>NC_142635.1:2528560-2831590 GCF_059453375.1 Lepisosteus platostomus | reverse complement strand
CTGTGGAGCCTTCTTCGAGCTTTACGTGTTCCTTTGCTGCCTATGCATGCTGACGCAGCTCCATCCTTGAGCTACATGATTATATGTCTCTGCCTCACATACTGCCGTAGAAAGCACTCTGAAGAGTTATTTAGAGCTTAAATGCACTTCACTGGTAGCAACTCATGGAAAGCTGGCCAAATTGTAAGGGATTTTGTCATTGGTACATCACCTTTTTACACAACAGATCACATAAAAATGAAATCAAGTCTATTCGGACAGTGTGGTCTTGGAAATGCAGGGATTCTCATGGCCTGACTGGACTGCAGGAGTCCAGTGTGCTCTCGGTCAGTTCAGTGTCCCCCGTTGACTGGGAGACTTGGGAATTTCAGCGAGTCTGACAGGGCAGCAGTGTCCTGGAGGTATTCTCTCTTAAGGCTCCTTATTGCTCGAGTTGTTGTTTTTTTTTTAAAACCCATCTCTGTGTACAAAGCTTCCGGCACGCATTTCCGAAACGCAAATGTTCCAATATTCGCAACTCCACGCGGTCCGATATGGAAATGACATTGCGACACACGTCTTATCGGCACGAAATATCTCCCGCGACCTTCACTCAAAGCCTCGTGCGCCTTCTGGCGTAATGACGCGCCCCGCGCCGTCTCTTCTTGTCACTTCCTGCTCGTCGCCACGCTAGGGTGCGATCGGCAAACCACAGAGCCCCCCCGCGGAGCGGGCGCCATGGCAACGGGGCTGCGAGCGCGGAGAGTGACCAACTGCCTCCTCCGCCCCTGAGGCCCCCCCGGAAGCGCAGCCCGGCGCGGGGCGGAAAATCGCGCAGGTGCCGCAGTGGCGCGGCGCACGTTGGCAGCTTGAGCGAACTTCAAGCAGGGAGCTGCGTCAGCATGCGTGGCCTGCAAAGGGGACAGGTCACGTCAGCGCCTGGCTGATCCGATCCGTGGACAGGCACGCCTGCGGGTACGGCACATGGCAAAGGACAGGATCGCTGCCTGACGGAGCCCAGTTCATCTGAAACGCACATCAGACGGCATATTTCCCCCTGCAGTTTCCCTCAGGGGATTGCTAAAGTATCTATCTGTCACAGCAGGAGCACTTACACAGCACTGCCATCGCGCTGACCATGACCACCGAGATGCACACTGTGACTCCCAGAGCCAAGCAGGCACATCTCCTGCTGCTGGTCCGCCCTGCGGAGACAGAAAGACAGATTAACATGTCCATAGGGACTGATACTGCAGGACACAAACAACAGACAGAGAGAGGAGCAAGGATACACCAGCTTCAGTACACACCTGCAGACAGCATCACAGTGTCCCAGTGTAGCAGACAGGCAGTAACAGTGCTCCAGTGCAGCAGACAGGCAGTATCACAGTGTTCCAGTGCAGCAGACAGGCAGTATCAGTGTTACAGTGCAGCAGACAGGCAGTATCACAGTGTTAAGGTGCAGCAGACAGGCAGTATCAGTGTTACAGTGCAGCAGACAGTACCTGCAGTATTTCAGTGTAGTATGAGCATTATAACAATGTAGAGCACAGTTTCTTACAAGGTGCTACCAAAAAAAATCTTATGCTTAACACATCTACAGTATATATGTCTTCTACCATTGCTAATCAACTCAGTTAATAGAACAATGAACAGAAACCTGGATCCGGGTTCTTAAACAGCACATTGAAGTCTGTTACAGAACCCTAACGTTGCAGTACGCATCGGTTCATCAGAGTTCTGATCATTAAGAGTGAATCGGAAAGTACACATCTAAAAACTGCTCACCAAACACAGAAGTGAAGCAATGTGTGAGGAGGGAGAGAACTTAACAGCAAGTAGAATAAGAAAAGCCCACCTGGTTCACTAACTTGCACTCAACATTTCTATCTCTCAGTTTGTGCACTTTCATAAACTGGTCAGAAACTGATTAAAACATCACTCCGTTGAGACCAGTGGCCCTATGGAAGAAGAGTGGTAGGGATGGAGTGCATCTCCACATTGCAGAGATCTGGGGTTCTTTCCTGCTCGGGTTTTTTTAGGGTGTCCCCCATTACCTGTCCCCCCTTCTTAGACCTGAGAGCTCTTAATCAATTCATCTGTTCCTCCTCCTCCTCTAGTGCTGGGATTGTGTTGCACTGTTGGAAAGCAACATGGGATGCATCTGGTCCTACCTTTGCCATGTTTTCTCTTCCTCTGCCCCCTGCAGACGGCGCCAGATTCTGAATCTGTGTAGGGAATTATGGAGAGGTGAGGACTGCACGCGGACTCACTCTCTCCTTCACCCCGTCGTGACAGGAGCACCACGGACTCACTCTCTCCTTCACCCCGTCGTGACGGGAGCACCACGGACTCACTCTCTCCTTCACCCCGTCGTGACGGGAGCACCACGGACTCACTCTCTCCTTCACCCCGTCGTGACGGGAGCACCGCGGACTCACTCTCTCCTTCACCCCGTCGTGACGGGAGCACCGCGGACTCACTCTCTCCTTCACCCCGTCGTGACGGGAGCACCGCGGACTCGCTCTCTCCTTCACCCCGTCGTGACGGGAGCACCGCGGACTCGCTCTCTCCTTCACCCCGTCGTGACGGGAGCACCGCGGACTCGCTCTCTCCTTCACCCCGTCGTGACGGGAGCACCGCGGACTCGCTCTCTCCTTCACCCCGTCGTGAAGGGAGCACCGCGGACTCGCTCTCTCCTTCACCCCGTCGTGACGGGAGCACCGCGGACTCGCTCTCTCCTTCACCCCGTCGTGACGGGAGCACCGCGGACTCACACTCTCCTTCACCCCGTCGTGACAGGAGCACTGTAGTCTCCTGTAGGACCGGAGGGGTCTGTCGCTGATCCTCCATCCACCAGCAGGTGGAGCCTGGTTGGGATTCACCGCGCTGGGTCCTGGTCAGCAGTGGCTCCCTCATCAATTTGGTGACATAAGAACGTATAAAACTATGTCCCTCTATAGCAGGAAACTCCCACTCTGGACCTGGAGAGCACCAATCCAGCCGTTTTCTTTTTCCGTGTAGGTCACTATTAACATCAACAAATTCTAAGGAACCATGAAAACACTCGTTTCTAAAGATATGGAACAATCCTGTTGTGATCGATTAAACAGGCGATGTGTTACATGAAGTCATTTGGAATTCATCATCAGCCCTCGAGGACTATAGGTCTCCCATCTGGACACCTTACTGGTTTGATTCATCAATAACTCACACATGTTGCCCGTGATTAAAATCGGATGACCTACAAAACTTACTGGACCAGAGCTCTTCAGGACCAGGGTTAGAGATTTCTGTAGTAACTGGACCAGGACTCTCCAGGACCAGAGTTATAGACCGCTGAATGGAGCTCTACAGGACCAGTGTTGGAGACAAGAAATCGAAGGTCAACTCAAGCCCCTTAGCTACTGTATTTTGTTTCCCAGCATCTAACTGCTTGAAGGATCTCATCAAGCTCTTCATTAAAGAAGCCAGAGTGTCTTTGACTGGATATATTCCCACACTACCCTTTGTGTAAAGAAGTGCCTCCTCTCAGCTTTGAAAACAAATAAAACCGACCTGTCTATCTGAGCCAGCTTATGTTTGCACCCATTGATTCAACAGGGCTGGAAGTAGGAGGAAACAGGGTAGCAAACGTGATAGAGAAAGACTTGATATAAGAGAAATAAAAACAGAGGAGCAATCCTCAGAAAATTAAAAATTGTGACCCACAAACATATTTACAGTCTCAGGCTGGTCAAAAATACTACGGCAGGTAAACTAGAAAAGGACCTTTTGTCTTGCCCAGAATCTGAGAGGTGTAGAAAGAGAGATCAAAGCCTCTGAGGTTTGCTTCATCTGCTTTTCTGTTTGTTGTAGCAGCTCTGAAAAGGGGGCACTTTCGGCTATCAGCCTTGAACATCATGCAATCACAATTATTAGTGGAGAGAGGGCTCTGACAATGTCATCCAGACTTAACCGTCATACGTAGGTTGGATCTTAGACTTTCTGACCAACGGATCCCAGAGAGTGAGGGTGAGTGGTCTTCAATCAGGGTAGCTTTGCTCTTCCACTATGTCCTCTCCCTCTCTGAGTGTTGTCCGCCATCTTCTCCGTTCTGTATACAGACGGCTGTAGAAGCCCTTCTGAGGACAGACCCAGTGATTAACTTAGCCGATAACTCTGTCGCTGTCAGTCTGCGCACAACTGTCTTTTCTGAGGAAGCGGAAAAAATGTCTCCAACCGCAATGTTGTTGATCACAAGCTGACCTTTCAGAAGAACATGGCTACCACATTTAAGAAGAGCCCACAGCGATGGCTCTTCCTGACGATGACCGATGACTTTCTTCCTATACAACTATCGTTTGGTTCTGCCCTGGCTTTCACTGCAGTAGCCTGGGTTAGTGACCTTAATACATGCAGTAAAAAGGAAACTAAGCAGGATGGTGAAGGTATCTGGCAAAATCACTGGTGCACCACAGCTACAGCTTTCAGACATTTACATCAGACAAATAGTGCAGAAGGCTAACAGACAGTATACTGAATCCTTGGACTGTCCTGACCAGCCCTTGCAGAGCGAATCTGAGCTGCTCTCCCCATTTCGACTCCCTAGATTCAAAGGCAATAGAACTAAGTCATCTTTCCTTCCCACAGATGTATTCGATGTGAATTTAATTTTTTTTTTTCCTTCTCATCATACCGTGAATATGTCTCTTGCTTCATGTTGTGTTAAATGTATGGCGTGTGATGCTATGTCTTTTACCTGCCCGTAAAGCAAATTTCCCATTTAGGACAACAAAGTAGTATGTAAGTCGCAGACAGACAGCATCACAGCACTCCAGTGCAGTAGACAGTATCTCAGTGTTATAATGGAGCACACAGGCAGTATGACAGTGCTACTGTGCAGTAATCAGACAGGGGCTATAGTGATGAACTACTTACTGTGAGCAGGTCGTGGCTGCGCTGGAGGGCGGCCGGTCGTTTGGTCATTCTTTCTTGCGGCTTTGGAAGATTTTATATTAGCATACACATCAATTTCAGCCATTGTCTCTTTCTTTCTATTTCGCCTGATCGCTGTGTCTCATCACCATCTCTGATGTCTCCCTGTTTCTCTCAGCATGGTCCCGTTCAGTTGAAACCTCCTTCTGTCTGTATCAGAGGCAGTGCGACAGAGCCAGAGCACGATGAAGACGCGAAGAGGGAGGGGTTTATGGCTTCCTGTGCTCTTTTTTCTGCCATGTGCCTTAGTGGAGAGTCAGTGTGAGTGTCCAGCTGTCTCACTGACAGAGACTCACTGTGTACAAAATCTGGTTAGAAGGAAGACCTCTAAATACTCTGGACTAGACAATCTAGTGACTAGAGAGCCGAGTGCAGGAATATATCAATGTCATTGCTATCATGTTATCTAGGTAAGAGGTCAAGGTTGAAATCCATCAGAATCACACACACTGCTGACCTAAGGAAATATTTGGTCTTTTTGAGAGAAGCAGGAATTGACGTTCAGTGTCACCACCTCAGAGTGGAGCTCACAAAGCAGTAAAAACAATAACGAAAACTTCAAATAATATTTTCATTTACCAGAGGTACAGTACTGTTCCAAAGCCTGTTCACTGGCACCAATTCCCAAACAATCATTATACTGACAATTGAATCAACCATCATGCCTCAGATTTCTGTGTCAAAATATAATTGCACTCAGGAGGACAAGAGGCGTGAATACATTCCCTTTTCCCCCATTCAACTCAGTTACACACAAAGTTACACACAGTTCAGCTCATGCCTTTTGCTCATTAGTAGTTAATGGATCTGTCTCATCCAGCTGTTCCCTGACAGAAGCTGGGTTATCGGCTTCAGCAACATGGCTGGCAGCTGGTTCCACACTGCCGCCACCATCTGTATGAACAGCACCTCCTGTTGTTGGTTTCAAACTCACATCTGGATGGACATCCCATTAGAACAGACACCCCCCAATAAACCCCATTCTCCCTCAGATTACAAACACAGCGCTGCCCAATGGTCTGCAGATGCCAGGACCACCCTTGTAAAGCAAACAGCCAGCTCTGCATTTGTAACAGTCAAGACAAGAGAATGGACCCTTTCCAGAAAATCCCAGGACTCTTCACACTGGATTTTCTTTTCCCATGAGCACAGCTCCTCTTCTGCTTTACAGTCTAACAAGCCGAGGAAGAAAACAAACTGGACCAAAACAATCCAGGTGAAAAACAAGTCTTGTTCCTCCAGCTGAGAATAAACCTTACCTTTTTACACTCTTCAGTCCTCAATGTCTTAAACCCAAGTGAAATCAAAACACTCTAGTCCACACAGACAGCAAAAATCCATCCAGTAAATGCCCTTCTTTTCACTCCCATCTTTGAAAACGGAATTACAACAGGCAAACAGAAACAATGCAGATTCCTCTGATCACTAAACCAAGGATTGACTTCACCTTTGACCTGCTTCCCCAAGAACAATAGGCGAGGTGGGGTTTCCCAGTCCTCAGCACAGGGGCTCCCAGGAGCTCCTGGCACCTGCGCTCAGAGGCCACGCCTCCTGACAGGGAACGGGGCTGGTGACCTATGACCTCCAGGCAGCACCAGGGCACAGTCAGTGTGAACTCACTACTAATGTCCGATTACAGAGGAGGTGCTTTTCAAATGACAAAAGATGACATTGTGTTTTCCACACCTCAGGCGGGTGTTCTGGGTTCTCGGATGCCTGTCATTCGTGTGAGCTCAGGCACGGGGAGAGCATGAGGAAACGTGAGAGAGAGCGCAGGATTGTATCACGGCTGAAAGCGAGAGGGTGACAGGTGGGAAAGATACGCTGAAAGAATTCATGAGTGAGAACGCACCTCCTCTGGACTGCAATGATTCATAACCCTGACTCTCTGTGCTTCAGTTGTGCAATTGTGTCTCTGTGCTGAACTATAACTGTGTAGCGGTGTCTCTGTGTACTGTAACTCTGTGTAGCGGTGTCTCTGTGTACTGTAACTCTGTAGCTCTGTCTCTGTGTTGTACTGTAACTCTGTGTAGCTCTGTCTCTGTGTACTGTAACTCTGTAGCTCTGTCTCTGTGTTGTACTGTAACTCTGTGTAGCTCTGTCTCTGTGTACTGTAACTCTGTAGCTCTGTCTCTGTGTTGTACTGTAACTCTGTAGCTCTGTCACTGTGTTGTACTGTAACTCTGTGTAGCTCTGTCTCTGTGTACTGTAACTCTGTAGCTCTGTCTCTGTGTTGTACTGTAACTCTGTGTAGCTCTGTCTCTGTGTACTGTAGCTCTGTCTCTGTGTACTGTAACTCTGTAGCTCTGTCTCTGTGTTGTACTGTAACTCTGTGTAGCTCTGTCTCTGTGTTGTACTGTAACTCTGTAGCTCTGTCTCTGTGTACTGTAATTCTGTGTAGCTCTGTCTCTGTGTACTGTAACTGTGTAGCGGTGTCTCTGTGTACTGTAACTCTGTAGCTCTGTCTCTGTGTTGTACTGTAACTCTGTGTAGCTCTGTCTCTGTGTTGTACTGTAACTCTGTAGCTCTGTCTCTGTGTACTGTAACTCTGTGTAGCTCTGTCTCTGTGTACTGTAACTCTGTGTAGCTCTGTCTCTGTGTTGTACTGTAACTCTGTAGCTCTGTCTCTGTGTACTGTAACTCGGTGTAGCTGTGTGTCTGCTATACTGTCACACTATATGCTGTGTGTCTGTACTATAGTGTAACTCTGTGTCGCTGTGTCTCTGTGCTGTACTAACACTGTGTAGCTGTGCCCCTGTACTATACTGTAACACTGTAGCTGTGTTTCTGTGCTGTACCGTAACACTGTGTAGCTATGTCCTGCACTGAAAAACTGTGAAGCTGTGTCTCTGTGTATTATAACTGTGTAGCTGTGTCTCTGTGCTATACTGTAACTGTGTTTAGTTGTACTGTGTCTCTGTTCTGCATTGAAACACTGTGCAGCTATGTCTCTTTGCTGTAGCAAAACTCTCTGCAGCCCTGTCTCTGTGCTGCAGTGTAACTCTGAGTCTCTGAGTCTCTGTATCTATGTGCTGTAGTGTAACCCTGTGTAGCTGTGTCTCTGTCCAGTACTGTAACTCTGTGTAGATGTGTTTCTGTGTTGTACTGTAACTCTGTGTCTATGTGTCTCTGTGCTGTACACAAACTCTGTCAAACTGTCTCTGTGCTGTACTGTAACTGTGTAACTCTGTGTCAATGTGCTGTAGTGTAACACTGTGTAGCTGTGTCTCTCTGCTATACTGTAACACTGTGCAGCTGAGTCCCTTGCTGTAGTGTAACTCTCAGTAGCCCTGTCTCTCTGCTGTACTCTTACTGTGTGTAGCTGTGTCTCTGTGCTGCAGTGTACCTCTGATGACAGTGTGTGCTGCACATGGTCCATTACTTGCTTCCTCTTTGTCCGCAGGCTCCTTCAGTCCTGTAGCCTGATCATGTCAGGTCTCAGAAGCTACGCAAGGCTGGGCCTCGTCAGCACTGGGATGGGATTCCCAGGTTTGGGAAATCAGTGTTCCTCAATGCTGACTCAACGGTGACCGGTGGTGGAAGGTCTTGTACGTAAGATGAGATGTTAAATTGAGGTTTTGACTACTTGATCATTAGATTGTTAGGAGTGTCCTGACTGGATTCCGGTCTTGCCATGCACATTCTGGATTTCCTGATGTGCCTCCCTATGTAATGTGATGATGCACCGTCTTTCTTCCCCAGTTTCTCTTTTTTCCACCTTATCTTTGAGTAGGGCTTCTGGTGCAGAATGGCTGCGGTGTTTCTCAAAGGTGGGGCTGAATTTCACGGCTCGTTACTCCCCCTCTATGTAGAGTGTTTCAGGCCCTTTTGGATGTTAATATATCTTTCTTCTGCATGTCCTGACCGTCACAAATCCCAAACACAGTGGACTGGACTTCTCACAGACTACTTTTGAATGTCAGTAGAATCAGACATAAAGATACAACTATTAGTTTTATGTTTTCTTGTGGTGAAAATGTCTGTGATCCATTAAGTGTCCGTAGTGTTGAGATCTTCACTTCAAGAGGCAATAAAGACAAGAGAGTTTCAAATTCTGCCCCCTGGTGGCTGATGGCTGCTTAACGCTTTATCAGATGACTTGTTCTTCATTGCTCTGTTGGATAACTGGAACCAAGAGAACGAAAGTAGGCCAAGACCACATCTACCGTTTTCAATGTTTATCCTACACCCCATAGCTATAGGATTGTGCACCTGGATGTTCTCCTAATGAAAACATACTCTTGGTAAATCCTGGTAAAATCTGTTGCACACTGTTGTACAAGAAAGCACTGAGAGCTGGTCTGTGAGGTGCGTACTGGTGCATCATCCAGGTGGGGCTACACACTGGTGGTGGTGGAGGGGATCCCCATTACCTGTAAAGCGCTTTGAGTAGAGTGTCCAGAAAAGTGCTATACAAGTATAAGGAATTATTCTTATTATTAGTGGTAGTAGTATTATTATAATCATCATCATCATCATCCTGGTCATCATGACTCTCCTCTGTACAGAGGTGTGAGGTAGTAGTGGTAATCGCTGGGCAGACTGTGCTGTTCCCCAATATCTGCCTGTACCCTAAATTTGTAACATCAATCATAAGTTAATTTACCGGTGGTATACTGGCTCTGATGACCATCATTCACTAGGAATGACAACACCCAAGATGAAAGGGTCATGGAGTGAGATTGTGGCTTAACCTGCTTGGCTGAGGGCTGACCTCCCGTTCATAGGACAAGGAGACCAGGACCCCCCTGCAGGGTGAGCAAGGGGCAGCCACAGAGGTGGAGATGGAGTGGAGGTGAGATGCAAGACACATGCGAGAGAGAGAGGGATCTCGTAGGTTTTTATAGCGTTTGGGAGAGGAATGGATTGTCAGGAGCGATTGCTAATTACTGACAGCTGAGTCTGATTGAGCTCGGTTGTTGTCATCCCTTCTGAACTTTTGTTATAAACTCCATTACAATTCCTCTAGAAGAGCTCAGTAGATGAAACGCTGTAAAAAGACAACATACAGACTTTTTTCTTTAGAGAGTTTAGACCCACGAGTACAATGCCCCATTGCTTTCCTGTGAGAATAAGGAGTAGACATTGTAGAACTTACCGTGATAAACAATGCCATGGAACATGATCACTTTTGAAAGACCACCTTGTGACCTACACCAGCCCTGATATCTGTGTGCATCTGTTGTTCAACTTCCTTGTGATGAGCACATGAACACGGTCTAAAAATCATCTGCTCGTCATCAGCAATAGCTTCGTTTTGCAGAGAAGGTGGGGCTTCAGAAGAGTAGTTCTGAATATTTTTAAAGACATGCATTTCGTTTTCAATGACATAGGAGGCAAGCAAGTGTGTGACCTGTGAGTGCTCACTGCTGTGTAGAGAGCCTTGAGTCACCATCAAAATGCACTCTGAACTGTAGCCACGCAGACACACATAAACGAATAGCCATCAAGAAAACAAACTGTAACTCATTATGCTCATGAGTGCCATAAAAACTTCTCCACCTCCTAAAACCGTACAGCAGCTGCCTACAGACTCAGTCCTTCCCTAAAAGAAGAAGGAAGGTATCAGGACAAACGTTTCTCTCCATGAACTCCAGATGTCATCTGAATGGCAGGAATTTGCTGCATGCAGGCTAGAAGACGGAATAGGTAGTTAACTGCTAGAATCTGATTCTGAAATCTAAACAATTACACAAATATCGTGTGTAAGGACATCTGAAGGGGGGCTGACAAGCTGCAAGAGCAGCATCACAGTATTGCAGAATAACTATGAGATGAATAGCAGACAGTGACAAAACTGTAACAGACCTTATAATAGAGAGTATCACAGTGTTACAGTATAGTAGACAGAAAACATCAGTTTTATAGTACAGCAGACAGACAGAATCACAGTGTTCCAGTGCAGCAGACAGACAGTATCACAGTGTTCCAGTGCAACAGACAGACAGAATCACAGTGTTACAGTGCAGCAGACAGACAGTATCACAGTGCTCCAGTACAGCAGACAGGCAGTATCACAGTATTACAGTGCATCAGACAGACAGTATCACAGTATTAGAGTGCAGCAGACAGACGGTATCACAGTGTTACAGTGCAGCAGACAGACAGTATCACAGTGTTACAGTGCAGCAGACAGACAGTATCACAGTGTTCCAGTACAGCAGACAGGCAGTATAACAGTGTTCCAGTACAGCAGACAGACAGTATCACAGTGTTCCAGTGTAGCAGACAGACAGTATCACAGTGTTCCAGTGCAGCAGACAGACAGTATCACAGTGTTACAGTGCAGCAGACAGACAGTATCACAGTGCTCCAGTACAGCAGACAGGCAGTATCACAGTGTTCCAGTACAGCAGACAGACAGTATCACAGTGTTCCAGTGTAGCAGACAGACAGTATCACAGTGTTACAGTGCAGCAGACAGACAGTATCACAGTGATCCAGTGTAGCAGACAGACAGTATCACAGTGTTCCAGTGTAGCAGACAGACAGCATCACAGTGTAACTTACTGTGGAGGAAAGGAGACAGGGGTTCCGACTGTGCAGGAGGAGAGCTAACTGCAGGATCCTGTGTCCCTGGGCTCTGAAGACCTTCATTGTAGATCCTGTCTTCAGCCAAAACCTCTTTCTTTCCTTCTGTGCTTCCCTGCAAACTGAAACAGCCAGAGAGATAAATTCACAAAACCAAAAGAGGAAGAGGAGGAGTTTTCTCAGTTCCTGTGTTGTTGTACATGTTAATCTCTTTCTCTCACTCTTTCAAAGAGATAAAATCAGATAGAGAAAAAGGAAAACAGGGCAGAATGACATAGAACGCAAGGGCATTTTTCATGGGTTCTGTATCACAGTGTCCAGTCAGTCAGTGTCAGTATGCCACTGCCAGAGACTCAGTGTGTCTCAGTATCCAGCTGTCTCACTGACAGAGGCTCAGGGTGAGTGTCCATCTGTCTCACTGACACAGACCCAGTGTGAGTGTCCAGCTGTCTCACTGACAGAGGCTCAGTGTGATTGTCAGTCTGTCTCACTGACACAGACCCAGTGTGAGTGTCCAGCTGTCTCACTGATAGAGACCCAGTGTGAGTGTCCAGCTGTCTCACTGACAGAGGCTCAGTGTGAGTGTCCAGCTGTCTCACTGACAGAGACTCAGTGTGAGTGTCCAGCTGTCTCACTGACAGAGGCTCAGTGTGAGTGTCCATCTGTCTCACTGATAGAGACCCAGTGTGAGTGTCCAGCTGTCTCACTGACAGAGACTCAGGGTGAGTGTCCAGCTGTCTCACTGACACATTCAGTGTGTCTCAGTGTCCAGCTCTCTCACTGACAGAGACCCAGTGTGAGTGTCCATCTGTCTCACTGACACAGACCCAGTGTGAGTGTCCAGCTGTCATTTTAATGGGTCACTCTCTGCAGTGTCAGGATGTTGTGCATTATTGTGACATTCTTTTACATTCTCTCAGGAATCCTTTGATGCAAGAACTTTTTTAGCAAATGTGTGCTTGCTCACAGCTCTGATGTGCAACTTATTTTTAAAAAAAGCAGAACTGCACCTTCAACCACAATACAGACAGAAGTGTTTTTTTTCAATATTCAGTGGTCAGCTTTAATGACGACTCCTCTCATGTGTGAAGTCACATGACCTCTGTGGAGCTCTGTTGCTAAGAGACACTTCTGCGCGATAAAACCAGCAGCTAAACCTCAGTCAAAGCTTTCTCATGTCAAAGTTTGAATTGCATTGAATTTTGTATACCTCTCAGTGTTCTGCTAATGGACTGCTGATATTGTCTGCTGCACTGGATCACTGTGATACTGTCTGTCTGCTGCACTGTAACACTGTGATCCTGTCTGTCTGCTGCACTGTAACACTGTGATACTGTCTGTCTGCTGCACTGGATCACTGTGATACTGTCTGTCTGCTGCACTGGAACACTGTGATACTGTCTGTCTGCTGCACTGGATCACTGTGATACTGTCTGTCTGCTGCACTGGATCACTGTGATACTGTCTGTCTGCTGCACTGGATCACTGTGATACTGTCTGTCTGCTGCACTGGAACACTGTGATACTGCCTGTCTGCTGCACTGTAACACTGTGATACTGCCTGTCAGCTGCACTGGAACACTGTGATACTGTCTGTTTGCTGCACTGTAACACTGTGATACTGTCTGTCTGCTGCACTGGATCACCGTGATACTGTCTGTCTGCTGCACTGGAACACTGTGATACAGTCTGTCTGCTACACTGGATCACTGTGATACTGTCTGTCTGCTGCACTGGAACACTGTGATAATGTCTGTCTGCTGCAGTTTAACAGTTGTTCAGCTGTCACTGTGCCATGCAGTAATACTGCTGATATTAGCCATATCCAGTCTCTCTTCTTGAAAGCCACATTAACGTACTACAGTGTCCAGGCAGTTAGTGTGCATGACCGACTCTGTCACTCTTTTCCTAGTGCAGCTTGTTCTTTCACTGCCTGTGTTAATTGGCTGCTGCTCTCTCTCTAGTCCAGTCTTGCTAACAGAGACAGAAAAAATGCTCCACCAACAAACCCTCATGCCTTGTTCTTTGATCTCGCAAAGGATTGCTGCATCTAAAGCACAGCACATTTTAATTCTGGACTATTTCAGTGCAGCGAGGACTGAGCTTTAAAGGGGCAAACTTAGACGACACGCAATTCAGATTCATGTTTAAAAATCTTGACAACAAAAAAAAAACAGAGCACTTACCTGCCTTCAGCAGAACCTGGAGCAAGAGCTTCATGAAGATGAAGTCTGGCCCTTGAGTCGCATGTGAAAACTCAGTTATTATACTATACCTGAATCCTGCTTCGTTGCTGCACTGGAATTCCTCTCATGTCATTAGGGCTGTGCTGATCCATGAGCAGTACAATTCAGCCTGGCTCGCTCTCAGAAAGAGCAGAAGGAAAGAGAGGACTAGAAGATCCTGGCATATCTAACTGTAGTCGAAAGTCTTAGAGACTACCAAGAAAAGAACACGGAGGGAATGAACTGTATCCAGCACAGCCCTGATCTGCTACACATATACACAGCTCACTTTGCTTCTCACTTGGACTCTGCTACCTTCCTGCATGTTAATTCAAAACTGATCAAGCTAGTTCTTACAGCTGTGCAACATGCAGCCACCGATTATTAAAAGGTGAAACGATATTCATTACAATCTGGTTTGAAAAACAGGAATCGCCATGTTGCTATTACACTGAATTCCTTCAGTGGAATATTGTAATTCCTTCGGTACCAGGCTGCTGGCTAAGAGGCGTCAAGCTGAAGAATGATTCTCACCAGAGCTGCTGTAGGATTTTTAGGTCTCTTGAAAGATCATGTCATGTCTTTTGTGCTGCCCTACATAGGTTTCTCAAAGCTATTTGCGGCTGTGCAGCTACACAAGCACACAAACAGGAAATTAGTGTTAATTTAGCTCACAAATAAGTCAGGCTGTGCAAACAGAGAAAAGTCGCTGACAAACAGCAAGTCACACACTAACTTGTCTCTAAAAACAATTCCAAGTAACCATGACTCTTTTTAAAATAAATATTTACATTATGCATACTACTGTATATGCAATGGTATCTGTGCTATAAAACAGCAAGCAGTGTTAAGGAGTGGTATATGTCATTTATTTATTTGTTAATCATTTATTTATTATTTATGAATTAATCCCAGCACAAATGACCCTGTATTGAAAGGGATGTAATGTAATCCATCAGGTAGAGCGTGTTCCCACAGAAACACACATGACAACAGAGGCAACAAATATCTAGAAAACTCTGTTTCACTTTTTGAAGACTATTGCACCTTGCCTGACTTGTGTCAAGAGCTCTCAGTGTTAAGTGTCTGTATGGCCGGTGCAAAAGCAATAGACACACTGGGTGCAACAGACCTCCTCCTGGGTTGAGATAGTCCCCTGGTCTTGCTTACTGTTAAAGTCACCCCCCATCTTCTGCCATCATCAAGGCCCTTAATGTTGGTTGGGGCTTTCCGAACTACAGCACCAGGCTTTGCAATGCTGCTCTCACAGCAAGGATTTAACGCTGATTATGCACATTCCAGATTCTCTTGATCTCCAGAAGACATGCTCCAAGGCACTTAACATGCACACATACACATTAAGGCATAGTACTCCCCTGATCCTCATTGATGAGAAGAAATCAAATCATTGGTTTCTTCAAAAGAACGTTTGGTTGTTGAGGGGTCCACCATGCAGTCTTTCTTTCCAAGAAGCCAGCAGTTTTGGAAGCCGCCCATCGGGGAGGAGATGGCGGTCAAGGCCTCGCCTCCGCGTTCCCTTTCCTGTTTCCACAGGAAATACACGGAGGAAGATCCCTGTTTGCACTCGGAGGACCCCAGACGCTGATTTCAGCCGGCGCCACTTCAGGTCTAGTCTGTCTCTGAGCTGAGGTATCTGGCGTCCCCCAGGAAAGGAACCGGAACTGTGAGAAATCTCTACAACCCTGACAAGCATTGTTCTGTAAGCCTTCTGTTTGTCGTACTGGAATAAAGTAGAATTAAGATTAAATAAGGGCTGATGGAGTAGTCGGTAGTTTTAGTTCTCGCATGCTTGCTTTTAATACCGCCCACGGTGGGCGGGGCTGACCCCTTCGACCCCTTCGCCCAGACCGCCCCTTGCCTCTCCCATCGCCCACACTCTCTCGGGCTCCGCCTCGCAGATCCACTGGTAGGGCAGCGTGCAAGAGGCCGAGTACAGATAGACCTCGCCCGAGCCCCGGATCGCAGCGACGCAGTCGCCCCCGCGGTGGCTCTCGCTGACGGCGACTCTGCGACGGGAAGAGAGAACGGAGTCAGCGGAACAGACGGCCTCACACCGCCGCCATCCCCGACTCCCGCGCAAGAGCCCGTTTCTGAGAAGCACCTCCCAAGACACAACTTCACAGAACTGATTCCATTTTGAGCCACGGGCAACGTTTCCTACTTTCTATTTATCTTAGCACATTCCTGGCCCACTTCCTGCCCTGCTTAGCATCTCATGCGAACGCATCTTGCGAGATAAATACACTCTCGGCATCCGGTTTCCCCCCACAGCCCAAAGACATACTGGTAGGTTCATTGGCTTCTAAAAATTAGCCCTGGTGTGTGCATGTGTGTGTGTGTGTCACGATTATAGTCCCCCCTCCTTAAGGGTGCTCCAGCCCTTTCACTTTAGACTTAAGTCTGTGCACCTGATCCCCTTTCCCAGCCCACCTTAAAAGCCAGGCGCTGACGCTCATCCTGGCTCTGCATCTGGTTTCCGCACCGTGCGAGTCCGGGACCTGGAAGCGCCTGGTCCCGTTAAGGTTTTAACCTCTGTTCCTGTTCCTGTTCCTGTTCCTGTTCCTGTTCCTGTTCCTGTTCCTAGTTCGCTGGTTCCGACCCGGCTCGTGTTTTTAATTCCGTCTTTGGATGGATCACCTGGCTATGGACTTATTCTTGTGTATTTGGATTCCCTCAATGGATTACTTTTGGATTGTTTGCCTCGGCCACACCTCCCCCGTGCACCAGCGCACTTTGGACACGCCCCCCTGTTTTCAGCCCCGTATTCCTAGTGTTTCCCCACTTCTTCGGATTGTGTCGTCCGCATAGGGTCCGGAAAGAACTGTTCGTTTCAGTGTGTGTCTTTGTATGTGTCTACCCTTTGATGGACTGGCTTCCTGTCCGGGATGGAACCTCCCTTGTGCCCATTGCTTGCTGGAATAGACTTCATCTATGATTGACCTTGGCTCTGTGGGGCGTGTGTGTGTGTGTGTGTGTGTGTGTGTGTGTGTGTGTGTGATGTGCAGTGTGGAACTAGATAAACAATTTGCTAAAAACAGGGCTATGCAGTAGTGGGCAGTTCAGAGATACATATCCATATACTGCACATTTCCAGACTCTGAACAAACGAAGTTACGTGTGGGGCATTTAATTAAAGTTGAATTTGTTGTGCAACCTGGGGAGTGCCTGTGATGAGACATGAGTCTTAAGCCTTCAGCAGGAGGTCAAGCCCTAACCCCTCCCGTTTCCTCTTCTCTGCACAGAAATATCCTGCTTCTTGCAGACACGCTTGCACACTTTGTCTGCGCATCCCTCCCTCCCTCCACCCTATCTTCATCCAGGCACCATTTAGAATTGGGGGTGTCCTGGGGTTCTGGCAGATGGATGACAAGGAAAAGTCCCCAATAAAGCTCACCAATGAGCTGTCACCTCTTCACCAAGCCGCTGAACAATGATAATGGCAAAAATAAGGTTGTAATGACACTCAAGCTTGGGCTCACTTACAGTGCTGTGTTCAGGGCTCCACCTGTGACCCAGCTCCACGCTCCTCCCCTGTCCTTCCTGCTCAGGCCAGTCCAATAGTCGTAGGTTTGCACTAGACCATTGAGAACCCTCTGGAGAGACACACAGTGCAGGTCCTGCATCACTGATTCCAGACATGTGCTTGTTTTGCGCCCTTCCCTTTCCCGCCGAATCTCGTGGGACTCTCTGTGTCCTTCTGCCCCTTCCCTCTTTCTCAGGACAGCAGTGATGCTGCAGTGTAGGATCTTACCAGTTCTCTCTTGTTTTCAATTTCTACCAGATGAGCTTCCACTGACGAGCAGAACTGATGTGCAGACTCCCAGGATCTTCGCTCAGTAGAGACGTAGTAACATCTACCACAGTCTCCCTCCTTCCATCCCTGTGGACAGCACTGCTGCTCTGTACAGACAGACACACAGGAAATCACCTGGATTAATACTGACTGAGCCTCAGGGATTCCTCAGGACTCTCCTCTGTACAGACAGACACACAGGAATCACCTGGATTAATACTGACTGAGCCTCAGGGATTCCTCAGGACTCTCCTCTGTACAGACAGACACACAGGAATCACCTGGATTAATACTGACTGAGCCTCAGGGATTCCTCAGGACTCTCCTCTGTACAGACAGACACACAGGAATCACCTGGATTAATACTGATTGAGCCTCTGGGACTCATCAGGACTCTCCTCTGTACAGATGTCCTCTGTCATCCTTCCTTGCCCAGTATATTCATACACTTACTTCTCTCCCCAGTAGAAGGGTCCACACAGAAGACCGACTCCAGATCTTCAATATATCTCTGAGTTTCAGTCCTGTTTCTCTCGGTTTCATTCCTGAGTCTCTCCAGTTGTCTGTTCTTCTCCCTCAGGCGGATCTCGCAGTCTCTGCTGGTCTTCCACACTGCACATCACACACACACACACGCCCCACAGAGCCCAGGTCACTCATCCTGCACTTGTTCAGCCATTTTCTACTGGTCAAACTCATTGTGTGTCACACACAAACCAGAATTTAACGAATGTAATTCGCCATTTTAAGCATTTCTGGCTGTCCATCATATGTTGCACAGCTGTGGGAACAAGTGAACACGTGCTTGATCAGTTTTGAATGAACATGCAGTAAAGTAGTGTTTAACTACTTTTTTTAAGTCCAAGAGCCCAAGTGATAACTAGAAGAGCTGTGGAGAATTTGAGTAGCAACTTATAGCTGTGCTGGATACTGTTCATGTATTTAGCCAAATAGGTACAGTACATGCCAATATCTTCCAATTCTCTCTTTCCTTCTGCTCTTATTGGAAGTGACCCAAGCATGGATCTACTTATCTATATAATTTTCCCCCTTGGCACCTGAACTGGAACTGGAAAAATGTAACAACTAAAGAAAATCACAAATGGGATAAGAATATAAGTCAATGCAATTCAGTACATTAAAAGAATACCTGCCAATGTATTTAAGGATCGCAAAAAGTAATTACATTAATATTTGCCTGAAAGAACATAAGAGCTGCTAACTTTCTAATGTCCTGTTAATGTCCTGTCAATGTTTCTGCTTTTTGTTTTTGAGGGTGAACTTAAGAACATATTGAGAATTGTAGAGTATGATTTGACTGTGAAATTTTGACTGAAATATTAGGAGACCGGCTTGTACCTGCTGAAGAAAGATTCTTGTTTTTGACTTGCGAGTGTAAAACCACAAACTATCACTGTTACGTAGCTCAGGCCCTACAGGAAAGTCGCCACGGCAACAGGGCCTCAACCTACAGACCACAGTGGCCATCTGGCCTGATACAGCTGCACTCCTGCTTGCAACAGCGCGTCTGATTGGG
The DNA here is from genome assembly GCF_059453375.1 of Lepisosteus platostomus. Taxonomy (NCBI): domain Eukaryota; kingdom Metazoa; phylum Chordata; class Actinopteri; order Semionotiformes; family Lepisosteidae; genus Lepisosteus; species Lepisosteus platostomus. The sequence continues at coordinate 2,812,527 of NC_142635.1, read as the reverse complement.
TGTCGCCACGGTGGCTGGGGTGACCCTCTTCCTGCCTGAACCACAAGGGGCCAGCGCCCACGCTGCTCACAGACGACAGCTGGCCAGCGCAGTCTCCAACTGGAAAGGACTGGGGAGACTCATTCTCACTCCACTGAAAGCGCTTTACAGGTAATGGGGACTCCCCTCCACCACCACCAATGTGCAGCATCCAGGTGGATGCTGCACATTGGTGGTGGTGGAGGGGAGTCCCCATTACCTGTAAAGCGCTTTGAGTGGAGTGTCCAGAAAAGCGCTATATAAGTGTAAGCAATTATTATTATGGAACAAGTAATAGGTTTATTCCATGCTGAAAAAAAGAAGAAAGAGAACACAACGTTTCGGCCGTGGAGCCTTCTTCAGGTGTGAGGGAGACAGGGCAGTAGGCAAAGGTAAAGTAGCGGGAGAACAAAGGCTGGGAGGGAGGAGGAGTGAGAGGCGGGAGCAGGGGACAGAAAGAGAGGCCAATCAAGAGGTGTGAAGTCAGAATGGGTGCAGAGAGGTGTGGAATGAAACTTCCAATGAATGGAGAAAATTTAGAAGAAGAGTAGTCTGTCGTTAAGGGAAGGGAGAATGTGTGATCCTAGCTGCAGAATAATTTTAGTTTCGGTGGTCTTTCTGATGTATGAGTTCGGAAAACCGTCTTTGAGAACACAGACGGAGAGATTTGAGTGGCCGTGGCCGTCAGAGGTGAAATGAGAAACAATAGGCTTGGAGAGATAATAATAATAATTATTATTATTATTATTATTATTATTATTATTATTATTATTATGTGTGGAAGCTGCCACCCTGGCTTCTGTCAGGAAACACCTGGATGCGATTCCTCTGATCAGGCCAGGAGGCAACACTTTGCACTGAGGTGTGTGGGAGCGTGGAACTCAGCTACCCTGGCACGACGCTGAAGCCGATACCCTGGCTGCCTTCAAGAAACGGCTGGCTGTGATCACTGGATCAATTCGCTTCTCCTTACCAAATGGGCTAGAGGGGCTCTTCTCATTTGAGTAAAGTGTCTGATGTTCACTCACAGACCGCATAGCCGAACACAAACACGCAGAACATCGGTGGACATCGGTGGCCGTGAGACTTACAGACTGTCCCCAGGGCGATGACTGTGACCAGTAAGACACACACTGTGACGCCCAGAGCCATCGGGATACCCCTCCTGCACCAGCACTGCACTGCTAGGATAGAGGGCGGAACAGGTTATACATACAGTACTCGTCTGGAACAGAAATTCGGAGTGTCGTGTTTGGAGCAGAGCTCTGCTGTAGAGCATCATACAAGGACTTAAAGAGGGGGAAAACCCTGCACGTTAAAGACTTCTTGCCTTAAAAACAGAAACGACAGAAGGCATGATGTATCTTATTTGGATGCGTAAGTAATGTGCAATGAGGCTAATATTTAAGAACGGGAATTGTACACTGAGGGTGGCATTTTTTGCAAGGAACTAAGGCGACAACAGCTGTGTATCAATGTTAATATAACATAATATCAGTGTGTTACTATATCAGTATAACTTTATAGAAGCGTAAATGAACTAACATATCAATGTTACAGTAGAAGTATATTAGTGTTTCAGGATAACAGTGTGTTATTGTACCAGTATACAATGTATTATGGGGTTGATATAATAGTTTATCAGTATGTTGTTGTTAAAACGTATCAGAGCATCAGTCAGCATCTCTGTGTATCAGAGTATTAGCGCTATACTCACTGGTTTGCTCTCCTCCTGGCTCTCTCTCTGCTCTCCTGGTCACAGTCTCGTACACGTCCTGTGCTGGTTTCTGTAGCCCAGTGTAAACACTGTCTGGATCCATAGATCTGACTGTATGAGCTGAGTCCAGAGAGACAGCTGGACACTCACACTGAGTCTCTGCTATAGAGTCAGTTATAAAGATTACAGGAACTCAAAACTCCTCCTTCTCTGTTTCAGTACAGAAGGACACTGAACCGCACAACGTAGAGTAGAGTAAAGTCCACCTCTCTTATTCAGTCTCTCCTCTCTAGTCTCCTCTGCCAAGCAAGGTGCAGAGACAATATGACCGAAGATGAGATCTACACTGATATCTCATTTCATTTCTAGATATGGCTTTTATGCAAGCAGATGGGACTATCAACAGTGTAACATTTCAAAAAGCTGTTAATCATCACTATCCTGAATACAGTTTGACCATGACCGGTAAGCAGATATCTTTCACTCTTTAATGTGTAATTATTAATGTTTCATTTTAATATGTTAGGAACTGTAAATGAAAAAAAGCTGTTAATTTTAGACATTGACAATGCTCATCTTCACTCAATAATGTTAAACTGTATCTATTTCACCACATTCTTCTAGTTTTTAATTACAGAAGATTTCAATATCTCCTGTATTTCACTCTTGATTCAGAGGATGTTCGCTCAATTAATTTTCTTAATGCATTTGAGTCCATCATAGTCTTCTCTGTTCAAGTCTTAAAAGTTCAATTCCTTCCTGCTTTCTGTTCTGGACACTCCTTTCAGACTAAAGAGACTCAGTTCTTCCAGCCAGTCAGTGTAGGACACTCTCTTCAGACTAAAGAGACTCAGTTCCTCCAGCCTGTCAGTGTGGGACTCTCCCTTCAGACTAAAGAGACTCAGTTCCTCCAGCCAGTCAGTGTGGGACTCTGCCTTCAGACTAAACAGACTCAGTTCCTCCAGCCTGTCAGTGTGGGACACTCCCTTCAGACTAAAGAGACTCTGTTCCTCCAGCCTGTCATTATTTTACTGGACTGGCCAGAGCAGGAAGACCAGTGGAGCCCAGGACATAGCAGTGTGAATGTGCCGATGAGGAGACTCTTGAGTGGAGAATACTTACTGTACACACAGTGCTCAGTTTCTCTTCTAAAGGAATCTTCAGGGTGGTGGAAAGGGTGCCTGTGGATTCTGGACAACTCTGTCCCGCAGTCATACCTACTGTACTCAGCTTTCTGCACCTAAGAAAGAGCCCTGAATGTATGAGGGGGGGAGTCACTCTGAGTGGGCGAGAGAAGGAGAAGGAGTGACTCACGCAGGAACGCAGTGAGAGGAAGAGAGGTTAACGGGGATCAGTGTCTGCAACAGGCAGAGGAAGGCAGTGCAAGAAGCTTTAAAAACCGAAAGTAGATTTTAATTTAAGATTTTCTTCAAATTTGCTGCCGACTTTTATCTAAAAATAAACTACCAGTGTCTTCAACAGACTCAAAAAATGCATCCTGGGTTTGTAAAAAAAATAATACTTTTCCACAGTACTGATTGCTTCTTTTTTTGGTACCATGTACAATATATTACCTGAATGTTGTCAAGTATCTACGCTGTGTTAAGAGATGAGGTAGCTCAAGATTTCACAGTTAGCACTGCCCTCTGGTGGTTGACATGTTCTACTGCTTTTCCAAGACAGTTGGTCCTTTAATCATCATTAAACAGGGGCTGGGCTGAAGCGGACAGGTCAATGAGTTCATGAGGACATGTAAGCCACTGCCATTTAAAGTTAAAGACACACGTGCGGACATCCATACACTCTACGCTGCAACAACTTAGAATGAACACACTCTTTGAGCCACAAAGCTAGAATGTAGAGGACTGCACTGATCACTGCACTGATCAACCTTAGCTGAGCTGAGCTGACCTGCTCTGCGTGTCTCTGCAGGAGCTCCTGAAGACTCTGATACTTAGCTATGACTACTGGACGGGCTTGAGGAGGAAGGATGGTGGTGGTTGGAGTTGGGTGGAGGGTGGAGCTCTTGACACAACAGTGTAAGTGTGAGTCTGTATGATGGGGGGGGGGATTTCAATGAGACAGAGATCAGGTATGCTAAGGACAGCTCATCATCCTCATCAAACTAAGGTTGCTGCTGGAAGAGGTGTTAGTGGGGCCAGCAGGGGGCGCTCACCCTGCGGTCCATGTGGGTCCTGATGCCCCAGTATAGTGACGGGGACACTATACTGTAAACAGGCGCCGTCCTTCGAATGAGACGTAAAACCAAGGTCCTGACTCTCTGTGGTCATTAAAAATCCCAGGGCGCTTCTCGAAAAGAGTAGGGGTGTAACCCTGGCGTCCTGGCCAAATTTCCCATTGGCCCTTACCAATCATGGCCTCCTAATAATCCCCATCTATGAATTGGCTACATTACTCTGCTCTCCTCCCCACTGAGAGCTGGTGTGTGGGGAGCGTTCTGGTGCACTATGGCTGCCGGCGCATCATCCAGGTGGGGCTGCACACTGGGGGTGGTGGAGGGGATCCCCATTACCTGTAAAGCGCTTTGAATGGAGTGTCCAGAAAAGCGCTATATAAGTGTAAGCAATTATTATTATTATTATTATTATTATTATTATTATTATTATTATTATTATTATTATTAAGTACATCTTTGCACAACACCAAACAAAAGGCTGGAACAGAGTCCCATGTTAGATCACGTCTGAAACTCACTGTTATGATCATGCACTTTTGCTGGGCTTGAGTTGCTGGACTTGAGTTGTGTGTGTCCAGGTTCCTTCCAGAAGTCTAAATTATATATATATATTCTGGCTCGGATGGAATTTATAAACACCTGCTTGTCTCGGGAGGGAACTAAATTGGATGAGACAGTGAAACTCCAGAAAACCACAAAGTAGCACTAGATTTAACAACGTGGCCACCGAAGGTAAAGCAAAATGCAAAGTAAAACTACCTGTATCTGATTCCTTTCCACCGAAGTCAACAATTGCCTTGTATCCACTTTAACACATAGCAGTTCCCAAAATGAAACTTCCCAGCCACCACTGCAGAGGCTCCCGAAGGACCCTTCTTCTGTGCCCGCACAGATGCCCTTGATATGCCTGTTCCAAATAGTGTCATGAAACAGAAAAATTAATTTACACCGAGAAATAACACGTGTGAAGGAAATGGCTACAATATGTCATTGCAATAATATGGCATTAAAACACCATTTCTAGTACCCAATGCTTATGTTTTAAATCATTGACATCATCTGAGTCATTTCTACCTAAAGGGTGGTTGGAATGTGGAAGGAATAAGCCAACATATTGTTCAAACTGACATCCTGGCTTCCTTCAAGTTGGGATCTTTGAACATATAAATGTACAAATTACCAAAATAGCTAGATTGGAAAATGGCTTCAAGTACAGCACAGAGACACAGCTACACAGATTTACAGTGCAGCAGAGATATAGCTACACAGATTTACAGGATCTGTAAATCCTGTCAGTCCTGATCCTGTCAGTCCTGGTCTGTGAACTAAATTTCTGTCATTACAGTCACTGTAGCTGTGGAAAGTAAGCTGCATTTTTGGCAATTTTACTGCTTGGCTGTCATCCTGTAGGTGACGCTGTATTTGCAGGTGTCCTAGATCTCTGTAGAGCTGGTAGAAGCTGTTTAAACTGGTATTTAAACCAGTAACCAGTTGGTTTATCTCGCTTGTACATACAGTACTCCAGTCCTCCAGGACCAGGACTGGACACCCCACATACAGTATGTGCAGTATGTTTGCATGATGAGAGGAGGAAATATGTGATTTAGAGATTGGACATCTCTAATCAGGACATTGCTGTGACCAGCGAGAGATGTACTCTGACTCCCAGAGATGACTCAACTTGACTGGACCGCAGTCTCTCATGTCTCACGTCTGAGCTCTGAAGAGCAGACAAGACCTCACACCCTGAGCGAGGCTCCCTGCACACCCGACCATGAAACGCCTTCCAATGTCTGTGAGGCCACAGCACCTCAGTGCTACTGACACCAAAGAGGAGCATCAAAGTGGGAAAGATATCGCTGACATCGAGCGACGCCTGAGACAAAGGTAGGTAACCCGAGGTTTTGCAACAGAAATATTGCCCTGGCTTGCAGTGCGCGAACTCTGATTTCCGATGCCTGACAAATGCAAACTCCCGATTCTCTCCCGTGCCAGAGAACACAGTATTTGTTTGTAAGACGCTGTCAGTCATTTCCGGAAGCTCGTTCTGTTCCCGCCCTGTTTTTTCTTCCCCGACGTCATTCCCCACTGTGCTCACCGCTCTTAGTTTCTGTGTGGGAAGGCAGCTGCACATGGCAACAGGAGAGGAGGCGTGGCAACATGAAAGGGGGCGTGGCAATAGGAGAGGAGGCGTAGCAACAGGAGAGGAGGCGTGGTAACAGGAAAGGGGGGCGTGGCAACAGGAGAGGAGGCGTGGCCATCGTGGATAGACGCGTCAGTCGTGCCTGCCACAGCCAATCAGAGAGTGGCCCCCGCCCTTCGTGCGTGATTGGCTCTTCGATTCCAGTTGGCGGCAAAGCCAAAGGGGCGGGAAGGTGGAGGATACTGGTGTCTGGTGGCCGGAGAAAGACAGTGTTAAAGGAGAAGGAGCAGGTGTGTCGGGGCAGGGAGAGGCCGAGAGGAGTGACGTCAGGCGCACGGACTGCCTGTGAAAGCCACAGGGGGGGGGCAGGAGATGAGATGAAGCAGCTCAGGAGGTGCGATGGGCAGCCGGAAACACCTCTTCGTAGCTTCGGGGCCGTGTGACAGAGCTGAGTTCACACTCTGCCAGAAGAGCTGCGCTCCGGAGGTTAAAAATACTTTGCCGGGGGAAGGCGGGGGAGGAGGTGGTCGGCCTTCTTTTTACAGGGGCTCCTCACAATGGCTGCGCTGAATTCAGCAATGCCACATCAGAGGGCTCCTGGCGGATCTCAGCTGTGCTCTGCCTCCCTCGCCCTGCTGCACCTGTGCGGCCCCCCGGCCTCGCTGCGCCGGCTCCTGCCTCGGGCCAGAGCGCCTGCACGCACAGGAAATGCCTTGATCTGACAGGGGTTCCAGTGTGTTCCAGTGTGTCTCCGCTGCGAGATTTCTCAGAAAGAAAGGCCATTATTACAAGTGGGGAAAATGATCTGCTGTCAGCCTGTTGATCCGAACCCGATGCCAGCGTGGAATGACTGATAACCAGCTCGTACTCATACTTGACGCGCCCCTCTGAACTCCTGTGTCTCTACAGCAGAACTGGGGATTGGGATTTTTTAGTTTCCTGAGGCCCCTGAAAGGCACGGAGAGGATGATAGGTTTTTTGCCCTCTATGTAGGCTGTGTGTGGTGGAATCCAACATTGTCTCTTATCAGAGTGTCAGAGTGTCAGTTATCAGGGTGTCAGTGTGTAAATATCTCAGTGTATCAGCTCTTTACTCGCTGGCTGGCTCTCTTGCTATCTTTCTCTCTGGTCTATTGTTCACAGTGTCAGTGTAACAGTGTATCAATATATCAGTGTGTTACTGGACCAGTGTGTCAGTATATTAGGCTCTCGGTATCTCAGAGTGTCAGTATCTCTGACTGTCAGTTATCAGGGTGTCAGTGTATCAGAGTGTCAGACTGTCAGTTATCAGGGTGTCAGTGTGTAAATATCTCAGTGTAACAGCTCTTTATTCGCTGGCTGGCTCTCTTGCTAGCTTTCTCTCTGGTCTATTGTTCACAGTGTCAGTGTAACAGTGTATCAATATATCAGTGTGTTACTGGACCAGTGTGTCAGTATATTAGGCTCTCGGTATCTCAGAGTGTCAGTATCTCTGACTGTCAGTTATCAGGGTGTCAGTGTGTAAATATCTCAGTGTATCAGCTCTTTACTCGCTGGCTGGCTCTCTTGCTATCTTTCTCTCTGGTCTATTGTTCACAGTGTCAGTGTAACAGTGTATCAATATATCAGTGTGTTACTGGACCAGTGTGTCAGTATATTAGGCTCTCGGTATCTCAGAGTGTCAGTATCTCTGACTGTCAGTTATCAGGGTGTCAGTGTATCAGAGTGTCAGACTGTCAGTTATCAGGGTGTCAGTGTGTAAATATCTCAGTGTAACAGCTCTTTATTCGCTGGCTGGCTCTCTTGCTAGCTTTCTCTCTGGTCTATTGTTCACAGTGTCAGTGTAACAGTGTATCAATATATCAGTGTGTTACTGGACCAGTGTGTCAGTATATTAGGCTCTCGGTATCTCAGAGTGTCAGTATCTCTGACTGTCAGTTATCAGGGTGTCAGTGTGTAAATATCTCAGTGTATCAGCTCTTTACTCGCTGGCTGGCTCTCTTGCTATCTTTCTCTCTGGTCTATTGTTCACAGTGTCAGTGTAACAGTGTATCAAAATATCAGTGTGTTACTGGACCAGTGTGTCAGTATATTAGGCTCTCGGTATCTCAGAGTGTCAGTATCTCAGAGTGTCAGTTATCAGGGTGTCAGTGTGTAAATATCTCAGTGTATCAGCTCTTTACTCGCTGGCTGGCTCTCTTGCTATCTTTCTCTCTGGTCTATTGTTCACAGTGTCAGTGTAACAGTGTATCAATATATCAGTGTGTTACTGGACCAGTGTGTCAGTATATTAGGCTCTCGGTATCTCAGAGTGTCAGTATCTCTGACTGTCAGTTATCAGGGTGTCAGTGTGTAAATATCTCAGTGTATCAGCTCTTTACTCGCTGGCTGGCTCTCTTGCTATCTTTCTCTCTGGTCTATTGTTCACAGTGTCAGTGTAACAGTGTATCAATATATCAGTGTGTTACTGGACCAGTGTGTCAGTATATTAGGCTCTCGGTATCTCAGACTGTCAGTTATCAGGGTGGCAGTGTGTAAATGTTTCAGTGTATCAGCTCTGTACACTGCTGCTGGCTCTCTGTCCGTTCACAGTGTCGTACACGTCTTGCAGTGCGAACTCCGTCTAGATCCATAGATCTGACTGTATGACCAGGGCCAAATGAGACAGCTGGACACTGGGTCTCTGTCATGGCAAACTGATGTTGAACGTTTGGACCTACTGTACAGGAACTCATTAAACCCCTCCCACTTCTCTCTTCCTTATTCTACCTCTCTTCCTTTCTCTCTGGCTGGGTCACATCGAGCGAGGGAAAGAGAGACAGAGACACAGGCGCTGAGGGAGAGCAATGGAGAAGACGAGACCGAGGAAGAAGGAGAGACATGAGGTGCCGGAGACACACTCTCGAGGAAAAGCAGCTGAGACCTGCAGAGCCAGAGAGAAAGCGAAGAAAAACAGAAAGAGAGCGACAGACAGAGAGAGACGGCAGGAGAGAAAAGGAGGGACAGTGGTCATGGTTAATGACGAGATTTATGCTAATGCTAAATTCTCCAGAATCGCCACACCTGAGGGCCCAGCCTGCATTCTTCCTCTAACAAAGCAAGAACTTCCCAATAGTGAGTACAGCTCCCTCTCTGCTGCACTGGATCACTGTGATTCTGTCTGCTGCACTGGAACACTGTGATTCTGTCTGTCTGCTACACTGGAACACTGTGATACTGTCTGCTGCACTGTAACACTGTGATACTGTCTGTCTGCTGCACTGGAACACTGTGATACTGTCTGTCTGCTGCACTGGATCACTGTGATACTGTCTGTCTGCTGCACTGGATCACTGTGATACTGTCTGTCTGCTGCACTGGAACACTGTGATACTGTCTGTCTGCTGCACTGGAACACTGTGATTCTGTCTGTCTGCTGCACTGGATCACTGTGATACTGTCTGTCTGCTGTACTGGAACACTGTGATACTGTCTGTCTGCTACACTGGAACACTGTGATACTGTCTGTCTGCTACACTGGAACACTGTGATACTGTCTGTCTGCTACACTGGAACACAGTGATAATGTCTGCTGCACTGGGTCACTGTGATACTGTCTGTCTGCTGCACTGGAACACTGTGATACTGTCTGTCTGCTACACTGGAACACTGTGATACTGTCTGTCTGCTGCACTGGAACACTGTGATTCTGTCTGTCTGCTGCACTGGATCACTGTGATACTGTCTGTCTGCTGTACTGGAACACTGTGATACTGTCTGTCTGCTACACTGGAACACTGTGATACTGTCTGTCTGCTACACTGGAACACTGTGATACTGTCTGTCTGTTGCACTGGAACACTGTGATAATGTCTGCTGCACTGGGTCACTGTGATACTGTCTGTCTGCTGCACTGGAACACTGTGATACTGTCTGTCTGCTACACTGGAACACTGTGATACTGTCTGTCTGCTACACTGGAACACAGTGATACTGTCTGTCTGCTACACTGGAACACAGTGATACTGTCTGTCTGCTGCACTGCTGCACTGTAACACTGTGATACTGTCTGTCTGCTGCACTGGGACACTGTGATACTGTCTGCTATGCTTTAACATTGATTATATGGTCTGTTACAATTTTGACACTGGTTCTGCTGTGTACTGTAACAGTGCTTTTACTGTTGGCTATACATCTCGTAGTTATTCTGCTATACTGCAGTGGTGCTATTGCAGTACTGTAACACTGTGACACTGTTTGTGTATTACATTGTGAAACACAGGCTGTGTGTCTGTGTTCTCAATAACTGTATGTTCATTACAATCTGTGCAGAAAAATCCTCCGACAGCTCTAAAATCTCTGTTTTTCTTTCATTCACTTTCCACGTTTGTCCCACCTTTGGCAGCTTGTTTCTTTGCTAACCCTTGTCTATTTTATTTTGCTACTTTCATTGTAATGTACTGTGGGAGCATAAGAGAACTGTCCAATATCTTCAACGTATTTTAAAATTAAATCTGAAATTATATGGAGGTTATACTTTTTAATCCCTTATATTTAACTTTATTATTTCTCAGCTGTTAGTAGAACGAAAGACGTTTGTGGCACGTTTATATAAATACACGTTTTCATATTTTTATTTGAATATTGCTCTGCTTTACAATAAAATTACCACTCAAACTTTAGGAGAAGATTTTAAACCCGTGACCGATTTCTGCTTTTGATAAATGCTAGAATGTGTTGTGCAGTTTGGCCGTGATCTAGTCAAAGAAATCATCAGCCTCTAATTCTCCATCGATGTGTCTCAGGTATAGTAAAACATACCTATGTGAGACAACTGATGATGAGGGAGAGGGGTGGTCTGTAATTGATGATTGTCCATTAAACCATAAAGCATATATTATGACACTAGACATCAATATAGCAAATAATGCACATTCAACTGGAAAACACGATAGACACTTAACTGTCATAAACAGTAAAGCTACACTCAGCAATATAATGACTGAAATGTGCTGCTGCAAGGACAGCTGGTTGCACCAGGAGAGGAGCAGTGGTTCTGGGCTACGGTAGGACCCTGGGGTGGTCAGGAAGACAAACAGGCTGCAGCAGTGTGCGCAGACAGGCAGGCGCGTAGCTGGGAACCAAGAGCAGACCGATAGATGGTCAGGCAGGCAAGGTTCCGGAGCCGAGAGATCAGCAAGTGCATTAAAGATATCCGAGGCAACATCGGTCAAGCAGACGGTCAGGGGCAACCGAGAGAATTCAGGGGCAGGCAGAAACACAGGAGGTGAGCCGAGAAGCGTGCCCAAAAACGAGCTGGGAAACTAAGACAGGAGAGCGAGAGACACCTCACACAACAGAGAACACCAGCCCCTTACGAAGTAATTGCTAAGAATGAGCAGGGAGATACAGTGGGTTAAAACACCATGCTGAGAAAAGGGGTAAGTGCTGTTTGGATACATAATGGTGGGACAGACAATCTTCCTGATCATGTTGTCACAGAAAATGGGCTGATTGGAAGATTGATTCATCTCCTGATCGCTGGCCGTGGTGTTACCCTACAGTACGTATCCGAGATGGAGTAGTACAGTTGCACACCAATTATATAATGGCGTTAATAAGAAAACACAGCCATGAAAAGTACTAGGAGGAAACAATAATACAAACACTATTGTAGGGTCAAAGGTGACTGGACTTCATAGAAGTGTTCGCCTAAGCCTCTCTGACCATTCTGTTTAACATGATGTTTAACAAGACGAGACTAATTCCTCGTGTTTCTGTTCTCCACCTCGTTTGCAGTCCTAACTGAATTCTTGCAATCTTCACTACTTTCAAATCTAAACAATACAAGAGCAATGGCTGGGATTGGCTATCGATGATACATACTAACCTATCTCTCTGTCCCCAGCCCAGTCCAGGTGTAGAAGATGTGTCCTCTGTGCTCTGGGAGTCACAGTGTGTGTCCTACTGGCCACCGTCGCTGCCCTGGGGGCTATCTGTAAGTCCAGAGGTCCCTTGTGTCTGTTTATGAGTGTAATCAATCTATTTCGACCTGGAATTGCAGAAAACAAAGAAGTAATATGTTACGTATGAATATGAAAGCACAAAATATTAAAATAAAATCATTTTCTAATTCTCCTGCTTGACTGTGTGTTTGCCAGTAATAGACAGTAAGGCTAATAGGCGTTAGTACTGTTCTTACAGTAGACACTAATGCTACAGTATATGTTTTGGAGAAACTTTTAATCTGACAAGACGGAACCGCCAGACACTGCTGTCCCGGGAAACCGAAAAATTAATGATATTTCACAGTACGACAATACTTTTTAATAATGCATGTGTTCCGAAATTGTGGATATGAGCAACTCCAGGGGCAGCGCTCCGATCTACTGCCCCTTTATGCAATGCAACATAGCAACGTCAGCCTTCCTGAGGAGTGTCTGAGTGCGTGACCGATGACAGAGAGATAGGATGATCTTTTGCGGAAACGCAAGTTCTTCTGCTGAATGTATTGGTTTGCGGTCTGCAGTGTGGAGTAGCCAAGCAGACTGGGATCGCAGACTGGGGGAGAAGGAGAAGGAGCTGGAGAGATACAGGGGCCAAAGGAAGATACACTGGAATGAAACGGAGAGGCAGGGGGTGGAATGTGCCAGACACAAGAACGCCCTTGAGTCTTCGTTCTGTCTGGACGTGGTCTCCTGGAAAAGAAGTAAGTGCATAACATCTTGGACTCTATGAGATGTGGAAAAGTACCATTTCTATTATCATACATAGAGCTGGATATTTGTGGTTATAATGACTGAAACTACCAAGGCCAAGCTGGGAAATCCAAGATCTTTTTAAACAGATAAAACGTTTTGTTCTGGTAACAAAGTTCAGCTATTTCTTTGGACATCATACCAGACACCTGCCTAATCCTGCAGGCCCTTAATTGCATTACCAGATTGTTCTTTGAGAAGGCAGCAGGAGGAATGAAAACAAACACGGACCCTCCTGCAGACAGACATCTGATGTTGATGTGTTCCACAGTGATGAAAAAGAACTAGAGCACAGTAATTTACATGAGCACATCTCAAACCAAGTGGTGGGAAGCAAAGTGTATCATGCTGGTGGTGGAATAATGAGTTAGACACAAGCCTGTGACAATTGTGCAGTTGAGAAATAGAGAAGAAGCTGTACAAAGTGTCCAGATGATTAATTAGTCAGTATTAATCCAGCAGGATTTCCTGTGTCTCTGTCTGAGTCTGCCTGTACAGAGGAGAGTCCTGACGAATCCCTGAGGCTCAGTCAGAATTAATCTGGGTGATTTCCTGTGTGTCTGTCTGTACAGAGGAGAGTCCTGATGAGTCCCTGAGGCTCAGTCACTATTAATCCAGGTGATTCCTGTGTGTCTGTCTGTACAGAGGAGAGTCCTGAGGAATCCCTGAGGCTCAGTCAGTATTAATCCAGGTGATTCCTGTGTGTCTGTCTGTACAGAGGAGAGTCCTGATGAGTCCCTGAGGCTCAGTCAGTATTAATCCAGGTGATTCCTGTGTGTCTGTCTGTACAGAGGAGAGTCCTGAGGAATCCCTGAGGCTTAGTCAGTATTAATCCAGGTGATTCCTATGTGTCTGTCTGTACAGAGGAGAGTCCTGAGGAATCCCTGAGGCTCAGTCAGTATTAATCCGGGTGATTTCCTGTGTGTCTGTCTGTACAGAGCAGCAGTGCTGTCCAGAGGGATGGAAGGAGGGAGACAGTGGAAGATGTTACTACATTTCCAGTGACCGGAGAGCCTGGGAGTCTGCAAAACAGTTCTGTTCATCAGTAGGAGCTCAGCTGGTGGTGATTGAGAACAAGAAAGAGATGGTGAGCACAACACACTGATCACACAGAGAGAGAACCCAGAGAGACTAGTACAGTCCCAGATCTGTTGACTTGTTGACTTGATGAGTGTTGGTGTCCCGGCTGAGCTGAGCTGACCTGCTCTGCGTGTCTCTGCAGGAGCTCCTGAAGACTCTGATACTTAGCTATGACTACTGGACGGGCTTGAGGAGGAAGGATGGTGGTGGTTGGAGTTGGGTGGAGGGTGGAGCTCTTGACACAACAGTGTAAGTGTGAGTCTGTATGATGGGGGGGGGGATTTCAATGAGACAGAGATCAGGTATGCTAAGGACAGCTCATCATCCTCATCAAACTAAGGTTGCTGCTGGAAGAGGTGTGAGTGGGGCCAGCAGGGGGCGCTCACGTTGGCGGTCCATGTGGGTCCTAATGCCCCAGCATAGTGACGGGGACACTATACTGTAAACAGGCGCCGTCCTTCGGATGAGACGTAAAACCGAGGTCCTGACTCTCTGTGGTCATTAAAAATCCCAGGGCGTTTCTCAAAAAGAGTTGGGGTGTAACCCCGGTGTCCTGGCCAAATTTCCCATTGGCCCTTACCAATCATGGCCTCCTAATAATCCCCCTCTATGAATTGGCTTCATCACTCTGCTCTCCTCCCCACTGATATCTGATGTGTGGGGAGCGTTCTGGAGCACTGTGGCTGCTGTCGCATCATCCAGGTGGGGCTGCACACTGGGGGTGGTGGAGGGGATCCCCATTACCTGTAAAGCGCTTTGAGTGGAGTGTCCAGAAAAGAGTTATATAAGTGTAAGCAATTATTATTATTATTATCAAGTGAAGTGTGATTGCCTCAGTGACTCCTTCTCTCTCACAGGGGTACAGTTAGTGCCGGTCGCATTCCTGGGGACTGTGTCTCTGTATTCCGGTCCCGAGACGGGATTTCTTTGTCCGCGGCTGTCTGTAGTACACCGCTCCACTGGATCTGTGAGGGGGGGGCTGCCGGAGTCTGGCAGCCTCCCTTGTCTGCGCTCAAGAGCTGAGATGTGGGCATGAGACAGACGGACGGAGGCTCGCAGAGACCAGAAATCATTTCTGTTTATTTCTGTCCCTTAAATATCCTCATGCTTACGCATACTCTTCTGCTCAATAAACCCTAAAGTACTGAAAGGCATCTGACTTTGTTTATGACTTGTTTCTGTGCTTGAAAGCTTCAGAGGTATTTCAATTCCTTACTGTGCCGTTGCTGCCCCCTGGTGGTTATGAGCGTGTCGTGCTGCTCTGAGGGAGCTGGTGGCCAAGATTTTTCAAGCTGAATGGAAATCAGAAGATAAAGGTGGAGAGAGACAAACACAAGTGTAATCCGGCTAGTTTAGGAGCGATCAGCATCAGCAGGGTCACACTGAAACACCCACAGAGACACCCTGTAACATCATTCAGTCCATATTCCCTCTGGCCTCCAAACCAGTGACCCAGTGTGGTGACCAGGGGCACTGTACTGTAGGAGGTGCTGTTTTGCATTTGATTATTTGGTCATCAATTATAGCACTTGTCTCATAGAGTAGGGAGCTGTCCTGGCTAAATTGCTCCCTGGGCTTGTACTGTACATTGCTCTTTAATGTTGAATGTACAAAACCTTGCCTGGTTGCACAGGGAGTTGCAGTGTGCAAACTACATGCACCTAATACACATGGTGTACAGCTTTGTAGAGAGTATGTTATATTCGATATTATTAATGCCCAGAGAAATGCATAGTGACGATGGAGCTGCAGACCCCAGGCCATGCCTCACAGATGATGCTCTGAGCTGTGGTCTGGTGCAGCTCTCTTCTCGCCTGACACAGGAAAGGACCACACGCCCGAGCCCCTGAGGTCGCATCTGAGCTGCGGGGTTATTTCTGTACATGCGGTCACTCCCCGAGCCTGTTGCCACGGCGACGCTTCATCCGCCCCTCACAGGTTCCAGTCGTGTAGGTGTCTGTGGGTTAGCGACCGGACGTACACAAGCAGAAGACTGGAAACAACAAAGTGTGCTTGCAGAGACCATGCAGAGAACAGCCAGCAAGAACAAAAGGGGAAAGTGTTCTAACATTCAAATGAAGTATAAGGCAAGAGAGAGAGAGCAGGAGCCATGTCTGCACAGAGAGAGGTGGGTGAATGGAACAGCCTGCCAGGATGGTTGACTGTCCTCTTTCTAAATTCTCCAGCTCAGCTGCCACCTGCCTGAATAATTGAAGGGCTTATGGATACACTTTCGAAAGCCTTCTTTCTTCACAGGAGGAAGGATCTGAAGATGATGTGAATTAACTTGTAAAAATAACTTACTGTTGGGCAACCTGCCCAATTGCTTTCTGCTGATTTAATGGATGATGAGAACTGTGCTCACCTCACGGAGAAAACCTATCAGCTGGTAAACAAGGTTCAGTTGTTTAGTGAACAGAATTGCTTCAAAAGCAAATTTGTGAATCAGACCTGTTTTTCACAACAAATGATCATTTTACTCAATGAACTGCAGGTTATAGCTCTGTGCTCATTTGCACTCTTTGCTTTAAACCTCCCAACTTAAAGGATATTTTGAATATTTTAAGAATGAGAAGCAACCCATCCAGGGTATAGTTTTATCTTGTGACTGGCTTTGTGATCAATCTGTGCTCTGTCCCTCACTGAGAATAACCCGGCTAAGATGCTGTTTGCTATCAACTCAAGAAAGGATTTTGGAGTTCTAGAAAATGGCAGCGAAATGTTAATGAAACAATGGACCATTTAAGCGACAGAAGATAGGGATTTGGTGCCTGATGAAACTGTGATCTGTGATGAAAATGTTACAGCAGTAGAAGCACTTGATAGACAATATGGAAAATTCCCACACAGCAATTTATTATAGATCTGGAAGTTACAAAGATTCTCCAATTCATCGACTGTGGAGTTTTGTAAGTGGAGAGGATGTTTGATAGTGGGATGTCTTAACATGACAGGAAGACAGACGTCTGTCAGTATGAAAATGAGGCACTGTGATGAGCCCAGGCCACTGTCTTTGGCTATCACAGTACCCAGCAGAGTTGGGCACTCATGTGCAGTAAGTGTGTGTGTCCTAGTGCTGCAGTCGTGTCTTATGGTGCAGAAATGTAAAACACAATGCGCGTATAGTCCCATTCTGTTTCACACGCTCCCTAAATTCCTGCCTTCTTCCCTGGGA
The DNA here is from genome assembly GCF_059453375.1 of Lepisosteus platostomus. Lineage (NCBI taxonomy): Eukaryota > Metazoa > Chordata > Actinopteri > Semionotiformes > Lepisosteidae > Lepisosteus > Lepisosteus platostomus. The sequence continues at coordinate 2,795,482 of NC_142635.1, read as the reverse complement.
AGAGTCCAGAGCTCCTCACACTCGGATGGGCGGTCGCTCACAGATCCACCGCACATCTGCTGAGCAGGAAGATGAGAAGAGGGTGCCATTGTCGCGACTCCAGAATCCACCAGCACAATCCCCACCTTTTCCAGTCACACTCACTTCGCTTCTGTGGGAGAGCAAGAGAGTGGAGTCACGTGGAGGGCACGATCACTCAGTGTGCTTCGGTTTAACCATAATAACATGATTATTATCTCGAACAGCACACATGAAGATAACACTGGGCCTGCAAACTTACACTGCTGTCTCCAGAGCTCTGCCATCAACCCATCTCCATTCTGAACTGCTGTCACTTCTATTCAGGCCAATCCAGTAGAAGTAATTGTCTTTTACAAGAGCTTCCAGGCTCTTCTGCAGAGAGATAGAGCGAGTTACCCAAGAACAACCATTTCTCTCCGATCCATGTCTTGTCCCCTGTCCGCATGTGAGCGTGTGATTCCTTGCACAGGTTAGTGTCGGTCAGGTACTCAGTAGTTATTAGTATGTTAGTGTATCTGTCCCTATCAGTGTCAGTGAAAGTATGTAATTCTCAACAGCTCCTCTGTGTCTTGGGTCAGGAAGTTTGTCTCAGTCTCACTGTGTGTGCTGCGGTCTCTGTGTCACCTCACCATCTCAGCTTGGTCCTGGATGGCCAGGAGATCAGTGCCCAGCTCAGAACAGGCCTGACGAGCTGAGCTCCAGGGCTTCTGTTCAGGGGAGATAAAGTAACAGTTTCCTCTGGAGCCCTTCACCCACCCGCTGGGACAGAATTCACACAGCCGCCCTGTACACACACACACAGAGCAAAGCAGAGATATGAGTTTGACCACAGGTTCAATTCCATAAACAACTTTTCACGTTTTTAGAAACTCCAGATGGGCTGAGGGATCTCTTCAGTCTTGGGGAGAGTAGCCCACTAGGTGACTGGAACAACTGATGGCCCTACAGCTGAAGCCAAGCCAGAGGATGATTTCAAGACCGGCAGTCGAACGATGTCCTAAGCACCAATGGGCAAACTAGAGGGATGTGCATATAGGATTGAACAGAGCTCCACCATTGTTGTTGGAACTAATTCCCCAGGATCCTTCAAGAAACATGCATTAAACAAGAAGAAGAGGAGCAAGACTGCCTGAATGGTCATGTGTGGAGTTTCTTATGGTCTTGTCAATTCTCAGATGTACACGGAGAGACATGATGCTTGAAAAGCAGGTAACGGTGGGTCTCCAGTGGCTCAATCAGTAAAGGAACTTGGTCGCCAAGAGCGGCTGAGCTTTGTGATACATGTCACAGGTCTGAACCTGGGCTCGTGTCGTCAAGCGAGTGTGACCAGGGTTCCCCAAGTGGTGTGCACACTTGATGTGCCCTGAGGACTAGTCCACAGGGGCCCTCTCGGCACCACAAGTGAAACAGCGACCCATGCAGCTTGCCCAGGGCACCTGAAGCCTGGCGCTGACATCAGGGGAATGTGTGTTTCTCCTCCGAACGGCAGTGGCATCTTGTGGAGGTGAAGGGCGTGAACTGTGTACAGGGCACAGGACAGGGGCCCCCAAGCACTTCCTCTATCCCCCCAGAAGGGCAAAAACGCCGTTGCGATGGGGTGACGTGTAAGAACACACAGCTGGCGGATCCAGGTTGGGTGGAAATGTAACACAGATCAGTGCTGATTCTGCTTGGTTTGTGACCATGAGCTGCGCGGTGTTACCTGTGTGCTCAGGCTTGTCACTCCCACACAGAGACTCTCGGAGTCTCACCAGCGCCTTCTCGTCACAGTTGGTCTTCCACACTGCAGATCGCACACCAGAGTTAGTCGGGTTTACAGTCACTCCCACAAGGACTTCCATTTCAAGTAACAACTGGTCACAAGGATTTATGGGAATGAATGTTATTTAGCTGTGAAAAGCACAACCATCTAAATATAAATATATTATAAAGTCCAAGTCATCAGCTCTGGTGAACTGGTTTGCCTCAGGGCTCATCGGCGTTTCATTGCTGTACTCTGATCACCAAGAGGTCTGACCCATTTAAAACGAGTTAGATGCAGCACAGTCAATTTCCTTTTTTATACATACACTGTAAATTAGATATGTGTGTGTACTTACAGGCAATGCCCATCGGAAGGACTGTGACCACAAAGACACAAGTCACGACTCCCAGGAAGATGAGGACCCAGCTCTTGCGGCTGGAGTGAACTGCAGAAAGGAAGAGGAAGTCAGGTCAGCACATGCTATGCACAGTGCCTGCCTGGATACTGACAGTGCTCTGAGCTAGCAGAGAGTCCCACTAGCATTATTTTAACACTGTTGCTGAGGAACAGGAACAGGATTTGGAAGCAGCGAAGGTATGATTGACATCTGGCAGCCTCTCCTGACAGCAGGGCTCTGCAGACGTCCTGCGAGAGAGCAGACTTCTCACTCTAGGATGAGCTGGCAGCAAAGCTGAGCGCTGCCACGGGACAACGGTGTTTTATGCCGAGAAGAGAGTGGGGTTGTGCTGAAATAAGCTTAAACACGAGAGAACACTCACTGAGTAATGCCCAGAGGAAAAAAGATAAACTCAGGCAGGGATCACTACAGGTGACATAATACTGCATACCTGTACTTTTGCTCCTGTGATATTATTATAATTCAACAAAATCTGTATATTTTATTGAGACGTGGTTTGCACACACATTGATGTTGCATGTATGATCAATACTCAATGATTGGAATTCTGTGAAATTGGCTTACAGATCATGTGACTTCCTGATACTTTAGGATTATAATGAAATAACACTAAATACAGTAGATTTAGTATGGACCCCAGTTTTCTTAAATTAGAGGCATGTGCTCATATAAAGCAGAGCTTGCATCTCCAATAATGCTCTGACAAGAGCCGAACGTACAGCACGTGCAAAACAAAAGCACGTGCACTGCAAACTGCTGCTGGGAAGAGAAGAGCAACTACAGCAGGGCTTTGCCGTGTGAGACGCGGTCATACCCGGAGCACAGCACTGCTGCCCACAGAGCGTCATGCCTCCAGCCTCCTCCCACCTCTGTGCTCTGCTGCTTCATGTACCCTTGTTCACCCTGCGGACTTCCTCAACATTAACAGCGAGGCAGGAAGCAGGGCTACAAACAGGCTGGCTTCCAGTTAGTGTCGTATCAACAGGGAATACTGACCTACCAGTTTTCCTTAAACCTTCCCAACTGACCCAATTCTGTAGCAAAAGATTGTCAGCAGCTTTTTGCAAGAATCTATTGCCTGCTGTTGGAATAAATTAAGGCCTTGAAGCCAGACTCTTCTCTCTCTCCCCCTCCAGCTTCATCACTGTAGTAAACCCACACAGACTACTCTCCTGTTACTGAGAGATACAAGGTCTATGTACCTTACTGCCGTTTACTTCCACTCTTTATGAGAGATGAGCTAGAAAAATGTAGGAACATTTTGTTCATCTCACAAATATTTCCACCACAGAATATTGTTAATATAGAATAAAATAATATTGGTGTTGAAATCTGGAATTATACTGTACATAAATATGAACCCATGTAGATTCTGTATTAAAGTAAAGCCGAAATACATCAGTGTTACAGTGCAGCAGACAGACAGTATCACAGTGTTACAGTGCAGCAGACAGACAGTATCACAGTGCTCCAGTGTAGCAGACAGACAGTATCACAGTGCTCCAGTGTAGCAGACATACAGTATCACAGTGTTACAGTGCAGCAGACAGACAGTATCACAGTGCTCCAGTGTAGCAGACAGACAGTATCACAGTGTTCCAGTGTAGCAGACAGACAGTATCACAGTGTTCCAGTGCAGCAGACAGACAGTATCACAGTGCTCCAGTGTAGCAGACAGACAGTATCACAGTCTCACAGTGCAGCAGACAGACAATATCACAGTGTTCCAGTGCAGCAGACAGACAGTTTCACAGTGTTACAGTCTAGCAGACAGACAGTATCACAGTGTTACAGTCTAGCAGACAGACAGTATCACAGTGTTCCAGTGCAGCAGACAGACAATATCACAGTGTTCCAGTGCAGCAGACAGACAGTATCACAGTGTTACAGTGCAGCAGACAGACAGTATCACAGTGCTCCAGTGTAGCAGACAGACAGTATCACAGTCTCACAGTGCAGCAGACAGACAATATCACAGTGTTCCAGTGCAGCAGACAGACAGTTTCACAGTGTTACAGTCTAGCAGACAGACAGTATCACAGTGTTACAGTCTAGCAGACAGACAGTATCACAGTGTTCCAGTGCAGCAGACAGACAATATCACAGTGTTCCAGTGCAGCAGACAGACAGTATCACAGTGTTCCAGTGCAGCAGACAGACAGTATCACAGTGTTACAGTGCAGCAGACAGACAGTATCACAGTGCTCCAGTGCAGCAGACAGACAGTATCACAGTGCTCCAGTGCAGTAGACAAACAGCTGTAAGGTGGGCTGTACTCACTAGGGGGGGGTCCTGGCAGTGTTGGAGGAGAAGTGACATCTGCAGTCCTCTGTCCAGTGACTGTGGAAAAACCAATGACTGAGTAGGTTATATCTTCTGCCATAGTCCGTAAGTCTAAAAAGTCTCTGCTTCTTTTTCTGGTTTTCTTTCCTCAGATTTTCAACCCAGTCTTTGCATAGGTTCCTCTCTCCGTTTGGTGAACTCGTAATGTCTGTCTCGGTCTATCTGTCTGCCCGTCTCTAGCTTTTTGCCTTTTGCTTATCTACAGTGACGTATTGAAAGAGAGAAAAAGGTGGAGAAAAGCAGAGAGAGGGAGGAGTTTTCTGAGTTTCAGTACTTTGTGTCCAGTTGTTTAGTGTCTCTTCATTGCTCTTATATCTGATATAATTAAGTGTCTCTTTATTATATTAATGTGAGTGTCACGATATTAGTCCCCCCTCCTTAAGGGTGCTCCAGCCCTTTCACTTTATTCTCTGCACCTGTTTCCCATTCCCAGCCCACCTTAAAAGCCAGGCGCTGACGCTCATCCGGGCTCTGCATCTGATTTCCATATCGTGCGAGTCCGGGACCTGGAAGTGCCTGGTCCTGTTAAGGTTTTAACCTCTGTTCCCGTTCCCGTTCCCGTTCCCCGTCCGCCGGTTCCGACCCGGCCTTCGTGGTTTTTAATTCCTTCTTCTGATGGATCTTCTGGTTTTGGACTAACCCTTGTGTTTTGGATATTCCCAAAGGACTACTCTCGGATTGTAGTCGGCCACACCTCCCCCGTGCACCAGCGCACCTTGGACACGCCCCCCTGTCTTCAGCCCCGTATTCCTGCATGACGTTTCCCCAGTGTTTCCCCACTCCGTCGGACTGTGTCGTCCGCATAGGGTCCGGAAAGAACTGTTCGTTACAGTGAGTGTCCAGCTGGCCCACTGACAGAGATGCTATCCTGTTGCACTGGCTTCTGGTCCATGGCGGTGTCCTACTTTGAGCCCAGCCACCTTGTCTTTAGCAACTGGGAAGACTAACCACAAGGACAATATACACTCCTGCCTGAAATCAAACCCAGAACACAAGAGTTGTGTCGCAAAAGCTCTGCAATTTCTCTGATGCACTTTTAACTGGTATAATGATGCACTGATATACTGGTACAGTAACACACTGATACTTTGTTATGCTGGTGGAATAATACACTGATATACTGGTACAATAACACTGAAGCACTGTTATACTGGCGCAATGATGCACTGATATACTGGTACACTAACTGAACTGGTGTTCAGATGCATCGATACCCTAACGGGCTGGATCACCAAATCAGCACATATAAGATACTCTACACTGTCCCACCGACACAGTAAAATGCTGACATATGTAAGCAAAGTCCTAACCTTCTCTTCTTACTCATTAAGATCATACAGGCTTGCATCTCCTTCCCAGAGAGCCCTTTCTGGTTATGATGAGAGACCTACTGCTGCTTCCACTTCATTTCCAAATTCAGCAGTGAGAGTCCAGCAGGAAGCAAGTGAGAAGATTCACATCTTCTTGATGAAGGCAGAGAAATCTCTTGAGTGCCATGCAGTGTTTATTAGATTGACTCACACAGTAAGCCATTTGGTAGACTTATCAGTTTGGTTGGCAATTTTGGCCTTTTGTAGTGTTAGCCCACTGATGGAAATATCATCAATAAAAGTGAAAGGTACTGTAAAGTGAGGAGCAGTTAATAGACAGGCTTCAGGGCCTCTACTGGTGCAGCACCTAATGCTAGTTTTGATCTTGGTAGCTGGGTAAGATCCTACTGAATCCCCATAGAGGGATGATGTGAGTGTGATTCTCCTAGCAGAGGGAATGACAGTGGAGTAGTGCAAATAATAATAATAATTGCTTACACTTATATAGCGCTTTTCTGGACACTCCACTCAAAGCGCTTTACAGGTAATGGGAACTCCCCTCCACCACCACCAATGTGCAGCATCCATATATCCAATATACTCATCCAATATGCACCAATCCATATATCCAATATACTCATCCAATATGCACCAATCCATATATCCAATATACTCATCCAATATGCACCAATGTGCAGCATCCATATATCCAATATACGCATCCAATATACTGCACGAACCCCCTCACTATTGTAAGGACTGAGCCAGGGAGCTGCGAGAAGAGTGAAGATGGGGATGTGAGATCGACGCAAAAGAGATACAGGAGGGAAGTCCTGGGTGGAAGACTTATACATATGCAGGCCAGATTCGAATTTAACCTTCCTCTCGAACTTCTGCCACAAACTCACAGAACAAGATACAGTAGCAGTCTGTTCCTACAGCATGTTTTCCATCTGAGAAATGCAGATGCTATCCTGCAGTAGAAGGGATTGAGGCTGCTTCCATACTACTATACTAGAGAGCTGTAACATAACAGCCATATAAAATATATTTATCATTACAGATGTCAAGCTCTTTGAAGAGACTTGCTCTCCCCCAGCTCTTGAATGAAGCTCCTCTAAGGCTGGTCTGCGCCCTGAGCAAATGCAAAAGAGTTTTAAATGCTCAGTGATCAGCATTACAGGCAGCCCATCTGAGAACAGGAAGTCACATGATCTCATCAGAACTCTCAGGCTGAAGGAGAGTTTTGCCTGTCCATCACACCCCCAGAGTTGGGTCTCAGTTCAAACCTACACCAGCTCACCCAGTCAATGAGTTGAAAAGAAGCACAACGAAGACTCCACAGCCGAAACGTTGTGTTTCTTTTCTTCCCTTTTCAGCAGGGAGTACACCTTTACTTGTTCCTTTGCAGCCTATGCATGCTGACGCAGCTCCCTACTTGAATATTTGTTCTATCTATCCATGCATGTGGTTTTCTATTTCCCCAAGACATCACCGGCCAGTCATATACACTGTTGAGAGTTCTCAGATGAGAGAATCTTATATTAATTTTGTCCTTTTGCTCGGAGGCTTGTACTAAAGCCACATCAGAGATGTGTGCTTTTTAGAGAGGCACCTGTAAATTCTCACTAACTGGTAGAAAAGTCACAGGTTCATGTGTGCACAGAGCAGATGGCAGCAGAGGAGTCTTTGAACAGGTGCAGAAAACTAAATACTCAGTCTGGGGTGGGACATTTTTTTTTCGATGTGTAAAAAGAACGTGAGGTTCTCATGCAGTTACAAAGCCTCAGAGCTGAGGAGCCGGGACATGGAGTTTTCCTGTTACACTAACACCTCTGCGGCCCACGCCTGCTGTGTTTAACAGCATGGCGACTGGAGTTGTAAAAGAATACTGCCCATTTCCAATCACCATTCTCTCAGTTACACAGGTACAGAGAACAACTGGCAACAGCTCTTTCCGAAACACTGCATGCTCTCTGCTTGTATCTTTACTGATTTTTACAGAAACACATTACTTGGGTGGAAGTTTCATCAGACTATTATAACCACAACAGTATGAAGAATATAAGGGGAATCCTGTTTGCCTCCAGGCCATAAGAGGGCGCTGTGGAAATCTAAGGACATCATTCAAGTCAGAAGCATTACTGCCATGGATTGTCAGAGACAATGGAGTAGGGTAAGCATGCATTTTTATTGCAACTTTTTATTGTACACAGGTTACTGAAATTGTGTTTAAGGTGGATCCACATAGTTCCCCATGCACTGGTTTGATCTGATTGACGGGAAAGCTATAAAACACCTGCGCAATGATGCAGTCCAGTCCAGCTGGTGTTACTGCTCGGTGGTGTAAGCTTTCTAAAGATTTACTTGAGATGTGGAGAAGAATACAAACTGTGTTCTCTTCAAACGCACTCTAGTCGGCCATTAAAAGACCACACAACAATTTCGAAGCATTTTTCAACTTTACGAAGCTGTTACCAAAGCAGTCAGTTGTTTGCAGATGGTTGGCTCTTTTAATATCACTGAGTTCCACACATTTCAGCAGACAGTGGTGCCAAGTCTTCCGCAGAATGTGTTTTTAAATGACCAACACTGCTTTTTTTCTTCTCCTTCTTCTCCTTATTAGTAACTGAGACAACTATTGCAAACATATTGTAAATCAGTGTAATATTTTTAAGTGTCTATTGTGAAATTTGTGTAACACCTTGCAATGTAATCTGTAGAAGTGGCATGATTTTAAAGTGAAGCAGAGAGGCAGGGTCTCTGGTATCCTCTGTAGCAGTGCTGCAGGCTGGCAGGTGGCTGGTATCGGCAGCGCTGCAGGCTGGCTGGTATGTCTGCAATGAACTGAAGTGTGTGCGTGTGTGCGTGCATGCATGCGTGTGTGTGTAGAGGGAGATCTCTCTGGTGGGTGGAAGAACAGGCAGTCAGAAGTCACTAGGAATCCCTGTGTGTGGGGGCAGGTTTCATATCCAAATGGGACAAGACCCCATCGGACACTAACTCTGCGGACACAAAGCTAGAGGGCTCTCGTCTGAAGCCTGCAAGTGCCCCAGTATTTATAGGCCCTGTTTGGAGCCTTGTGGTAAAAGCACACAGAAAGCCGGCCAGTGGAAAGTCCCCACTCATACAGCATTGAGCTGCAGGGCTGCTGTCAGCTCCTGGCTGGCCAAGGCAGAGAGAAAACCACAAATCAGCACCCCCACCCCAGCAGTAGTGTAGCAGCCTCTCTTGTGGTGTTTGAATTATAGTTTTGAGACAGCTGTTCCAAGATCAGCCGTTCTGCCTTTCAATTCTTCTATTCAGTATTTGTTAATACTGAAACGTTTTGACTTTGCTGAGCGTGTTCAACACCCACCTTTTTGACGTGCTGTTCTACCTTTGATTGCTCTCATAGAAGGTGTAACTGTTGCTGTGTCGACTCTTGCACTGTCTGAGCAGGTGGGTGTGGTCTATAGTGATGCAAGGAAGTGTCTCTTCTAACAGAAGACACCCTGATAGGGCTCGCACCAGTATAATGTTCGGGTTTGTTCTGACTGTAGATCTGTCTTCCTTATGGAATAAAGCCTTTGGACATCAGCATGTTGAGAGCAAGCAGACCAGGGCGCTTTCTGACCTGTGATGGATGTTACAGTGGCCAGGAAGGTGGGACAAGAGGAGAGTAGAAGAAACTGGGCGAACATGCAAGAGGAGGAGATCGAGGAATTGGAGGAGAAGGACAGGGTCTGGAGGAGAAGGAGAAGGAGCTGGAGGAATAGGACAAGGAGCTGGAGAAGAACAAGGAGCTGTGGGAGAAAAAAAAGGAGCTGAACAAGATAAAAGCTGAACTGTAGGTGAAGAACAAAGAGCTGTAGAGGCTTGAGAATTTAACAGAGGGCAGAGAGAATGAACTGGAGGAGAAACGGAGCTGACTACGTGGAACCCTCCTCTGGAGAAAGACATATGTATGTAATTGTACAGGAGGGAGGCTCAAACCTGTACAGAGCTCCCTCATGGCCTTTCTGAATGCTCATGTTCAACCACTCCCATGTTCGTGTTGTGTCAAAGTACTGTACTATCGTGTCTCTGGAGCATGAACACACCATGTTGTGCTGTAGTGAGCATGTCTGAGAAATATTTGTCGTAGGATATTTCTGTATTCTGACGGTCCCCCCAGCACAGTAACGCACAGTGAAGGTCTCTGTAGCAGAACAGACGAGCTGGGACTGTGGTAACGGGGTTCAACCACCGGAGGACAGCATTGCAACGGTCCTGGGAATACAGGCCATGCATTCCCAAGAAGGAATTTGGGAATTGGCTACACCTGGGGATGCTCCCTACAAAAGCACTTAGGACAGAGAAAGAGGTGATCTGAGGAGACACTTACAAGACTACTAACAGATCTCAGGTTGAGATTCTTAAAAACGATTTGTTGACAACTTAAATTCAGTCTTCGGGGAGAGTAATGTTATCAGGAAGCATCCTCAGTTCTTTCTGTGTCGGCTCACCGGTAAGAAAGAAGACTGGGAAGATTGAGGCCGACCACACAGAAATGACCAGGTGAGGATCTTCCACTTCTACAGGGGTGAAAACAGGGAGTTATATGGGTGGGAGCAGGACAGTCAGTGAGCAGGCAAGGGAGAGACCTCAGGGTGGTGCCCTGGACCACTTAATCTCCCTCACCCTTGGGTGGAACTCAAATGCAGGAACCCCCTGCTGTGGTACCAGCTAAGGATGACCTGTCGCAATTGCCTAAAGCAATAGGCAAGCGCAGCAAACCGATCAAGTCCAAAAATACTATGGGAAGTTCAACAAAGTGGATATTGCAACATTGATTTCCTGACACTCAGTATTAATGCAGGGGGGGGATTTTCTATGTCTCAGCATCACTGCATTTCCTGGAAAATCAGATCTGACGATGTCATGTGGATTTTAAATATTTTTTGGAAGGTATTGATTTAGAGGCACTAACACACAAGAATCAGATACTTCTACAAAACCTATACAATCCTCGAAGCTAAAAGGGCCAACAAATGCATAAAGTTAATAGACTTTCAGTCAACACATTTTAAGATAAAACAATGTATTTGGACCTGAACAGGGAGTTTTGAGTCTGTGTTTCTCTACAGGAGGTCCTGAAAGGGTCCTGCTGGATCATTATTACTGATTTGACCTGAGCAGGAAGGACACAGGCTGTGGGTGGAGCTGGGTTCATGGCAGAAGACTGAGCGAGGAAAAGTGTGTTGTGTGTGTCCACAGAGAGAGGGGTGTTGAACTGCCCATACTGGTCCAGTGACTCTCCTCCTCTTGCACCAAAAGCAGGAAACTATACCTATGGGCATGAGAAGGGACCACAGACTACTGGGTATCCCCATAACTGTGAGGGTTGTTTCCCATCTGTGGATGGCGCCGTGGGCTCGCTTGATGGCCTCGCCAGGCGGAGAGAACACGAGGGAATGTGTCTCCAGGGGTCCGGATGCACATACGAGAGGGCGGGGGAGGGAGTGGAAGCGAGTGGGGTGTGTGATGGAGGAGGAGGGTGGGGAGTGAATGAGTGAGGAAGAAGAGGGAGGGGAGGAGGAAGAGGAGACGGGGAAGAATAGCGTACTACAGAGAAGGGAGAGGTGAGTGACCAAGCCCACAAGAGTGAACGTGAGCTGAAAGTGAATGAGTGAAGTAGGGAGGCAGTGAGAGGAAGGCACCCACAGAAAGCCTGTGATCCAAGCGCAGAATCCCGATGTTTTTGTAAATCTGTTCGTGCCGAGTGTATGCATTCCAGCATGCTTGAAGTTTGCCTTGAATTCAAGTATTTTTACTTCCAGCGGTACTGGGAGAGTAAAGTCAATGCTTTAGTTTTTCTTTATAGTCGATCCATCTATTTGATCATGAGATTATTCTCACTGAGATTGAGTGCCAAATATGACACCGTCAATGTAACTGGAAACAATATAATACCTTGCATTTTTTTGAACAGACTAGCACAAAAACATGTGATTTCAAGTGACTTCTATGTATTGGAGGTTTAAGGACATTTCAGGGTGTGGAGGTCAGGTTGTACAGTAGATCCCTTTGAGACACTAACTGCATGAAATCAGCACCCTGTACTCTAATCATCCAAGATAATTTGCTGGGTTCTTTCCTTGCTGTGTTTTTACTTCCAGGTTTTCAGCCTGTAAATTATTGCTGACTTGTTTTAAATTGGAGATCAGTAATTCCCCCCAAAGATGGTCTTCCGTGTGGCCAAAAGTCCGGATTTCCGATGCCCTGAAGCCAGTTTGGGTTATTTGCATGAGCCAGGATGATAGAGAGAGCCTCTGCTCCGCACTGAAGGACAGCACCACTGCCGAGGGATTGGAGGGGTCACTGAGCCCCCACAACTCCCAGCTGGTTTATAAGAGGCTTTGAGCACTTTGATCAGCTACAGTAGGTCTGCTCTAGAAAGGAGCTGCAAGAGCACCACTGTCAGCACCACTTGCTCAATGTAAACTGGGGCTCCTTGCCCAACGTAGAGCGTCTTGTGGTTTCTGACATGTCTCCAAGTACTGTGTAAAGACCGGAAGTGTGGTTCAGTACTGCTCACTTCCCAGTGCAGCCAACAGCAGAAACCTGGAAATCTCTAGCGATCTACCTGCCATCATGCACCGAGTAAGTGCCTGCTCGATGGTGGGAGAGAGATCATTTTCCTTGTTGTGGATTGTGTGACACCTCACTCACACTGTGTCCTTAGGGCTGTGTTTTAATTCCATTCCAGGGGCTCGGGACACGTTAAAGAAAATCATTAAAACAGCCCAGTTGAAGAGATTCTGGTGTTGGCAAAGGGTTTAAACAAGCTGGCCTGGAGAGCTGATGAGTTTGTGAAGCAGAGGTGTGTACAGCTGTATTCAGCCTATGTCTTCTCCTCTCACTCAGTCTCTCTGGCACAGGGTCTCATTCCCTCTTGTTACCTGAGGACAGGCACACCGGCATGCTCACACAGCGCTGCTCGCAGATCCAGTGCAAATGGCCTTCACACTTTCGGGAATAAAGAGTGATCCGGGCTTGGCTCCAGTGCCCATAGGCACAGTCCCCATCCCAGCTACCCTCCTTCAGCGTCACCCTGTGGAAGATAAGGACGTAAGATATCTAGTCAGCGTGTCACCAGCTCTATAACGCCTCTGTCTCTTGACGCACAACTTACATTTCATTGTTCAGCTCCCTCCCACCACTCCAGGTCCACACAGCACTGCTATCCCTCCTGCTCAGGCCCATCCAGTAATAATGCTCCTGTACCAGATCCCTCAGCATCTCCTGCAGAGTTTAACAGAGCAGATCACCAGCAGCGGGTATGGATTCAGCTCATTAGTTTATCAAAAAAAGGTAGAAGACTCATCTGATTCTCATGGATGACTTGAAGATCATCCAAAAAGTACATTCTTGTGCCATGGTGGGACACCTTGCGCCAGACACCCTCACTCTTTGTGTAAGGAAGTGTTTTTACCACCTTGACAGTATCAGATCTCCTGTCTTGTGGGAGTGTGGAGGGATCCTCGTACTGCCCCTGCACTTTGTGTTTCCAGCTGTGCAGGTCTGCTTTGAAGTTGCCCTTTGTATAAAAACCTGCCCAGCTATTTCCATAAAGACCAGTTAAAACAGTATACGCCTCTCCAGTAAAACTGTAGAGAAGATCTAGTTCTCACCAGTTCCCTCTTGTCTTCAGTCACCACCAGCTGAGCGCCCACTGATGAGCAGAACTGACTCGCAGACTCCCAGGGTCTCCGGTCAGTAGAGACGTAGTAACATCTTCCACTGTCTCCCCCCTTCCATCCCTCTGGACAGCACTGTTGCTCTGTACAGACAGACACACAGGAATCACCTGGATTAATACTGACTGAGCCTCAGGGATTCCTCAGGACTCTCCTCTGTACAGACAGACACACAGGAATCACCTGGATTAATACTGACTGAGCCTCAGGGATTCCTCAGGACTCTCCTCTGTACAGACAGACATACAGGAATCACCTGGATTAATACTGACTGAGCCTCAGGGATTCCTCAGGACTCTCCTCTGTACAGACAGACACACAGGAATCACCTGGATTAATACTGACTGAGCCTCAGGGATTCCTCAGGACTCTCCTCTGGACAGACAGACACACAGGAATCACCTGGATTAATACTGACTGAGCCTCAGGGATTCCTCAGGACTCTCCTCTGGACAGACAGACACACAGGAATCACCCAGATTAATACTGACTGAGCCTCAGGGGTTCATCAGAACTCTCCTCTGTACCGACACAAAGACAAAGACAGAGACACAGGAAATCCCTCTGCTTAATACTGACTGAGGATCAGGGATTCACCTTGACACTGATTTCTTCCGACTCCTTCTGTCCTGTAAAATCACACACTTACTTCTTTCCCCAGTATAGGGCTCCACACAGAAAACAGGGTCGATCTCTTTCTTCCTCTCCTCCAGGTGAGCGCTCTGCTGTCGCTTCATTTCCTGTTCGATCATGAACTCCTCCACTTGGCCCTGGTTCTTCAGCTGCTGATTCTCTTTCACTTTGCTCTTACATCTCTCCAGCTCATTTTTAATCCTCTCCAGCTCAGCGTTGCTCAGCTTCAAGCCGTTCTTCCACACTGAAAGAGTAATTATCCAGTAGGTCAGATGTAAATGACTTCAGTACAGTGTAGACATGCTCTGGGGACACGGTATAGTTATATAATGAGTGTGATGGAATCACACCACAATGACAAAACGTCAATTCACATTCAACTACAAATTTCATCAAGTTCTTTTAAGACAGTTTGTGTTTGCATACAGTTCCTTTTTGAGACAAAGTTTCAGAAGAACCACGCTGAGGTTACTGTCTAGCTTGAGTATTGGCCACCTTAAGGGTTTCTGATTTCTGATGTTTTTTGTGCAGAAGAATAGCAATGTCATTTTTCAATGTGAACATCTTGAAGCGAAGTACATGTTGCTGTCTTACTTATAAGGTCGAGGTACATCTAGTTTTTTTTTCCAGATCTGTTCAGGTCCCAGCGTGACTAGGTGACTCTGATTTGCCAGAGTCAGGTGTGAATCAGTCGAGTCCTGAAAGTCCGTCTCCTCCAGGTCAGGGCTGAGTCCTGCTCCTGCTCAAGGGCTGCTGCTCTGGTGTTCTGCTGCTGCTGCTGCTCTGATGTCCACAGGCCTGAGCCCAGCAGGTGTGTGGGTCAGCATGTGGCTAGAAAACCACTCGCCCAGCAGCGAAATGTCAGAATGCAGTCTCAGACCTGCCTTCGTGTCACAACAACCACAAGTGTGAAACTTCAAAGAAAAGCAGACACCCCCCACAGCAGGCCAGGAACAGCACTAGCTGGGGGTTCAGATTTTGCAGTCCTGTCCTGTGGTCATGAAACACAAACCTTAAAGGAGCATCAGCGCTGCAAGATGCTACGTATGTTCTATCAGTCGGTGGTAGCGAGCGCCATTTTCTACGCAGTGGTATGCTGGGGCCCTGGGATTAGAGCAGTGGATTCTAAAAGGCTGAACAAGCTCATCAGGAGAGCAAGCTCTGTCATTGGGTCTGACCTGGACCCCTTGGAGGTAGTGGCTGAGAGGAGAATGGTGTCCAAACTAGAGGCCATCATGGACAACGTCTCCCATCCCCTCTATGACAGGCTTGCAGAAATGAAGAGCACGTTCAGCAATAGACTGATTCATCCACGGTGCAACAGGGAGCGCTACAGGAGGTCATTCCTGCCTTCTGCCATAAGACTGTACAACGCATCCACCTTGCGTCTGGGCAGAGGCAACACTGACAGTGACCTGTTTCTGGACTGAACGCATCTACACATCTACTGCTACATCTGTTCTCTTTCTTTTCCCGTTTACAACCATTTTTTGTGCAATATATGCCAGGGACCCATGCAATACATTTATATTTATATCTATATCTATATTTACATCTATATTTATATTCATATGCGTGATACGATTTTTCTGTGTACTGTTCTGTTCTAGTCTGTTCTTTGTGTGTCCGGACTGTGAGTAACTCTTTTAGTGCTCCCCTCACTGTACTGATTGTATCGTTTGTATTGTACTATAATTATTGTATCATTCGTTACATTGTGGCTGTGTTGTGTGTGTTAAGCTGCTGTTGCACTGCAATTTCACTCACGGGATCAATAACGTAAGTATCTATCTATCAGCCTGAACTCCTCCATCAACAGCCTGGCAGCCAGTAGATTTATTAGTGCCAAGACTGTCAAGTACACAGGTATAAACGATAATGTGTAATTGTGCATAGTTCATTTTCTACTGTGAGACATAAAAGTCAGGTATAATTGCTCACAAACACACACGAGTATCTGTGATAAATCAGATTTGTGAAACTTACAGACTGTCCCCAGGGCAATGACTGTGGCCAGTAGGACACACACTGTGACTCCCAGAGCCATCAGGACACAGCTTCTACACCTGGACAGGGCTGGAAAGAGAGAGGCAAGTGGATCTATAGTGACAGAACCCAGTACAGCACACTAACTCTGCAGTGCACCTCAGAGGTTAATTCATGCTGTACCTACTGGACACTAGTATATTGAAAACTGCTCTGGACCTGACAGAGGATGAGGCACTGATGCCAGAAATTATACTGCAACAGACATCAACATTGCTACAGACAGACAGGCTGTATCAGAAATTTTACAGTGTGATCAAGTACCATAGCAGACAGCAGCAGTAGTACAAACCTGCAGACAGTTTTAGTTTCACAGTGTCGCTGACCATTTACACAGTATTACAGCAGAGCAGACAGACAGTATCAGTAGCGATTGCATGTAATGGACATCATCAGATCTACTACACTATCGCAGACAGTATCTGCAGTATTACATTCAACTTCATTACAGTTAACTGCCTTTTCCCTGCCGCTGGCAGTCCTGTTCCTGTTCGAATTGTGGTAAGAAGCCTGTACTGCCTGTACTCACTGTGCTGAGCCTCTTGCTGTGCTGAAGGAGACCTGAGGGCTCGACACTGCTGTGAACGGACTCTGGAGGTTTTGACGTTAACGTAGAGGTTATCATCAGCCATGTCCTCTTCTCCGTATTCCACTCGGCTTTTCTGATCCGCTTCTGTCTCTGATTCTGTCCCCTCTCTCTTTTTTCTCTATTTTGCTCTCTGCGTAGCTCTAATCTCCTTAAGATTCACACAGTGAGAGTCTGAAAGTGTTGATGAGAAAGAGACAGAGGGGAGGAGTTTTCTGAGTTCCTGTCTTCTGTGTCCAGATGTTTCAGTGTCACTCTGCCCTGACAGAGACTCGATATGAGTGTCCACCACGAGGAGGATGTAGTCTCTTCAGCCATTTATTAAACCGACATCCTGTTGCTGACGTGTAACCCTTTCATTTAGCTCATTTACATCCTAAATGCATCCATTAGCCTGCAGGTTAACGGGAATGTATCTATTGGCAACGATGCCGCCATTTTATTCAGTAGTGTCACAGACAAAGTGGCAATGCATGAAAATGTAAACATTACCCATCATTTTGCTGTGTGTGAAGGGAAGAAAAAGGCAATAAATTTAATGACAGCGATAATTTAAATACAGTGTAAAGTAATGAAAAACCAATGAAGGACAGTTTGCAAGTAACAGTAGCCTGCTGTATTTAAGCTCTGCAGCACCACTGCTTAGGGCTTAATTATCGAGCTGCTCTCAGCCACACTATCCTGACTCCTGCCTCTCATCTCGCCCAGCTGATCCTCTCCTCCTGAGCAGACTGTAAGCCTTGATCATGTAACTTGCATTGTCCATAGACACATCTACTTCTGATATAGTGTTTGAACACTTCTTATTGCCCTGTGCCGCTGAGGGATTGTTGTTCACAGGGTGCAGCTGAGAATTCTAGAGCCCTGTGTTCATAAAGTGTGCGTTCATCATTAAGAAGCTGTGTGATTAATGACCGCCGATAAGTATACAAATAGAGAACATAACTATAAATGCCTGATTTGTTTCCAGGATAATATAATCACCACTGTCACATCATTGTTTTCTTTTTTCACAGAGGACTCCCTCGCCAGTGTCAATGTCAGACTTTCATTATGTGCGTGTGTGATTTTCAATTCTGAGTCTGTTCTCTTTAGATTCTGGTCCTGTGATTAATTACAGGTTTTTTTAAACGAGCTACTTGTGTCCGTGAGTACTGCACCAGGTGGATAACAGTGCACTCATTCAACGTTTTTTTTTTGCTGGTAGTTTGTACATCCATATGTAATTTTCTTTCCTTTTCTTGTTTGCTGGTCCATACCAACAGACTAATTTTCTGATTGTATAATGAATCACTGTTGATTATAATGACGGCTGAGGTTAGAGTGCCTACAGCGACCTCTGGAGGACAAGGATTGAACTGCATGTTAGAATCCCTGAAGTGGAATACCGCTCCAATTTTCTGAGCTGCAAAAGGGGATGGGTTAATCACTCAGGTCATCGGATCAGTTTCAAGGTAGTTATCTGATTTTTGGAATCTCTTCCTGTGGTGCAAGAAAGGCTGTTCTTCAGACCACACTGTTGGGACCAGCAATACACTCTCTTTTTGCTCAGGTATGGAGCTTCTGTGTGAAGTGGGTTTCTCGAAATGATGGTGTTCTTGAACGGACGTTCAGGTGAAAGTCAGATTATCGTCTCTCACTTCCCTCTGCGCTCATGAAGGGTCCCTGGCTAAACACGACATCTCTCTTTCATACCGCCCTCCGCCCCAACAGTTCTCATGGATGCGACAGCACTGATCTCAAGCCAGTGCTGACGTTTCCTCAGCCGGGCAAGTTAGAGTATTAAGCACACTGTCCCTTTACATTCGTCAGCTTGCTTCATCATTGCTACAGTTTGAGTGAACAGCTGATTAATGTATTGTATGATAGAGTAAGACATATACCTTCAGCAATGACTATAACCTCAGACAGAAGAGTGTCAAATGGCACTATGGGTATTCACATCTGCCAGAAGATTCTGCAGGTAACACATTTCTTACCAGCTCTTCTTACTCTGAACACCTATCTGGCACCAACTTTAAAAGAGGAAATGGTAAGAAACTTCTTTAAATCAGCTAACCGGGTCACTTTACAGGCCATCACAAGTTCACAGTGCTCACTCACTGGCTAAATTTGCAAGTACAGATTAGAGCCTATTTGATTTTTTAAATCTGAAATTTGCTTCTGAAACCCTCTTTCCTGTGAAGCACGACCGATCACTCTCTGCGCCTTAAAGGTTGCTGCTGTCTTGCCTTTTCGTCTCCTCTTCAAGCACCCTTGTGATGCCTGTGGTTTTGTCTTCACACCTCGACTAACAGGAAGTCACATGACCCAACCTGCGCCGAGAGTCCACTGATTGGTAGTTGGCTCCCAGCCTCTTGTTCTTCAGTGTGCTTGCTTTGCAGACTCAGAAACCTGCCTTGGAGAGAGTCAGGTGGGTTACTTTCTGATTTTCCTCCACATCGATGAAGATGTAGACGCACACAACATCGTTTTCTGTCTACCTAGTTCAATCGCAGATAGTACAAACATAAAATACTGCAACAATAACGAAGTGAGAGTTAATATACCACCCCTCCCCTTCCTTCCATTGTGAACTAAGAAACACTCACCCTCCAAACAGAATAGAGACCTACATACTCTTCCTTCTGTCTGTCCCTGTATCCCAGTATAACCCCGGACACCCTCTGTCCAGACACGCTTCTCTTTTCTTCGAACAGCAGCTGAGTATGTGCTGCTGGTTTTGAAGTTTCTCTGTAGAATTTCTCAATGATATTTGCTCTCTCCTGCTTGAGCACACACTTGATTCTTTGTTCTGCTCCAGAGATCAGAGCACCAACAAGAACTGGTTTCAATCCTACAACTCTCAGTTTCCTGCGTCATTCATCCCAGCATCATTCCTCTTCCTAGTTTAATTCCTGCATCTCCTCTCCTGCTGCTCCAGTGTCCATGCCTGGACACTCACTCTGAGTCTCTGGCAGTGAGACAGACAGCTGGACACTCACACTGAGTCTCTGTCAGAGAGACAGCTGGACCCTCACACTGAGTCTCTGTCAGTAGGACACTGACCCTGAGTCTCTGTCAGTAGGACCCTCACCCTGAGTCTCTGTCAGTGAGACAGCTGGACACTCACACTGAGTCTCTTACAGAGAGACAGCTGGACCCTCACCCTGAGTCTCTGTCAGTGAGACAGCTGGACACTCACCCTGAGTCTCTGTCAGTGAGACAGCTGGACACTCACACTGTCAGTGAGACAGCTGGACACTCACCCTGAGTTTCTGTCAGTGAGACAGCTGGACACTCACCCTGAGTTTCTGTCAGTGAGACAGCTGGACACTCACACTGTCAGTGAGACAGCTGGACACTCACACTGAGTTTCTGTCAGTGAGACAGCTGGACACTCACCCTGAGTCTTTGCAAAGGCAAGGCAACGTTGAATCAACAAACGCAAAAAACAGGAACTTACAAAACCCCTCCTTCTGACTCTTCTTCGTTCAATATCCTTCCTTATATCACCCTGCGGAGGGTGTTAAGTGTAAAATTGAAAGACGCTGAGGCAGTAAGACACCATGGCTGAAGAGGTGACTTATGCTGAAATCCAATTCACTAATATAAGAGGACAGAAGTGCTCAACCACCCCTTCTACTCCAGCACACCCACGAACCCCCCACAGTGAGTATCGCTCCCTGTTCGTCTGTCTTTGACACTGTGATACTATCTCTCTGCTAGACAATAACAGTGCTGATATGGAGTATACGAGAGAAGCTTGATCAGTGTTTTATCGGGCAAGTGTCAATAGCATTCCCCAAATTATAAAACAAGCTCCATCAGTCATGGGGAATTTTTAGGTAACTAACTCTGAGGGTCTTTAGCAGTGACTAATTAAGCAAGTGACAAGGTTCCCATAGTATTTTACCAGAGATGCGCAGGGAAATGAGAGATGAGTTCTTGCGTTCCTAGCTAGACATTTTCTGCTCTCACTTAGAATGGCGGTGTTAAAGATTGGACGCGGGAATTTATTAAAAAAAGGACAGAACTGACCCAGGAAACTGCTGACCAGTCTTACGTCTGTCGTACAGGTAAAGTTTCTGTGATGGTACAGCTGAATTAGAAGAGTACTTAGGGAATAATGACCCCTGCGAGTCTGTATGGAGTTAGAAAGGGAGGATCCTGTTACTTTTGTCATTTCCTTAGATTCTTCGAACAACAGGTCTAAGAGATCAAAAGAAAGTGCGCAGCATCAGAAATTTATAGAACCTGAAAGCTTTTGATAAGGTCCCTTCTAAAAGGTTGATTCTCAGAAGCACAGGGAATCTAGTGTAATATACATACCTGGATTGAAAAACACATCTTCGACTTGAGCAGATACAAGCAGTGGAGCCACAAGCTCTCCTCTGTGGGCTCTTCGCTCTCCCTGGTCTATAGCAGCAGCTGAGGTTCTTACAGAGTCAGCAAACTGCTTCTGTTGGCAGATGCTGCAGAAACAAAGCAGGAGGGAGGCAAAGACTGAAACAGGTGAAATCACGGATTGGGCGAACACTTGGAAAATGGAATTTAACGTTGCTAACTGAAAAACGATTGAGAGCCTATACGCATCACATACAGAAAGCCACACACGACAGTGAGCTTGCGTTGTGTGTGATTTCTTCTCTGTCCTCACCTAAGACAGTGTAAGGTAACACAGCAGACTGTGCTGCATTTCTACCGCACACAATATGGAAATAAAATCAAGGAAGTTAAAATGGCACTGCTAAGAGCTTTCTTAAACCACTGTCTCCAGCTGTCACCATGCTATAAAAAGTACATTACAGTCTTACATTACATTACGAGTTCAAGAAGAGGAACGGGACTGATTTCATAGACTGGGATAAGAGAAATTAATCTCATCGTGAAAGAGAGCAGACTGGACAGATTGAGCAGATTGCACAGAGACGTGACGTGAGAATGAGAGAAGCCAAGGGATTCGAATATGGTCACATCAGGACACTCTGTAAGGGAAACAAGGACACAGAACTGCAGTTTGAAAGTACAAGGCAGTCCCTTTAGCATGGGGAATAGGAAGTACTTCTTTACACCACAAGTTGTAGATCTCTGGTGCAGACTTCCCAGTTGGATCGTTCAGGCTCATACTCTGCTCTCTTCTAAGAAAGGGCTGGATGAAACGTGTTTCAATCAGCTGTCCAAACCAGAAACACAAGTCAAATGGCCTCCGCGCATTCAGTCGTTTCTTAGATTTCCTTCCCATTTTTAATTTCATTGTTGTTCTTTCTTACGCACAGCCCTTCTCCACAGTTCCTCTAAAGCAGCACTGTACCCGAGCTGTAAAAGGGGAAAGTATTTTTAACACCCAGCGCCCAGCACAGAGCAGCTGTTCTGTCATGTGACCTCTGTGCAGCTGGGTGACATTTTCAGCTTTAGTCACAGATCCTGATGTCAGAAAACTGAAGTGAAATTAAACCTTGTGTATGGAGCACACAGAGACAATCATCTGCAGTTATAGGATTAAAATAGAACTGGTCCATTCCTCCTCTAATTAGAAGGTAATTAAAAATACTTTCCAGAGCATTTCAGCTGCAGTGGACACAGAGATAGTAATCTACAATTATAGGACCACAATTGAACTGGTCCATTCTTCTTTTCCAATATCGTACCTTTAAGTAATTAGAATCCCTTTTAAAAATCCTTTCCACAGCTCTTCAGCTGCTGTGGGCTCCCTGTCCTCACTAGTGTTTTTAAACACCCTTCCCCTTTGCAGACACAGTACAGACCAGCCTGTGTCCCTCAGATCTTCATTTAAGACCAGGAGAAAGGTCAGAAAGAAGAGGTGGTCAATCAGCTTCACCCATGTGGCTGGGCTGCTTGTTCCACACTCCCACCAGCCCTGAGAGGTCAGTGTAGAGTGAATTTAACAGGGTAGGGAAGAGTCCAGGAACCATCTAGTTTTCCAGCGAGTCACGCTGTTTGCCTGCTGTCTTGTCCAGTACCAGTGTCCCAGAGCCTGATCCTCATCATATCCCAGCTCTCCCTGAAAGGTGTTATTGCCTCTCCTGGGGTGAGATTAATGTGCTCTGGTGTCCAGTCAGGCTGAGTGTGTTGATGCCTCTCACTGTCTTCCTCAGGGCCAGGTTAGTGCTGGAGTGTCTGGTCAGCTGGGTGTTTAAAATTTTCATCTCTTTCTTTCTCTCCAGCCCAGGCCAGTAATAGAGGACGTCTCCATATTGCTCTGGCCGTCTCACTGTTCATCTTCCTGCTCGCCATGGCTGTCATGGGCATTGTCTGTAAGTATAAATCCCATGAATGGCATCACCTCGTCCAGTACAAGACAGGCTTCACACTAAATTCTTCTCTTGTATTCTGATGTGTTTGTAAGTGTCACAGACTATCGGGGGCACCGATATTTACACTTAAAAGCGTTGGCTCCAAGCTGTTAGTCTGGAGAAGATAAGCTGCAGGGCTGATGCTGCTCTGCTATTGGTTAAGATTGCAAGTCATGTGACACAACACCTGTGCAAGAGGATTGTGGGTACTGTGGCATAAGAGCTTCAGTCATATCTGATTCTCAGAAATGTGTTTAGGAAACTGCAGGACTGTTTCATGGGAGATTAAAAATGGGGTTAAAACTCTGTTGCCATCATGAGCTTCCTGTTGCCCTGGTGAGTTTCTCTCTTTCCAGTTCCTTGGGCTTTGTGGTGTTTGTATTCACATGCCGAAAGCAGGAACGATTAAATGCTTTGCAAAAACTGTGGTATCTCTGCCCTCCTCAGAAGTGAGCACTTTACTGGAGTCCTATCCATTTACAGCATCATGCATCTGTTGTTAAAGACTCAGAAGATACATGAATGACTTTCGTCTTGGTGATAGTTGGCGATTGAAGAACCCATCATCAGGGGAATATTTTCACTTCTCTCCCCGTCATCAGACTTTTCCCCATATTGATTTCTTCCTCACTGTTAATCCCAACATATCTGACATTTCAGATATCAGAACTTTCTCCATCACAGCCGTCTCCTTGAATTTAAATAACCTGCTATCAGCTGACATTTTAATACATCGCTGCTAAAAGATGAGTGACTTCAACGCATTTTTCAGCAAGGAGTGGGCATTCTTAATGGAAACGAATGGCCCTCCCAGACCAGTGAAAAAAAAAAGTTGTTAAATATTGAACTGGATCATATCTGTGATTGATAGAACAAGTAAATAGAGACAGGAAGTTGATATATAGATGGACAGACAGATGAATCTGGTTGATTAAATAATGTTGTATGTTCTGGAACTGTGACCTGCAGTGGGGACACAGATCAGCTCAGCCTGGGAGAGAAGACTGGAGGAGAAGGAGAAGGAGCTGGAGGAGAAGGAGAAGGAGCTGGAGAACCTCAGGCAAGAAGTCAGTGAACTCAGGAATGAATCTGCGATGTGCAGCAATGCGTCTGAGATTTACAAGAATGAAGCGATGAAGTACATGAATTTAACCAAGAGATACGTGAAGCAGATGGAGAGTGCAGGTGTGGACCCCTCTACTGGAAGGAGAAGTAAGTGGGTGTGTAATTTGTGTGGTTTTGATGTGAGGGTGAAACAGAAGCAGAGCTGGTCAGCACGTGCAACACTGCAGTGTGTGGCGAGAGCCGTGACTCCTGGGAAGGTAAGATCACATGACGAGAGTGTAGAAATCCCAGTCTCAGCTGGTGCAGGACTCTCCTGAGACAGACTGCAGCCTGACTCCATGTCTCAGCAGGGGCTGGAGCTGCTGCTGTTGGTAAGAGACGTGTTTGAGAAGACAGACAGACCCTCAGACATGAGGATAAGAGCCTCAGGGCTGTTCTCTACACAGTCAGTGACAATCAGGTGGAGACTCACTACTGACCCGTCTGTCAGTGTGAGTCTCAGTGCTGCAGGACTCCAGGAGAAACAGTACAGGAGCTCAGTGGTTGAGCGTCACTGAACTGAACTGAGAGAGGTGATTCCTGTGTGTCTGTCTGTACAGAGGAGAGTCCTGAGGAATCCCTGAGGCTCAGTCAGTATTAATCCAGGTGATTCCTGTGTGTCTGTCTGTACAGAGGAGAGTCATCAGGAATCCCTGAGGCTCAGTCAGTATTAATCCAGGTGATTCCTGTGTGTCTGTCTGTCCAGAGGAGAGTCCTGAGGAATCCCTGAGGCTCAGTCAGTATTAATCCAGGTGATTCCTGTGTGTCTGTCTGTACAGAGGAGAGTCCTGAGGAGTCCCTGAGGCTCAGTCAGAATTAATCCAGGTGATTCCTGTGTGTCTGTCTGTACAGAGCAGCAGTGCTGTCCAGAGGGATGGAAGGGGGGAGACTGTGGAAGATGTTACTACGTCTCTACAGACCAGAGATCCTGGAAGTCTGCGAATCAGTTCTGCTTGTCAGTGGGAGCTCAGCTGCTGGTGATTGATGACAAGAGAGAAATGGTGAGAACAAGAGATTCACTGCAGTCTCACTGAGTTTAGTTTGCATTTTCAAAAAAAAATGTTTCATTGAAAATGTGTAAAAAATGAAAGAAGAATTTTAATATTCCAAATAAAATTTTAATTTCTTCATTAATTATCTCAGATATTCTCCCCATCATTCGCCCAAAATGCTGTTTCTATGTACGGTATTTAAAATACAGAGAATATGTTAAATATACAGAATTTCGCTGAACAGAGCAGAGTGAGCAGCACAGAGTGAGAGATGAGAGTGTGGGGATGGATCTCTGCTCTACAGCTCACAGGCAGTGCTGCCCAACACCAGGCACAGTGAGATCATGCCCACTGTGTTCCAGCCTGATCTGTAGGCTCTAAATTAATTCAGCAGGCCATTTTTGTTCTATCAAAATAAACTTTATTTCACATTAAACATCTCACAATATGTCTCATGCAAAAGCCATGCAAAGTCATGCAGTCTCCACTATATCACAACTGTCCTAAAAAAAGGGGGGATTGTCGATTGTCAGTCAATCAGAGCAAGTGGATGTTGGGGCTGCACAACTGTCACGATATTAGTTCCCCCTCCTTAAGGGTGCTCCAGCCCTTTCACTCAAGACTTTATTCTAGGCACCTGCTCCCCATTCCCAGCCCACCTTAAAAGCCAGGAGCTGACGCTCATCCGGGCTCTGCATCTGATTTCCATATGGTGCGAGTCCGGGACCTGGAAGGGCCTGGTCCCGTTAAGGTTTTAACCTCTGTTCCCGTTCCTGTTCCCCGTTTGCCGGTTCCGACCCGGCCTTCGTGGTTTTAATTCCGTGTTCTGATGGATCTCCTGGTTTTGGACTTACTCATGTGTTTTTGGATACTCTAAGGATTACTCTCTCGGATTGTTCGCCTCGGCCACACCTCCCCCGTGCACCAGCGCACCTTGGACACGCCCCCTTGTCTTCAGCCCTGTTTTCCTGCATGACGTTTCCCCAGTGTTTCCCCACTCCGTCGGACTGTGTCGTCCGCATAGGGTCCGGAAAGAACTGTTCGTTACAACAACGTCCCTCGCAGCCCTGCCCCTTGCTGTTGTCCCTGCCTTTCCCTGTCCTGGCTCTGAAACTGCGGTTATCCGGTCCTCCGCGGAGCTCAGGGAACAGGGATGTCTTCTTTAGCCCCTGTGCAGGGCCCACAGTCCCTTCCAGAGCTCTGTTGTCCGAGACAAGACGCTTCATCCTCCCTCTGAGGCGCGCCTGGTTCCTCTCCTTTCCTCGCTCCCCCGCTCTGTGCTGGATGAGAGTGTTCCTCGCGTCCCACAGTCCTTGTTTTCCTAAAGACACCAGCAGCCAAAGCAAGAACTGCATCCCTTTGCTCAGTCCGGTGGGTGCCCGCCCCAGCAGGCTGCCCTGGGAACTGAGCACTGCTGTCCATTCTGCCCCACATCGCCTTGTGGAAGGGGCAGTTCCAGAACACGTGGTCCTGCGTCTCCTCGACGAAACACGTGTCCTGGGGGCAATGCAATTAATGTCACGATTGTTACTCCTCCTCTTAAGGGAGCTCCAGCCCTTCCTCGTTCTATCCCATTCCCCACACCTGTTTCTTATTCCAGACCCTCTTTAGTTCCACCTTAAAGCCAGATTCAGGCGTTTGCCTGAGGCTTCTCATTGATTTCCGCATCGTGAGAGCCCGGGGTCCTGCTGCGTCTGGCTCCGTTATGGTTTTAGTTTCCTGTTCTTGATTCCCTGCCCCGCCGGTCCCGACCCGGTTCTGGTTTTAACTTCGGATGGATTCCCTGGTCTTGGACTAAACCTCCCGTCTTGGATTCCCCCTTTGGATTTACCCTTGGATTGTTCGCCCTGGATTCAGTCCCCCCGGACACCAGCACTGCATGGACACGCCCCCCTGTCTCCTGACCGACTCCTGCATGATATTTTTCCCTATTGTTTCTTCACCTTTCGGATCGTGTCGTGCGCATAGGGCCCGGAAAGAACTGTTCCTGACAATTAATAATAATAACAACAATGAATTTAGATATTTAATAAGTTAGCAAGACTTTTCGGATAATTAAGATAAGGGAATCTGGTCATGAATTGCACCTGTCGTCGTTGAGTCTTATTGAGCACAGGTGTGACGATAGCAGCCTGACTCTTTTTAAGGCCAGGGCTGACACCTGGAAGGGGGAGATACACTGAGACACGCTGAAAAAGAAAGACAAGAAACCAGGAAATAATCCAGTTCTTCCCATTGGTCTGATTTTTTATAACGTTCCGGGGCTGAGAGTAAACTTTTACAACCCTGAGGGAACCTTCAGCTCTGTGGACGTCGTGATATCCTTTAAACACTTTCAGGACTGTTCAATTATAAAAACAAACAAAGGCGGGCTGTATTTTATTGCCTTCTTTGGGAAGCTTATTATAGACAATCAGCAATCATCATCGGCATGACCTGTAATACGAATCAGATTCTTTTTGTAATTTTCCTTTTTCTTTGTGCTGCATCTTCTCTATGAACTTCTGACAGACTAATTCTGTGCGAGAGTGGAGTTATGGTGCCGAGTAGTTCGAGTTGTTTGTTATTCAGTTATTCCAGCTCCTTCTTACTTTAATAAATGCTGTTTTTAGTGCTATTACTAGAACCAACTTACCCCATAACCTTAGAGCTATAAACCCCCGTGAGCAGTAGTTTAGTTTAGTGTTGACTGCAGTTGCCGGTATGAGCTGGCTGTACTCAAGCCTGTCAAGCTCCACAAATCCTGCACTGAAATATGACACTCTCAGGACAGTGATCTCCACACTTCCAGGGTCAGGACAGTGAGATCTCCACACTGCCAGAGTCAGGACAGTGAGATCTCCACACTCCCAAGGTCAGGGCAGTGAGATCCCCACACTCCCAGGGTCAGGACAGTGAGATCTCCACACTCCGAAGGTCAGGGCAGTGAGATCCCCACACTCCCA
This sequence comes from Lepisosteus platostomus, assembly GCF_059453375.1. NCBI lineage: Eukaryota > Metazoa > Chordata > Actinopteri > Semionotiformes > Lepisosteidae > Lepisosteus > Lepisosteus platostomus. The sequence goes on along the minus strand of NC_142635.1, from coordinate 2,767,323 downwards.
GGGTCAGGACAGTGAGATCTCCACACTCCCGGGGTCAGGACACTGAGATCTCCACACTCCCTGGGTCAGGACAGTGAGATCTCCACACTCCCAGGGTCAGGACGGTGATCTCCACACTGCCAGCTGGACTGAGTGTTGGTGTCCAGGGAGAGCTGACTTGCTCTGTGTCTCTCTACAGGAGGTCCTGAAGCGTCTAGTATCAAATTACTATTACTGGATTGGCCTGAGCTGGAACAGCAGCAGAGGTGCGTGGAGATGGGTTAATGGAAGTGACCTGAACAAAGAAGTGTAAGTGTGTTGTGTGTTTGTGATGCACATTCACAGTGCACCTAGATCGTTAAGGAGAGAACTGGGAAATGTATCTCTCACAACATCACAAGTGTCTCCACTGCAGTGGAGAAGATTGACTGACATACAGTAGCCTGTCTACAACTCTGAGTCTCTTCTCTCTCAAACACACAACCTGTCTCTCTACAGCTCTGAGTCTTCAATTAAACAATGAGTCTAATCAAAATGAGCACCTGCAGTGATCAGAGCCTCACTAACCTGTATTGTACTGGTGGAGTGTTTAATTAGTACTGCTGTGGAATCACTGCACTGACTGTGTTGTGTTTCAGTTACACTGACTGTATTTTCAGTGTATTTAACTGTGTGCTTGTTGGTTTCTACCGATGTGTGACCAGGGATATGGTACTCTGCTGTGTAAATATGAATTATTTATGATCTTAATGATATTAATGTTTTATATTTTATATGTGAGGAATAACAGGACAGTTTTCACAGGGGATCTTCTCTGAGACAGCAGAGGGAGCTGGAGAGAGAGGTGCTGGTGTGTTGAGGTGAGCAGACTGGCTCAGTGACTCTGATCTCCTTCTCTCTCACAGCGTCACAGCTGGTACAGGTTACCCTGGGTACTGTGGATACTGGAGCCGGGGTTTATCAACTGTGTATCCAGGAACCTGTGAATCATCTCTCCGCTGGATCTGTGAGGGGGATCCTGTGACAGTCTGACCGCCCCCCTCTCTGTCCTGAGGAGGAGGACAGACCTGAGAGAGGACAGTGTGTCTGCTGGGACTCCTCTGCTGATTCCTGGAGACGATCCTGGTCTCTTGTCTCTCCACTGGTCCTCACTCTGTCTCTCCTTCTGTCCTCCAGGCTAGAAACACAGTTATACAGTATGGCCAAATGAGCAAAAAAGTTTATCTTTTTGAGACAATTTATTTCATTTCAGGATTTGTAATAATTATTTGTTTTCCATGCTTCCATCTTTAGAGTAAAACTTTTCATTTGAGTATTTTTACTGGTTTTATATGTGATAGTTTCTGTTCCAGACAATACAGCCTGAGTGAAGAGGTCTGGGCTGTTTCCTGCTCTGTCCAGTGGGACTCTCTGTGTGTCTGCTGTCTCCTCTAGACTCTGCTCATTCCTCTGACTGTGTCCCAGTGTCTCTCAGAGCCTGAGTAACTAGCCTGTCTGGTTTTACTGGGAAACACCAGGAACTCTGCTGAAGATATTTTAAAAACTCACTTTATGACATTTTACTACGTCCTTTATTTATTATTCATTTTATTACATTTGTCCAAGGTGCTGAACACTGTCTTTTAACAGAAACAGAACGGTCCCATACTGGCACTGTCCAGGAAGCTGAATACAACTTTGTCGATCCCACTGCCTGAAGATCACCAAACTATGTTAACCCATTGGTACTGAATAATAATAATATTGATAGATTTAGTATTTAACTAATCATCATTTCTTATAGTGCTGAAATATATTAAATGCACCTTACAAACATTCGGGATATAATGTTGAAAAACCAAGAATACACAGAAGGAAAAGCAGAGCCGGTGTTTTTCTCTTCTGTACAGTTTCAGACATGACACCATCCAGGAGAGAAGAGCTCTTCAGTTCTGTCCAGTATTCCAGGTAACAGTATGAAATGAACACTTCATGAGAACGCAATTTCTGAACATTTTGGGTTCATTACAAAATCGACCAAAGTCATGTTGCATGAATTATATGATACACAAACTCTATGAGCTGACAAGATAATATTCCCAGCTGGGATGCTGTCATCATCCTGACAGACTGATAGACTGGAATGGTCTAAGAACATCGAGGCCCTCTATAAGAAGGGACAGAGCCGACTTTACTTCTTGAGGAGGCTCAGGTCCTTCAATGTGTGTAGTAAGATGCTTCATATGTTCTATCAGTCGGTGGTGGCGAGCGCCATTTTCTACGCAGTGGTATGCTGGGGCCCTGGGATTAGAGCAGTGGATTCTAAAAGGCTGAACAAGCTCATCAGGAGAGCAAGCTCTGTCATTGGGTCTGACCTGGAACCCTTGGAGGTAGTGGCTGAGAGGAGAATGGTGTCCAAACTAGAGGCCATCATGGACAACATCTCCCATCCCCTCTATGACAGGCTTGCAGGAATGAAGAACACGTTCAGCAATAGACTGATTCATCCACGGTGCGACAGGGAGCGCTACGGGAGGTCATTCTTGCCTTCTGCCATAAGACTGTACAACGCATCCACCTTGCGTCTGGACAGAGGCAACATTGACAGTGACCTGTTTCTGGACTGAACGCATCTACACATCTACTGCTACATCTGTTCAGGTGGGCTGCAGTTCTGCTTGTGTCCCACAGGTGGCGATGAGCTCCCCTTCCTGCACCTGTTTCTGGCAATGAGGTGGAAATTTAAATGCTAAAAGTGGCCTGTGCGGTTCATGAGAAATATTGCAGTGATGTCGTTTGTAAACCATTTTCCTGTTTCGCACACCGTGCCGAGATACACCGTGAACATGCGAAACATCCGTGAGGTACGTCGACCTTTTCTTTATTTGATCGGTAAGCACGTCTGTGTTCTGGCAGTTTGACTCTGGAGTCGCCTGTATTGAGAGAGAATGCGCGTTTAATTCGCGTGTTTTGAGACAGTGAAATCATTTCTTCGCTCGTCTCTCCGCGTATGATTTTAAACAAGATCAAATGTAAAAACACGGAGGGTGATTTCTCGGTATATCAATACATGATCGCTGCTCCTGTCAGCTTTCTAATTTAGTTCAGGCGGGTAGCTGCGTCAGCTGCAAAGAAACAGGTAATAGGTTTATTCCCTGCTAAAAAGAGAACTCTAAAAAGAGAACTCTAAAAAGGGAACTCGGACTTGGAGCCTTCTTCTGGGTTGCAGCTGACTAATACTGCGAGCAGTACTGGTGTTTCAATACAGTTAATAAAAAGTAAAACTCACTGTTTTATTTTTTTTCAATCTGTTACATTCAGCAAGTAAAAAGTAATTGTGCATGAACACGTATAGAAATATGTCATCTTTGAAAAAGTTGTTTACTTCTTTTCTCTTGGAGATTCAGTGAAACATGCAATCTGCCCACACTTTTGCATACGGCTATGGAAGGGATTGTGCTGCATGTGAGAGACCTGATTCTCTTCTAGATCTGAGTTTATGAAAACTGATTTAGACGAAGTAGCGAACTGATTCTCTTGTCATCGTTTCCCAAAGGAGACATCCACTGAAGTATAACTTGTAGTTATGTTGAAGATCACACTTAGCGCCCCGCAGTGAATATATTTTTTCTTTTCTTTCAGCACGGAATAAACCTTCACTTGTTCCTTTACAGGTGGCTACTTGATAGTGTAGAAATCTGACTGTGGTTGGGGCTCATTACTGCTGACCTGGCTGGAGGGAAGGTTGAACAGACACCTGTTGTTGTAACTCAAACGTAGGATAACAGCAACAGGAATAGGCACTGTGTCATAATTTATTTATTTACTCTTTATTTTCTATGCTTCCCTCTTAAACCCCATTCAATGTACAGTAATAACACAGGGTGTCCACAGCTGGGCTCAGACTATAAACTTCTGTGTAACACTGCATTTTCATTACTGAACATGGGGTCTGTATTTTCTCATTACCAAGTAGAAGAGCCAATTTGTCTTTTGCACATGTACTCCTAACGGAAGAAGGGGAGTTTGTATTACAGTGGTGATTTCAGAACTGATCTCAAGACAAAGTGAAGATCATAGAGGCTCTATCTCAAATGCTGCCCTTAGCCTTGAGCCCTTCTTCAATGCCACAGTACTGTGATGTAAGCTGGTGTGGACTGAAAGTGCACAAGTATTTGAGGGACACTGTTATAAAAAGGGAGATGGGACACCCTCGTATCACATCACTCTCTGGTGACACGGCTCAGGGTCCAAATTCTTTCTGTTGTTGCTGCTTTTGCACGGCGTCTTTTCCAGTGGCTTAGTGCGGGTCAGCGGAGAAGGCTTTTAGAGTCTTTGTCATGCCCTGCTTGATGAAATTGACTGTCATCTCGTCTGTCCCAATACAAAAATGCCAGTACGAGGAACAAATTCAAATGATTCAAAGAGGTCAAAGTAAGCTAAATAAAGTTAACTTGGCAGCACCTCAAAGTTTTGTACTATGAAATACCTTGTCTTTCCATAGACAAAACACACCGCAGGTAAACAAATATTCATCAGTAGAAATGGGGTTACAAAATAAAAGCTTTATATCAGCACTTGAATCTAAAGCAGCCTAATGAAATTTTGTTTTCACATAAAATATGAGTTTTAAAACTTAAAATGAGTTCAATTTCACTAAGACGTGAATATTTTATTCTCCATGGTAACTTCACTCCGCTTTGATAGGTTAAAATACAAAAATACAATTATTCTTTGAAAATGTACATTTCGGAGATTTCTGTTAGGGTGGAAAACGTAAGAAAAGCCGGCAGTGTTACTGAAATCGAATTGAATTAGAAAGTGTCAATTCTAGCAATTGACCATCAGGCGGCGGTGGTGATACACGAGTCTATGGAGAGTCGTTTTACAGCGCAGTAGCGAGGGTCTGGGGAGAAATTAAACACCCCGATCATGTGACTGGGGTCTAAAAGAAGAGAGTATTCACAGCCAATCAGAGCACTGGATTGAGTCTAGCGATGTTGCGATTGGTTAGTAGGGTTATTGCTGATTGACAGCTAGTTTTCCCCATTATGGACGAGCCCCGGTCCAGTTGCCTAATAAACTCCGAGATTTATGAGAGGGGCGGGAATTTTAAATGTTTTGTTGTTCCACCGCTCCTTGAAAAACATGAAGGATTTGTTTTTTAGCAAAAATAAATATTTAATCGTTGTCGCCTTTCTTTGCCTAAAATTCGAGGCGGCTTTTTTGTGCTGTAGCTGTAAACTGTTGCTGTCTATCTCGTATGTTGTTTGTCTGAGCACATGAAATCACGGCGCTACGTTACACGAGTTGCTGTGGAAACTTTATTTCTGCCTTAAGACACGTTGAGCCTCAGTGAACCTTCGTGCAGATGAAGATGAAGATGATGACGAAGAAGACGATGATGGCGATGCCTCGTGTGTCAGAGTGTGTCTTCTAACTGTTACTGGAGAAACAAGACTGAAGCTCAGACCTTTCCAAAGGCTAAGACCCTGAGCTGTGAGGATCATGAGGACCAGCTGGACAGTCCACTGTCCACTCCACAGCCCTGAGGAAGGAGGTAGGCAGGACAAGAGCTCGTCTTTAACAGAAGCTGTGAGAACTGAGGGGAGATTTTACTTTATTTATATACTTATTCTCATTGTACACTTTATGAATATGCTCGTTGTGTGTTAAATGTGCTGTGTATTGTGTTATGTCTTTTCCCTGTCTGCAAAAACACTTTCCCCTCTGGGACAATAAAATAAGTAAGAGGTGTCTGGTCCTGGAGGGGTCAGTGTGTGTCTGCAGCAGGGCTGTCCAGTCCTGGTCCTGGAGGGGTCAGTGTGTGTGTCTGCAGCAGGGCTGTCCAGTCCAGGTCCTGGAGGGGTCAGTGTGTGTCTGCAGCAGGGCTGTCCAGTCCCGGTCCTGGAGGGGTCAGTGTGTGTCTGCAGCAGGGCTGTCCAGTCCTGGTCCTGGAGGGGTCAGTGTGTCTGCAGATGATCCAGATGTTTTATATCAGCAGCAGCTGAAGAGCTGGGAAAAGGTGTTTGCTTGGTCCAGTTAAACCAGTAATCAGCTGGTTTCACTCCAGTCTCTGTCCTCTGTAGCTTTATACAATGTACATGAGAGATCTAAAAGGCAGACACAGTTTACATGTTGATTTTGTGTGCTGGAAAGTTAGTTGTTACATTACTAACATTTATCTTGAACAGATATTGAGATAATACAAATTCTGGTTTAATCTTTATTTAAAAAATAATTCCCTGAACATCAATTTAAATGTTAATTGTTCCAGAAACATAATTTAATATTTATATATTAAAATGTGTTAAATATCTATTAAATATGTTTTTTATATATACCTCTACAGATCTTACACTCAGTCCCTGCTGGATCTCTTCAGTTTGCTGTGTGTTGTTTGTATTGTCTCTCTCTGTTCAATCTTATAACTGCTATCGTGATGTGGAATAGTGTTGTCAGTTGTTGTGTTGAAAGATGATCTCTGTTGTAGTAAACTGTGTTGTGCTCTTTGATCCCTCTGTCTGAGCTGCTCCTACACTGCTGTGGGTATTTTCTCAGGGACGGCCTCTGGAGAATCTGTACCAGCCTCAGGAATGGACACTGATATCAGCTGACTGTTCCTTTACTCCTTCATTCTGATAATTCACTACACTGATGTACTGTTTTAACACAATAAAACACTCCTGAGCAAACTTTTAGTCACTTGTTTTTATCTTATTTTTGTTCTTTGATTAAACACCAGGTTGTGAACACCTCTTCCATGCTCTTGGGGTTTATTTCCAGTGTCTGTGAAGGACACTGTTGTCTTTGTGTTGAAGAGAGAGCTCTCTGCTACTGATCATATCGAAGAGTTTCAGGGGAACTTCTGATATGAGCTCTGTGCCTTGTGAGGGGTGAGATTCTCATGGAGAACAGTGGAAAGGTGAAGCCCGATTGTCCACATGTATAATTCAAGTCTAATTCCATCATACTGTCAAACTCAGAGCTGCTCAATACAAACAGATGGAGTCACACTGACTCACTGCAACACCTTTCACAGTGAAGCAGAGTCCTGTGCAACAGGCAGGACTGACAGCCCCTCTGAACACTGTGCAGGATCACAGCAGCTCCAGATCACTGCAGGATTCAGCGCAGCTCCAACTCTCCTCCATCTTCACAAACATCATCAATTCACTTCATTTGTGCTGCAGTCCAGCTGTGCTTCTGCTCTGTTTTTATTACAGAAGAGGGTCCTGCTCTCCGCCTGGCGGTGAATCGCAGTTTTAAAGGTTATATATTTGGCGGCGTTGAGGGTTTTGCGCGGCGATGTGGTTCGTCGTGTAGCGCACTGGTCTGCGGGCGGTGAGAGTCCGGGTTCAGATCCCGAAGGTCTGGGTTGAAAACCACGACCTGCGGCGACTTTTATAAAACCCGAAACACAGTAGATGAGCAAAGACACTACTTTTAGAATTGCAAGAACAGGAGGGATACCTTTTTATTTTTGGGATTTTTTTCGTTTACCAAAATTTTGCAAGTTAAATATGACCGCGGAGTTTCTCCAGATTTGGCAGGAAGTATAGCTCCCTCTGCTAACCCCCGACTCTTACACATCTCCACCCCGGAGCCCCGGGTTCGAGACCCGCCTGGATAAGCCGATATTTTTCTCTCGGGCTGAACTTGTTCTCTTCTGATTGGCTGCTCTCACACCCACCTCTTCCACACGCTGATTGGACACTATTAACACTGAACCCCGCCCTTACGCACAGCCACACCCTCTGTTTCAGTCACCATGGTGACAGGACGCGTTCCCTCAGCAACGCGGAGCGTCATCCTTCACCTACCGGGCTGCGGGGCTCTAATCGAGGCCGGGGATGAAGGCTGCACTCTAGGCCGCAGACCAGCGGCTCCGGACTCCCCGACCACGACAGCCCGGTGCCCGGAGGCAGTAGCGCTGCGAACCGCTTGGTGTGGCTGCTTACAGTGGGGTACGGGGTTCTCTACACCCCTGTACCCCACTCTCCGACACCCCACAACCCAGAATAATCAATTAAACAATTAACACTCACAGCAGTTTATTACAGCAAATACGGATATAAAGCATAAAACAATGACACTATACAGCAGTGTTATTAAGCAGATATCCACACATTTCCATCTCGGTCCCCGCTGTCTCTTAATTTGCTACCTCTTTCGTCCTTTTCGCGCTCATCAGGGGTTCACGTTATAAATAGGGGCGGGTCTGTGCTCCAGGCCCGTGCAGGCTGGGGTCAGGGGAGGTGGGGGGACTCCGGCGGCTCGCTGGCTGGGAGAGAGGCGGCTGGTACCCCGCTGCTCTCCCGGTACAGGCGCTTTGCTCGGCTGCAGGGGGGGAACATGCATTAAATTTCCTACAGGTTTTAACAAAAGCAAAAACGTTTCCTACAAGAAACGCATTTTAAATATTTTAACTCTCTCGCTTTAACCTTTACAGCAGGACAGCCGGCGTTTCGAGAGCAAGGTAAGCGGTTTCTCTCTCTCCTCACACCGGGGGTTTCGGTTTTCACACCGGGTCTCACACGGCTGGGCTCCAGTTTCCTGCGGTCAGTTACCGGTAACTCGAGTTACCAGTTTCCCCCAGTTCAAGCTAAACGGACCGGTCGGCGCGTCTTCATGCAAACCGGCTCCGGAGAAAGAAAACCCAGCCGGACCTGCAGCTGCACAGTGAGTCGATACCGGTAAGAGAGACGAAGCCCCTGTGAAAGTGGTTTTCAGTCCTAAACGAGCCTTGAAACTGCGCTTTCCTGACCGGGTCTCTCTCGGCCTCTAGGAAGAAGAGACTCGGACTCGCCTGTGAATCCGCCGCGGAGCTCCGGTCACTCGGTACACGGGTGGGTCTGCGCTCAGGTCTCCGCGCCGAGAAGGACCCGACAGCCGCTGTTTAAAGCCCAGAGCCGCGCCAGGATCCTGCAGAAGCCTGGAATACAAACGAGAAAAAAACGTATTGTGCAGGTAAAGATACAACATACAACAAGCAGTTTAAAGAAGCTGAAGCACGATTTTAATACCATGTTTCTCCGCAGAGTCGAAGCCACAAGTCCTACAACCGTCCGGCAGCTCCGCCAAAAGTAAGTTGCGAAATTCATTTACTTTTCAAGCCCATTTTATGAAATCATAAAAAAAGCCGACAGTCGTCGCCCAGAATCTCGCAGCTCCAGCTAAACGGTAAACTTGAGAAACTTTCTTTGTTTGCAAACTCGCTATTTAAAGGCAGATAAGCGACTCTGGCGTAGGGAACCGCTAAACAGCCGCGGATTGAAGTCTAATTGCAGACTGACCCCACCTGCCTTCTCATTCAGACTCGGCCAATAGGGGCGGCGGATCCCGGAGCTGCTCGTCTCTGCTGCTAAACAGCGCGTTTTCAAACAGGGACACGAGAGACCAAAAATCCCCTAACAGGGACAGTTAAGCATAAAATTAAATCATCCGATGATAAAAGGGAGGTTTTAGTCTGAGCTACTCAGCTTGCAGCCCTTCCAGTGCACTCCACTGCAGTAATCTGACTCAACCAGCTGCTTAATTACTGCTGATCCTGCTAATTATCAATTCAACAGCACTGGGTGCAGCTACCCTGTAATGCAGTGGACTGAAGAGGCTGCAAGTAGCTCTGATTCCAGTATCAAGGTCCCACCTTCACACTGCAATACCCTGAGACAGGATGGGCTCCCACACTGACACTACACTGCCCACTCATGCTCTTTATTCACCTCAAGGCAACACTGCTCACAGGGAACACAAACAAGGAACAAGCAGGTGTCGACTCCACATGGGAAAGGAAACCGGAAACTGGTTCTGGCTGTGGAGTGGTGTCTGTGTGTCGGGAGGCCATCAGGCTGCACAGAAACAGGACACCCTGAGGCAGAACAGGAGTCTGAAGAGGCTCTGAGACTGAAAGCAATCACTTCTACACCTGTGCTCCACCCATTACCTCACCAGGTCAAACCCAAACAGTTAATAAACCTCATTCGCAGCACTCATTACTAAACCAGTTTAGTTACTCTGGTTAATACACTCTCCTGTGATGTTAATGGTTCCTGCCCCTCGCCTGCTTTCTGACAGCATCCAAACCACACAGCAGCTCTCCTGCGCTTGTGTTGGGGTGAACTCGACTGTCGCAGGGGAAGGACATGGTTTCTGATGATGTGGAGTGAGTCTGAATCCTGCAGTTAGTATGTGAACATGATTCAGATATCAAGAGTCTGCAGTGACAGTGTTAAGGACAATTGTAGCTGTTTCACACATGAAGAAAACTCCAGAGCCAGAATAAATGTTCTTCTCGGTGTGGAATTCTCCCCTACTTGTTCCTCTGCAGCTCCCACACTGACACTCCTCTCCACTCTGAGCACATTCAAACAGGCAGGTTTTTCCTACAGCTGAACAATCTCCTTTCACTTACAGCCTCAGCTGCACTCCCACCCAAAGACACTCATCTTCATGGTCCAGTGGAAGAATTCTAACAGCACAGAATATGAACAAGGCACATTAATTCATGTCACTGGCCCTGTCAGTCAGCTCCTCCTGTCAAGGTGTATTGATACTGTGGGACACTGGAAAATGCATGTTTTCATTTGGAAGGTACAGTGTCCTCCATCAGTACTGCAAGGAGTCAACTTTACAGTCAAGCAATTAGTACTTGTGATCAGAAATATGAATAATCCTGGTTTTAATCTGTGGTAATTCTCTGCATACATTTGATCATATTAAAATAAAAATCCTTTGTGTTGATTTCTGCATTTTGAAGTTATTGGGACACAATCACTTTATGTACATTTCAGAGTGTAGAAGAGGATGTGCTTGTATATCCCTCTGAGACAGTAACTGCATGAGGTCTGAGACCCATTGAGCTCACTGCCCTCTGCAATCATCTGAGATGCTTTGCTGTTGCCACCGAGTTCTTATTTAGTCTTCAGGTGATCATACTTCAATTGTTTTTCCTTCTGTCAATAGGGTTGAAATCCAGGCATTAGACGCAACAAGTTAAGGTGTTTCTACAGTTATTCTCCTGATGACCTCCTTGGTTGCATTATAAACTGACTCAAAGCTACAGCACCTGAATATTTGATGTGTGTCCTCTGAGCTGAGATGTAGATGACATGTATGGTCCCTAACTAACACCACCTCTAGTCCTACTCCTGTACATGTGATCTCCATCTGAGCGCAGAGGACATTGAGGTGTTGCTGGAGCTCTCAGCTCTGAGTCCACAGCCTTCAGGTTTGAGCTTCAGTGACCCAGTACACTAGTGCTGATGGAGACAGACAGGTGAAGGAGTCTTCTCATGATCTCCCCAGGCCAGGCCATGACTCTCACAGGAGGTGCTGTTCTCTGGAGCATCTGCAGCTCCTTTCTTTCTCCACACTTGAACCTGTCATCTCTGTCCTCTGAGCGCATGCTGAAGCCTGGTGGAGGGAATGTCATGGCCTGGGGATGCAGGAATGTCTCAGACTGGGTCACTTGTTATTGAGGATGTAGCTAATGATGGCAGCAGCAGAGTGATGTCTGATGTTCACAGAAACATGGTATTTAATGCAGCAGAAAATACTTCCATACTTATTGGACAGTGCTTCAACATGACAATGACCTAAAACATCCAGTCAGTGCAACCAAAGAGCTCATCAGGAGAAAATAGAAACTAGTCAAATGTGTCTGCAGATTTCAGTCCAACTTGGCATCATGCTAAATAAATGACTTCAGGTAAAAGCATCTCAAGAACAGGCGATACCTCCTCTTCAATGATGACACTGAGTACAGTGAGCTCATTTACTGGTTTACACTCTGAAATGCATGTAACATGAATGTGTCCCAATACTTCAGACCATATGACATGATGAGGATTAATTCTCCACTATTCCTGCTGTTCATCACACTCGGAGAGAACTGAAATTTAAGATTTCCAATTTCAGTAATTGTCTAGAACTCCATCTTATGCATGTGTATCTGTATCAGTGCTAAAATTCTGATGCTGAACTTGTCAGCTACACCTCACTGTCTCCTACAGGAACAGCTCAGGCAGGAGGAAACAGTGGACAGTCTTGTACTGGCCAGGCCAGTCTCCACATTTTAAATCCTCTTGAGCAGCATTTTACAGGCTGAAGAAAATCAAAGCCCTAAAACTCTCAAGAATAATAGCTCTATGTCCAGACTGCAGCCAGTTACTGGCTCAAAGGCAGCTTCACCAACATGTTTCCCAGTCTTTATTGTCACTTGAAATTACAGCATTGAACTGGCTGTGCTTGAATATGATCAAATGTATGCAATTCCAGAAATAAAATGTATGTTTTATTCTGTTTGTTATTCATCGTCTCCTGTTCATGAATAAACAGTGCTTGACTGTAAAGTTGTGGCTCATTGCTGGGGTACTGGGTGCAGATCTAGGACGAGTCTTGCTGTATTTAACAGTACAAGGGGTTGACATGATTTGCTGTGGAACTGAGGGACCTGTGCTCAGGGGCAAACTGAGAACTAGATCTAGTTATAGGAAGCACTTGATTAGTAGTAACACCCTGTTCAGTGGAGTGCTCTGCACTCGGGTTTTAACTGTACAACAGGCTAGAGCCCCTTCAGTGATCCAGTGCTCAATATCCCGCACTGTCCCGGGACAGATGTGATGGCAGTACTGTACAGCACACCTCGCTCTGCGTGACCCCAGCTCACACGGATTCCTTAGAGCGCCATGTTATTTTTAAAAAGCTAAAACGGACCTAGAACGAGTTGAAATTCAAAAACATGCTATGTGAGAGTCGAGTTTAAAAACCACAACCCAGGTCAGACAAACAGACTGCGTCTCTGTCGGCGCTGCACAGCGATTAGAATAAATTGCGTCTTGGTTTACTTCCTGACGCCTTTGCAGCGATTGAACGTTGAAATTAATAAAAAATAATATGCTTCCTAAATTTGAATCTAAATTAAAGAGGGTGAGTATTTCTCGTGACAGTAAGGACACGGTCTGGAGGTCTTGAGCCCTTTTTATTCCAAATTCATTCTCCCGACAGTGGGACGAGCCCGTGTAGCGCAAAGCGAGCTGCGCTGTACTGCCGAGTGATTCCCTGAGCCCCTCCGCCAGCGCAGCTCCTCACTCCTGTCTGATGACTGTCGCTGCGCTGCTGCTCAGGGCTGAACTCCGAGCTCTTACCTGCTTGTCTGGTGTTTCAGGTCTCCCCTGGCTGCTGTCCCTGCCGCCCGCACAGGACCCATCCCGCACTGACCAGACTGCTGGCGCTGGACAGGAAATCGTCATCGCGGACGCCGTTACTTGTGATTCTGTATCTCACGCTGTGTTTTTTTTGTTTCGTTGTTGCCAACTGTCTTTGATTTGTATGCTTGCAAAACTTAATAAAGAATTTTGACTTCTGTCTTTCTTCTTCTTTTCTTCGTAACATTATTCCTAACGCAAACAAAACCAAACAAAACGAGCAGCAAGCACCGCCCATAATGAATATTCACGAGAGGCGTGGTTGATGAAGGGGCGTGTCGTATAATTAAGAAGGGGAGTGCCATATTATTCATGAGAGGGCGTCACCAACTGACGTCACATCAACCAATCAAAATGTCTAGATTTGAGCCCACCTCCAAGATTTTTGCTCTCATCTGATTGGTCATGCTTGAAATACCACGCCCATGTCCCACCAATGCTTCATTCTGATTGGATAAAACCCCATTTTCTCTATTCTGATTGGTTGAAAGACATGTCAATCAAAAAACCACACCCCTCAAAATGACGCAGTTCTTAAGGGTTGTCTTTATATGATTGACATGAGGTTTAGCCCAATCGCAGAAGTCCATGTCAAAGACCAGTCCTGGGTGTGATTCGATTAATACTAATGAACTTTAATTCACTTGATACATAAACATTTTTCTCATTAGAGTAAATTAGCATAATTCAGACTATTAATTACTAATTAAAATAATAAACAGATACATCTTTTCTGTTTCAATTTTCCTAAGATATTTAGTTTTTAGGTTTTTTTTGGTGATTTGAAAGACAGCAACCAAATACATTATAAACAATATATTTTAAATATATTCCCCAAAAAAGACAAATGAGCCAGAGGTAAAATAAATTTAAAATGTTTTTGTATTCAGTACAAGTGTAAACATACATTTTAGAAACCAAAAAGCATTCGAGTGAAAACGCTCTCCAGTTCAAAAACATCAAACCAAAACAAATCATTAAAACATAAGTTACTAAAATACAAGTGACTCGGTCAACCGATTTTAATATAAATGTAAATACATGAGAGTGTTAACGCCGACATCTTACTAACAAAACAAGCAGCAAAAAAAACAACACGAGTTCACACAGTAAACATTAAAAAACAACGTTATTTTCACTAAAATTGTTTTTTATTTCACATTAACACATTTACAAATAGATCATTAAAATACAAGTGATGAGAGCGCGATTTTAATAAATGCAAGATAATGTAAATGAGGAGTTTACTTTTACATCTTACAAAAAACAACAGAAAATCACTTTTTCCACACTAAACCAAAGTGAGCATTTTAATTCAGTACAAACATTAAAAACCTTAAGAAATTAAAAACTACTTATAGCCAAAAACAATTTTTCTAGTTCATATTAACAAGACAAATGCAAATAAGCTAATTAAAATACAGCGACTGATTTAATAAATGCAAATAAGGAGTTACCGCCATCATCTTGCTAATCAAATACAAACAACACAAAACCGCTCGATACTCACTAGCGGAAAGTCAGGAAAGCCCAGTTTTAAATCCGCAACGATTCCGTGATGTGTTATAACGATATCATTAAAAAATAGGCCAAAAAAGAAGACAAACTCAATAAAATCGAGAAAACGCCATTCACAAACCCCACCTCCCCGTTTCGGCAGAACTTCCGGAAGGAGCCATGCTGGGGGCGGGGCTTATTTAAATATGAGCACCTCAGCCAATCAGAATCCATGACGTCTCCACCCAAACCACGCCTATTGACAGTAGTGGGTGGGGCTGCACCGCCCTCATGCGTTGGGAGGACGAACTACAAATTAGTTTAATTGTAAAGCCGCTGCCTATATATTGAATATTAATAAAGGATTGTGGTGGGCAGAGCCGCGAATTATGTCGTCTCGCCTGTTTATTGGTCACTTTGGGCTCCAGGTCCTATAAATTCTGACCCACCTGATTATCCTCCTTTCGCGCGAGAGCCGGGCAAGACAGACAGCGGTAAGTAACTCGTCCAAACGCTTTTCAAGCTTTATTGCTCTGTGCATTTAAACCTGTATTAGGTCATTGTTTTACGATAATTTTCTACTCTATTACAATGTTTTTCTTCTTTTTTTTCCTGTGTTGTGCTTCCAGTTGTCTGTAGAATCCTGTGAATGTTCGCTCCTACTATGTGCTCCTCACTACCGCTCTTAAAATGTGCGTCTAACTTAAGACTAACAAACCACTTTTTTTCAGTTTTGTCCACTAAATCACATTTTCCGTCCGTCTGGCGGGACCATGTACGAGTCGAGAGGTAAGTTTCAGTATTTTCTCTGCATCTCGTTTCTCTCCAGCTCTCTCACTCCGGAGCTCGGCCAGGACTCGCGGCCCCAGTGACAGTGAGGGGAGAGTTTTACTGCCTGCTGCTCTGGTATCGACAACATGTCGGGTAAGAACCGGGGAATGGTGTCAGACAGACGGGGCGCTGCTTTCACAGCCCGGGTCAGCTCTCTTGGGCAACTCACTGGTACCCTGGCTTGACCAAGAGGAGCGGGCTGTCGGGCTGTGGGAGCAGCTGTCTGCAGAGCCGCGGATACAGACCGTGTACCTGGCTCTGCCGTCTGTAGCTGCAGGCTGCCCTCTGGTGGCGGCTAAGAGCAACAGCGTGTGAGCTCGGGCTTCTGAAACAGTGGAGCTCACTCCACTACTTCACTGTTCAGTCCTGTACTACCGTTCTTACTCACTGGAGTGTGAAATGTCCTCTGACACAGCTCGACTTTGAGTTTTAATGACTGCACTTGTCTGTCATTCCAGCTTTCAACAAAGGCTTTGACTTCACCTCCAGTCTGGTTCCACTTTCACCTTCAGCTCCCTCCCTGCTGCCTCCTGCTGCTCCTCCCTCTACTGAGGACTGAGACTATGAAGAGTCAGAATCTGGCTCTGGGATTGACAGGGTGAGTTGGTTTAGATCTCTGTACCCTGACATCACACTGACACTCATTCACTACAGCTGCAGCAGTGTCACAGTCTAGATCTCTTCACACTTTCCTTTACTTCTTCCTCTGCTACTAATGTTCCTGATCATTTCAAATAAAGGCTGATAATCACAGTGATCTCTGACCACCACAGGAATCCTGAGTGTCTTCAGGTCCTCCTCTGAGTTCAGATGCTGATGGCATGTCCACTCCCTAACCCCACTACTAACCCCACTCCTCACTCTTCTACATGTGATCAACATCCCAGCTCAGAGGAGGAGCTGAAGACACTCAGGATTCCTGTGATGGTCAGAGATCACTGTGAATTATCAGCCTTTATTTGAAAAGATCAGGAACATTATTGACAGGAAGAAGTAAAGGAAAGTATGAAGAGATCTAGACTGTGACACTGCTGCAGCTGTAGTGAAGGAGTGTCAGTGTGATGTCAGGGTACAGAGATCTAAAGTGTGAGGAAGTGTTCTGGCACAGCCTGACCTATTTTAATGAGTTTACTTCTCTCTTTCCAGCTTTCAACAAAGTCACTGAATTCAGTCCAGCCTGGTTCCTGTCTGTCAACATGTGATGAATAAACACCTTCAGCTCCCTCCCTGCTGCTCCTCTCTCTCACTGAGGACTGACACTGTGAAGAGTCAGAATCTGGCTCTGGGATTGACAGGGTGAGTTGGTTTAGATCTCTACACCCTGACATCACACTGACTCCTTCACTACAGCTGCAGCACTGAAGTCCCTGGTGTTGATCTCCTGGAAATCTCACATGTACAGCTCCTCTCTCCCAGTCTGTAATTGTCTAGAGCTCCATCTTCTGTTGCTGCTTTACCTGTATCTCTGTCACCACTAGTCTCCTGTTGCTACATTAGTCTGTCTCTCCCACTGCAGAGCAGTCTGCACTCTGCTTCAGGAGTGGACAGTGACTGGGGAATTAGACTCTCTGCCTGTCCTCATCTCTCTCTGTCTACTCTTCATCTCCACCAGTGAATGTCTGCTCCTCTCTCCTGTATCTGTCCTTCCTGTTGGGTTTTGATCTTGAGCTCTGCCTGGATGTGCTGACTTGTGCTCTGCTGTGTCTCTTCAGAACTGACTGCGTCTCCCCCTGCCCTCTCTCTGCACTGTCCTGCCTCTCTCCTTCTCTGCCTGCTGCTCTGTGTGTGAAGTGTGTTACTGGCACCCCAGCTCTGCCTTTCACACACACTATTCAAGAAGGTTTGCTCTTCAGGGTTCAAGTATATTTATGTTGAGTGTTTATTTATCACAGGTTGACAGATTGGAACCAGGCTGGAGTGAATTCACAAGCTTTGTTGAAAACTGAAGAGACTCAAATCCCCCATCTCCAGGTGAGCTCTGAACAATTTCTCCTGTTTCCTACAGCAGTTTCTCCCAATAACACCTCAGCAACCCAACAGTTAGAACTAAATCTCACATTTTTCACTTTGTTGAAACATGAATTGTATTGTAGTTTTACATTTGTGATCTTTATTGTAATCAGACTGAATGCCCCGGTAAAACTCCTCAGTGTGTTTCTGCTCAACACATTTTGTGCCACACTGGGCATCTCTTTCTATCTCAGTGTATTATTTTACAGTAGACTGAGCTCTGATTCAGTGATGTACAGATCTCATCTAAACTTTAGAAGAGACTGTAGAGGAAAGTGTCCTGCTCTCTGCCTGTCCAGACACCTTCAGCACAGCCTCCCACTCACACTCATTCACACTGTGGAAGTGTTTCAGCCTGTGTGACTCTGCACCTGGAACTGTTATCAATAGTGTTAGTCTCGATTTCTTTATGCTTTACTTTGCTTTCTCCTCTCACTGTCACTAATAATCCAGATCATTTCAAATAAAGGCTGATAATTCAGTGATCTCTGACCATCACAGGAATCCTGAGTGTCTTCAGCTCCTCCTGAGTTCAGATGCTTATGGCATGTCCACTCCCTAACCCCACTACTAACCCCACTCCTCACTCTTCTACATGTGATCAACATCCCAGCTCAGAGGAGGAGCTGAAGACACTCAGGATTCCTACATATTCTACAGTGGGGATCACGTTTGTTATTTACTGTATCAGAGCTCAGACTGCAGCACAGTCATACACTGAGACTGAGAGAGATCCCCTGTGTGACCGAAATCAATCGTTTCAAGTTGAAAATTAAATATGATATGGTCAGATGATAGTATGTGTAATCTCTAACAGCCTTAAACCCATCTGGAACCCTGGTTATGTCTCTTAGGTACATGATCGGTGTCAGAACTCAGAGGGAGCAGAAAACAGTGAGATATTATTACCTGAGCATTCAGTCACAAGACATTACAGATTTGTGTTCTCATTTGTAATGTCTAATAAAGGTCTAATATGTTAACAGGAAGTGAGAAATGTGAGTTTTAGTTCTTTCTTTCTGTACTAATCACACATCTCCCCCTTCAGCTATCTGTGTATGCAAGATCTCTATTAGAGATCTCATTAGAGAATCACATAACAAACACTAATTTCACTGACTCTTCTCTGGCTTCTTTCTCTCCGGAGGAATAGTTCCTTGTTTGTTGGCTGCAAAGGACCACTGCACAGCTCCCCACTCCAACATCTACACACTAACTCCTTGTTTTCTTGTTTCTGCTCGTCTCACTGTCCGGGCTCCAGTGTCTTTTTCTTCATCTCCATTTTTCCTTCTTAAATCCCTCCCCCCACTGCCTGTACCTGGCTGAAGATCTGCCTGTATCCCCTCCTGTCAGCTTCTACACGATCTTCCACCTGACGTCAGCCTACAGCCTGAAACCCTGCAGCTGCTCCTCGTTCTGTTTCCTTCTGGATTCTTTGTATCTCCTGTTACCTCCGTCTCCTTCTCCACACTGTTAATATAACCTCCATCAGCCCTCGACAGTCCAGCCCACAAACACACTGTACTGAGCACACCAGCACCAACATGAGCTCTCATATCGACTGTAAGAGTTTCATCCTGTCTCTCTCTAACTGTGTCTACCTCTGCTCAGCTCCTCTGTGTAAAATAAAGGGGTTCTCCTCACTATCATGTGAGCCACTGTTCTTTTCAAGTGTTAAGATATAATCTCTATTTATAATCTAGAGAGAACCGTGTCCGCCTGCTTCACTGGGTAGAATTGTCATCTTTATCTATTTTCAACTTTATTCTGTATATTTAGAGATGTACATCCTTAATCCCAAAAATAAGTTAAATTCAAGAGCTTTGATTTCACTTAATTTTGTTTTCATTTATGAAATTCTTAACCTTTTGGTTGCTTTCAATGATTACTTGTGCTTGACGTACAAACAGATTTCAGTCTACAACTGTCCTTGGTGCTTTGAGTTACTTATTTAGGTTCTACAATCACTGCAGCTGTGACTAAACAGAACTGCAGTAAAGCCTCAGTTGAACATACACGATCTGCTAAAGGGGATTTTTCTGTATAAAATAAGAAATATTTGATTGAACACTAGGCAGATTTCTTATGATGGGTGTTACTTGTTTCCTGTGCTGTAGCTTATTGTATACAGTATAATTACAATGCATTAAATAGTTTGTGTATTTATGATAAAGCACAGCAACAAATTTCATTTGCTGTCGATTGTAATTAAATCCAAATATCCAGGAACCATACTGTAAATTGTATCTAGTATGTTTTGTTTTCTCATATAATGGTTCTTTTTAGGATTAAAAATGTTTTGTGATTAATGGACATTGGAAAATAACAAACAGCCCTTCGTTACTCCAGGGTTCCCTTTCATACTTTAAGATAATTCAAGATTTATTGTATAAAGTTTCTGATATTTTGGCTGTTATTCAACAGGTTTCAAGATTAGTCTGTCTTTAAATATGACTTCTAATTTGTTAATTTATTATTCTGACTTGACAAGGCTTCTCATTAAATGTTAACAGACTGAATATTATTTAATGTTCTTGTTTTCAGACCTGTCTATGCTGTATTATTGTGAAGGCTATTTTATTGTTCTGCTCATATGAAACGTTTCTCGTGTCTGAATGTGATCTTCTCCGGCTCTCAGCCCCTCTTGCCCCTCTCTGTCAGCTCCTGTCCTCCTTTCAGGATGTTCACCTTCCCTCCTGCACTGCTGTCACCCTGAGCTCCCAGACACAGGCGCTCTTACCTCCCTCCCTGTCCAGCCAGAGTCTGCTCCTCTTCTCCGTGAGCAGGCACACAGTCTGCCTCTTCCTTTCCTTGCTCATCCCAGCACGGACATTCCTGACTCCTGGAGAAGACAGCACAGGGGAAAGACTGGAAAGGCTGCTGCTGGAAGAGGTGTTGGATCAGTAGGCGACTCTTCCCTCTGAATCAGACTCTCCAAACCAAAGACCCAGTGCAGTGACAGGGGTCCCTGGTCTTCCTTCAGATACCCTTACTGTGAATTCATGTCTTGTAAAAGTATTCACACCCTACTGATGATGTCTATGCGTGTTGAATTAGAAGTGTATAGAATTGTAATGTGCTTATGTTAAATAAATGTTAAAATGGAACTTTTTAAATGGTATAAAGATGTTAAATGTCAATAAAAACTGCAAACTAAAAATCTTGATTATAGAAGTACTCGCCTCCTGAGTCAATAAATGTTTGAAGCCCCTTCGGCAGCAGTTACAGCCACAAGTCTCGGGATGAGTCTGTACACACCAGGACACTGGAGTTTGTGCCCATTCATCTCCACACACTGACTCAGGCTCTGCCAGGGCCACTCCAGTGCAGATCTGGCCCTGTGCTGTGGGTCTCAATCCTGCTGAAAGTTGATTTTAATTCCAGTTGCAGGTCTCTGGCAGATAAACGCAGGTTTTGCTCTAAGATGTGCCTGTAATTTTCTCCAACCATTTCCCTGTCAATCCTGACCTGACCAATCAGTGAGCACTTGGTTTTCTTACACACATGAAGTGATTAAATAGTTTTTTTTGCTTTGTGAAATTTACAACCATCATTGAGGTGGTTTGAAATCACCTTATGCTTCAGGGTTGAATATGGACTTGAAATCCACTGTGTGCCTGGGGGACTTTACAGAGACAGCAGTGATGAGTCTGAAATTGTAAACCACCACTCTTGCAGACAGAGGTCAATCAGGCAACTGTGTGACACGAGTGTTATTTCAGAAAAGAGGACAAGAGCATCACTTTAATTCACCTAAATTAGTTTTCATAGAAACAGGTCTCGCACATGCGCCAAAACCTCTTTATTTTTAACATCCGAACTGCTCGCTGTAGCAGACAGCTGACAGGAGTGGCGATCGTGGATTTATATTCTGAGAAATCAGCCTCTGTGCTGATGTTTTTAATATCATACATGAAAGACTAATAAAGTAAGAAAAACTCATCCTCAAAACAGTGGCATTAAACTCGAATTCTCTCAGTACGGCGACTCCACAGTCCAAACTATCCCAGAATACGGATCTGTTTATACAAGTAAGAGGTTGACGTAACTTACGGAGACGTGATCAACCAGCACCCCAGAGAACTGGTTTCTGAGCCGGTGTCATTTCATCACCTTCAGATACAACACGGATTGAAATAAATACAATTGCAAACAAATCTCAAATGGGTTTATAAAGCAAAGCAAATGTTTAAAGAGCTGAATGAAATTCTAGGAAAGTGTTTGGAAAGGATTTCATCCAGTGCGGTAAAACAGAGTATGAAACATGGGACAAATGTGGAGAACTCGCTCTGACCTTTATACAACACCAGCGATCAGAGCCACAGAGCCAGACATCTAATTCTGCTTCGTGAACAGATCAGCCTGTCCGACATCTGGACTGTCCTGATTAGAACCCGATTGTAGTGGATTTCCTAAAAGAAGAGTTTCCTGTTATAACTATTGGTGTGCTATTATTTCAATTCTTTGTTCAATACTGCGAAACATCAGTACTGTATATCCATGGCCTGTACTCCTCAACATATCGGCACACTGTAGCCACAAGCTGAAACTGCAGTTTTAAATATATTCAAAGAAATTAAAGAAACCAAGAATATATTTGATGGGTTAAATACATTCTCTGCTGCAGTGCTGCTCACATCTCACACAGATCAGATGGCATTGTCTAAGGAACAGACTCTGAGCTCTTTAATGAAATCAGTCAGATTATCTCGAACGTCTCCTGATCGTGGCCACATGAGGACAGAAGGAGCTTCTCTGTAAGAGACACTGCAGAGCCTGCAGCTGCCCTGAGTGTCACCAGCTGAAACACTGGAGGGCAGCTTCTACTGCACAGACTGAGACCCCCAGCAGCCTCATGTACCAGCGTTACTAAAGTGCCTTTTAACAGCCTCATAGCTGGGGAAATGGAGGGATGAGTGGTTTGGACAAAAACACAACTACCAGGTGCTTTAAAGTTCAGTTTTTAATTGTCCCCTGCCTCTGGACACAGGCAGCAGAATCAGGACTAAACAGAAATCTTGGATTAAAAGAAATGACTGTTTTCACAGCAGCTCACCAGAGAAGTCAGTCATTCAGCACCATTAACAGAAACATCTCACAGCCGAATCTTACTTGACAGCACTGAGATACAGTGTTTAAAATACAACAATGCCAACTCTATTCAGAGAATTTAAATTATTTCAACATTAAACATATTCAGAAAAAAATAATTAGACCACTAAACCCATTGTTCTTGTTTTGTAATTAAGAAGCAAAGCCCAGCTGCTTTTTTGAGCTCAGAGTTGTGATCAATGCAATGAAATGTTCCTGTTAAAGCCCCTCATAGACCCAGGTTTATAATAAGTTGCTTCTTCTAATTATGTTGCTTGTTATGACATCTGAGTCATTAAAGCAATGCATTGAGAGGGGGAAATTGTATTTGCACTGTGGATTTGAAATCATGAGTGGGTTTGAAAACAAGAGTGTGCCTGTGGACACAGTTTGTCCTGGAAAATAAAATACAGACGTCACCAGTGTGCAGGTCCTACTGCGTGACAATAAACACAGCTGGGGATCATACCTGCTGTGGCCCCACACTTCCTGAACACCTACATCTCAAACACAGGAGACCTTACAGCACTGTCAGGGCTCAGAACACTGAGCTGCTCACTGACAGAGACTCCAGTGGGACTGAAGGCAAGAGGAGACTTTCTCATCACTAAACTAGAACACAGAGCTGCAGAGTGCTTCACACTCCACCTCTCACCTGACACAATCATTTGTTCAGGGATGAAAAGTATCGAATAACTGAAAACGTTTGACATTTCACTGTATTATTATTTATTTGCTTAGAGAATATTGTTACCAAAGAACAACATACAACTCCACAGTGTTAGTAAACTCAGTGAATAAATAAAACAGAACTCGCAACACTGCCACCAAAACACAACAAATCACAAACTTACAACACATCAGCAGAAATAAATCACCTCCCAGCTCCTGGCGCTGCCTGAAGACCTGATGGCTGAGCAAGACGCCTCTTGTCCACCTTCCTGAGAGAAGACTGGAGGTCACGCAGGTCCTGTGTCTCTTCCTGTCAAAAATACACAGGAGGAACAATTACTTTCCAGTACAGACAACAGACAAAAAGTCTTTTGTTCTGCCCAGAGACTTCTGCCAATAACAAAACAAACTCTCGATCTTTAACATCTTACAGTTCTCAAATACAAAACCAATGATCAAACACTGAAAGTGTTACATTTAAAACAAATATGAATAGCTTGACTCCAATACCTCTTGAGTCTTGAGTCAAAGGCAAGTTGTAACTCATGTCTGACGTGAGCTGGAACAGTGTTGGCACATCGAATCATCCCTCAGCCAGCAGAATGAACACAACTAATACAACTCTGCCTCTATACATCACAGAATAAGGGCAGCAAATGCTGTAGTTCTACCTACCTGTAAAGACCAGGGTCACAGTTTCAGCTTGTGCTGCTTCTTGCTATAATTAGAAATTGAATATCAACAACATGGATGGTCCATCAGTGCTCTGTGTCAGGAGAGTGAGGCTCACGGTGTCTCCAGAGGAGGAGCTGGTCCAGCTGTGCTCTGTGTCAGGGGACAGTGACTCACAGTGTCTCCAGAGGAGGAGCTGGTCCAGCTGTGCTCTGTGTCAGGAGAGTGAGGCTCACAGTGTCTCCAGAGGAGGAGCTGGTCCAGCTGTGCTCTGTGTCAGGAGACTGTGGCTCACAGTGTCTCCAGAGGAGGAGCTGGTCCAGCTGTGCTCTGTGTCAGGGGACAGTGACTCACAGTGTCTCCAGAGGAGGTGATGGTCCAGCTGTGCTCTGTGTCAGGAGACTGTGGCTCACAGTGTCTCCAGAGGAGGTGCTGGTCCAGCTGTGCTCTGTGTCAGGAGAGTGAGGCTCACAGTGTCTCCAGAGGAGGAGCTGGTCCAGCTGTGCTCTGTGTCAGGGGACAGTGGCTCACAGTGTCTCCAGAGGAGGAGCTGGTCCAGCTGTGCTCTGTGTCAGGAGACTGTGGCTCACAGTGTCTCCAGAGGAGGAGCTGGTCCAGCTGTGCTCTGTGTCAGGGGACAGTGACTCACAGTGTCTCCAGAGGAGGTGATGGTCCAGCTGTGCTCTGTGTCAGGAGACTGTGGCTCACAGTGTCTCCAGAGGAGGAGCTGGTCCAGCTGTGCTCTGTGTCAGGAGAGTGAGGCTCACAGTGTCTCCAGAGGAGGAGCTGGTCCAGCTGTGCTCTGTGTCAGGAGAGTGAGGCTCACGGTGTCTCCAGAGGAGGAGCTGGTCCATCAGTGCTCTGTGTCAGGAGACTGTGGCTCACAGTGTCTCCAGAGGAGGTGATGGTCCAGCTGTGCTCTGTGTCAGGAGACTGTGGCTCATGGTGTCTCCAGAGGAGGAGCTGGTCCAGCTGTGCTCTGTGTCAGGGGACAGTGGCTCACAGTGTCTCCAGAGGAGGAGCTGGTCCAGCTGTGCTCTGTGTCAGGA
Source organism: Lepisosteus platostomus (assembly GCF_059453375.1). NCBI lineage: Eukaryota > Metazoa > Chordata > Actinopteri > Semionotiformes > Lepisosteidae > Lepisosteus > Lepisosteus platostomus. The sequence goes on along the minus strand of NC_142635.1, from coordinate 2,742,335 downwards.
GACTGTGGCTCATGGTGTCTCCAGAGGAGGAGCTGGTCCAGCTGTGCTCTGTGTCAGGAGACTGTGGCTCACAGTGTCTCCAGAGGAGGTGATGGTCCGGCTGTGCTCTGTGTCAGGAGACTGTGGCTCACGGTGTCTCCAGAGGAGGAGCTGGTCCAGCTGTGCTCTGTGTCAGGAGAGTGAGACTCACGGTGTCTCCAGAGGAGGTGCTGGTCCAGCTGTGCTCTGTGTCAGGAGAGTGAGGCTCACAGTGTCTCCAGAGGAGGAGCTGGTCCAGCTGTGCTCTGTGTCAGGGGACAGTGGCTCACAGTGTCTCCAGAGGAGGAGCTGGTCCAGCTGTGCTCTGTGTCAGGAGACTGTGGCTCACAGTGTCTCCAGAGGAGGTGCTGGTCCAGCTGTGCTCTGTGTCAGGAGACAGTGGCTCACAGTGTCTCCAGAGGAGGAGCTGGTCCAGCTGTGCTCTGTGTCAGGAGACTGTGGCTCACAGTGTCTCCAGAGGAGGTGCTGGTCCAGCTGTGCTCTGTGTCAGGAGACAGTGGCTCACAGTGTCTCCAGAGGAGGAGCTGGTCCAGCTGTGCTCTGTGTCAGGAGACTGTGGCTCACAGTGTCTCCAGAGGAGGAGCTGGTCCAGCTGTGCTCTGTGTCAGGAGAGTGAGACTCACGGTGTCTCCAGAGGAGGTGCTGGTCCAGCTGTGCTCTGTGTCAGGAGACAGTGGCTCACAGTGTCTCCAGAGGAGGAGCTGGTCCAGCTGTGCTCTGTGTCAGGAGACTGTGGCTCACAGTGTCTACAGAGGAGGTGCTGGTCCAGCTGTGCTCTGTGTCAGGGGACAGTGACTCACAGTGTCTCCAGAGGAGGTGATGGTCCAGCTGTGCTCTGTGTCAGGAGAGTGAGACTCACGGTGTCTCCAGAGGAGGTGCTGGTCCAGCTGTGCTCTGTGTCAGGAGACAGTGGCTCACAGTGTCTCCAGAGGAGGAGCTGGTCCAGCTGTGCTCTGTGTCAGGAGAGTGAGGCTCACAGTGTCTCCAGAGGAGGAGCTGGTCCAGCTGTGCTCTGTGTCAGGAGACTGTGGCTCACAGTGTCTACAGAGGAGGTGCTGGTCCAGCTGTGCTCTGTGTCAGGGGACAGTGACTCACAGTGTCTCCAGAGGAGGTGATGGTCCAGCTGTGCTCTGTGTCAGGAGAGTGAGGCTCACAGTGTCTCCAGAGGAGGTGCTGGTCCAGCTGTGTTCAGTGTCAGAGGACAGTGGCTCACAGTGTCTCCAGAGGAGGTGCTGGTCCAGCTGTTTTCAGTGTCAGGGGACAGTGGCTCACGGTGTCTCCAGAGGAGGAGCTGGTCCAGCTGTGTTCAGTGTCAGGGGACAGTGGCTCACAGTGTCTCCAGAGGAGGTGCTGGTCCGGCTGTTCACGGAGCCCTAGGAGAGAGAGAATTATTTAGAGCCACCCTGTGCAGCATTTCCATAGCCTCCAGATGAGCCTGCCCTAATAATCTGGTTCAGATTATTTCTGTTGTTTAAAATATTATTAAACCTGTGCATTAATATAACCTTGGAAGCTTTCCGACAGGGAGTTATTATTTTAAGGAATACAAAAATGTATTAAAATAAAATAGTTTAAGACTAAAATCTGCCTGCCTTTCCAGGCGTTACCCAGTCCCCAGATCGAAAGGACAGGAAACGACACACAACTCCTTAACAGCAAAACACATTCAAGCACGAGAGAAAACCCTTGAAATATCTTCCGTTTAAAACGGTTACAATCCATATAATGACACCTCTCTTTTCTCGAACAGCGGAACTGCATCTCTCTCCCTGCGCCCTCGGCACCATTTCAGACAGATTTTAAAAGTCCTTTAACCTCCGCGTTGTTTACTATCGGTTAATGAGAAGTTAAGATAAGATCACTTTATTAGCCATATACAATTTCTTGCATGAGGAATGTGTCTTTTCGCATAATGACGCGACACTAAGAAGAGCTATTAAACAGACAGCAGAAATAATTATTTAACTCACCCGAGATGCACAGTTTAAATCGTGCATTTTTTGTGGACTGCTGTTCTTATTTTACAGACAATTGCTTTGTTTTCCAGGCTAACGTGCCCTGTTGTCGATGTTTCCTCTCAGCGCCGCGATCACGAGTCCGGCCCTCCTGCTCCCTCTGCTGGACACTCGTGGTCTCTGCACCCAGGAGCTCTGCCCTGCCTGGCCTGTAACCTTACAAACGGGGAGACTTTTCTATCGGACCGGTAACTGTTTCTAAATCAAAGGAGCTGCTTTTTCTCTGTCAGACCCAGACAGGATCTTGGTATGTAATAATTTCAACAGAAATTCTATTCAAACGATTTGCAGAGCCTTCTCAACACAGTGTCAGATTGACGCTTATCTGTTATTGTATCGTTGTCCTCTATGTTAAAGGTTAGTATGATCCAGAAAGTTCAATATCCTGCATTTTCAAAATAGACTTCAGTGTAGGATAAACAGCAACTTAAAAATAATACATAATGTCTCCAGTCAACAAGAACCGAAATAATTGTTTCAGGTCAGAAACGGAGGTTATTTTCATGCAGGTTGGACTGCTTAAAAACGCTGACACGTTTAAACGATGCCGTTTAAACGTCTAATAAAAACGAACGAAGAACAGAAAAGTGAAACTTGCGAGCGGACCTGGGTGAGACACGAGGGACACCGGCAGCACGAGCCGCCTCCTCTCTGACTCGCGCAGCAGCAGAAACTGCACATTAACCTCTTCCCTGCCGGAGAGGCACGAACTGCACTGATGTTTGTTACTGCCTAATTAAATAACCATTACAAACCATACTTTTTCAAAATGCTTATCTTATTACAGAAACACAACGACCTTCAGAGAGCCTGAAGGGACATATTTCACATGAACGAATCGAGTGTAAGTAAAATATGAAGTACTAAACCAGATACCATCAAGGTCTAATGAAAGCATTCAGCTGTCGGGTCTCATGACAGAGGATGATTATCTGTTAAGTCCGCAGCAGAGCGCAGCTCCAACACGCTCCGGTATTCCGGCTACATGTACTAACTAGACAATGAAGATCTAATAAATCAGTGTTTATTAAGAATATAAGGGAACCAAAATCAAAAACGTACACAAAAAAATAAGCGATCATTGCTCTTTTCTCGAGTCTGTGGGCGGCTCTTAAAAGAGCCTTTGGGTTCGCTGATCGGGGTTGGCGGGCCGGGTTTACTTGGAGCTGGTGTACTTGGTGACGGCCTTGGTGCCCTCGGACACGGCGTGCTTGGCCAGCTCTCCGGGCAGCAGCAGGCGCACGGCGGTCTGGATCTCCCGGGAGGTGATGGTGGAGCGCTTGTTGTAGTGCGCCAGGCGGGAGGCCTCGCCGGCGATGCGCTCGAAGATGTCGTTGACGAACGAGTTCATGATACCCATGGCCTTCGACGAGATGCCGGTGTCCGGGTGCACCTGCTTCAGCACCTTGTACACGTAGATGGCGTAGCTCTCCTTCCTGGTCTTTCTGCGCTTCTTGGTGCCCTTGGCGGCCGTCTTGGTCACGGCTTTCTTGGAGCCCTTCTTAGCTGCTGATTTCGCTGGTTCCGGCATCTTCACTCACTGCGTCTACAGTTATGAAAGCTCACGCCTCCTGCAGCCCCCTATTTATAGCGGCCGCATGCAAATCAGCTCGCTCAGCTGAGAAGCCGGTTCATTGGTCAGCGAGAGAACTGCTCTCCTATTGGCTGCGCTCTGCGCCAATGAAATTCAAGCGGCTGAGCGCCTGAGCCGCTCGCTCTGACTCCAGGCGCCTCTCTCTCCCCTCCGCCGTTTAGCACTACGTGCAGATTTATTGAAGCCCGACTCTCATTCCGTTTATGTCCCCTACCCTAGAAAACAATGTGCTTGAAGTGAACTGTGCGATTTGTGCAACTTTGGCGTCCAAAGCAGTTTTGGAGATATTCTAGAAAACTTTTAGCTGCCTGTCGGGGTGGGGAGGGTTAGAAACGGCCAATTTCACAACAGCTTTCTTAGAATAAAAAAAAAAATCTATTTAGAAACTGAACGGCATTTTGTTCTCGTGACCTAGTTGTAATTTTCTACAATTTTGAAAGCATTTCCCTTATTGATCCTAGCTGTGTTTATGCGCGCAGTGCAGAGCGCCCCCTCTGTAAACCAGTCTGTTATATTTCTTAGTTATAATAGTTATCAATAAACGCATTTTTACTTTGATCTTTCCGGTATAGACTTTCGATCTACAAACCCATTCTCCCATCAGTTTAAGCTCTCTTCTGATAGTGTGGGTGGCTCTTAAAAGAGCCTTTGGGTTGATACGTCGGGGTCCGGCAGTGAAGCTCCGCTCCTGTTTAGCCGCCGAAGCCGTACAGGGTGCGGCCCTGGCGCTTCAGCGCGTACACCACGTCCATGGCGGTGACGGTCTTCCTCTTGGCGTGCTCGGTGTAGGTGACGGCGTCGCGGATGACGTTCTCCAGGAACACCTTCAGCACCCCGCGGGTCTCCTCGTAGATCAGCCCGGAGATCCGCTTCACTCCCCCACGGCGAGCCAGGCGGCGGATGGCGGGCTTGGTGATTCCCTGGATGTTGTCGCGGAGAACCTTGCGGTGACGCTTAGCGCCTCCTTTCCCGAGTCCCTTTCCGCCTTTGCCTCTTCCAGACATCTTCGAGTTATCAGTTAGTGACACGACACACACTGCTGGGCTGCAGCCGCGGCGCTTCTCTTTTCAAGCCTGAGAGCGGACCTGCTTGAGACAGGAGGCGCGCTGACACACGAGCCCGCCTCCTCTCCGACCGCAGCAGCAGCCCAGACTGCACAGGAACCTCTTCCCTGCCGGAGAGCTCTCCACCACAGCAACTTTAAACAGGGCGGCATCTTCATGATCGCTTCCCTGCCTACAGCACTGTAGGACTGTGCAAAGTATGAACTTGCTTCTCCCCACATAGTCTGAATGCGTGAACCTGGACTTGAGAAAAGCCCAGTTTGATGCAGGATAGTTTCTGCAGCAGCACTTTTTAAACTTCCAATGCATTTCTCGCAGAGCACTTGACTCAGGACATATAGGGCAGAAAACAGGAAACCCGAATACCGCAGATAATAGTGTACTACGGTTTATGGATTATGAGCTCTAGTCGGGCTTTAATCTTGGTATGAATAAAACCCATCTCGTTTGATCTGTTTAAACAAAGATGCAGAGTGCTGGAAACCTCGTCATCTAGGGATTTTGGGGTCGTATTTTTTACCGATTCAACTGCAACACCGTATTTCTGTCCTGTATATAAACAGAAATATGTTCTTTTTCACTGTTGTGGTGGCATTTAAACTCTTTCAAATTAAAATATGAATACTGAAAAAAAAATGTAGAGCAAAAGAGGAGACGTGTGGCGCTGGTTAACTGCAGCAGTGTAGTCGTGCAGGGGGGCTAGAAAACCGCTTCTCAGAACGGATTTCACTTACCAGCTAACCAATCGAGAATTGTGTCTCGTACAGACTATAATGGAATAATGTGACCCTCTCGAGTGGTGTGGTGGCTCTTAAAAGAGCCTTTGTGTTCAAGGGAAAAGATGCTGCAGCAGGCGGTCCGTGTCTAAGCGCGCTCCCCGCGGATGCGGCGGGCCAGCTGGATGTCTTTGGGCATGATGGTCACCCTCTTGGCGTGGATGGCGCACAGGTTGGTGTCCTCGAAGAGCCCCACCAGGTAAGCCTCGCTGGCCTCCTGCAGAGCCATGACGGCGGAGCTCTGGAAGCGCAGGTCGGTCTTGAAGTCCTGGGCGATCTCTCTCACCAGGCGCTGGAAAGGCAGCTTGCGGATCAGCAGCTCGGTGGACTTCTGGTAGCGGCGGATCTCCCGCAGAGCCACGGTGCCGGGCCTGTAGCGGTGGGGCTTCTTCACGCCGCCGGTGGCGGGGGCGCTCTTGCGGGCAGCCTTGGTGGCCAGCTGCTTCCTGGGCGCCTTGCCGCCGGTGGACTTGCGAGCGGTCTGCTTGGTTCTCGCCATCTTCCTCGCTGCTCTTCACAATCAGCACTGTACTGAGAGCAGCAGCCCGCACTCGGGTTTATATACACAGGCAGCCCCGTCCTGATTGGCTGAAGGGCCCCGGGAGCCTCTCGCTGATTGGATACTTTGAGAAGGAGCGCGCAGTTCATACACCCTCTCCGATCTGCTTTGTTTGATCAAATCGAAGTATAAAGGCGTTTTTATACCTAGAAATCAATAACCTGTCAAGGACCTTGATTTCTTTTAACTACAGGAATATACTTCCATTAAATCATGAAATAGTATAATTTACTATAACGAAGTTAAATCATGTTATAGTGTAAAAGGGCTTCCTGTGACTCAGGGGAGGAGTGTTGTGCTGAGGGACCCTGATTTCTGTTTAACTTGACAGCTCGGGGTTAAAAGCTCGTTATACAGTAATATAATTGATAGAATAATGTGAATGAAGAGAATCTTCTAACCCCCATCACAAGTACAATAAGGAACCCAGTTTGCTCTGCTCGTTTAAAATGGGAAATCTACTTGAACGAACTGAACGAAGAAAATGTTTTTATGAGCTCGTCCACACAGCGGCTTTGATTCTGAGCCACAGACATCACTGCTAAAACCTCGGGAAAACACAGGCTACGACATATTCACAAATATCGGAATTACATGTGAAAAACAGAACTCGCTCTTTTCAAGAGGCTGTGGGTGGCTCTTAAAAGAGCCTTTGTGTTCGGGGTCAGTCGGAGGTCTCTGCCGCGCTGTTTACTTGCTCTTGGCCGGCTTCTCGGTCTTCTTGGGCAGCAGCACCGCCTGGATGTTGGGCAGCACGCCGCCCTGCGCGATGGTCACGCCGCCCAGCAGCTTGTTCAGCTCCTCATCGTTGCGGACGGCCAGCTGCAGGTGCCGGGGGATGATGCGGGTCTTCTTGTTGTCCCGGGCGGCGTTGCCAGCCAGCTCCAGGATCTCGGCGGTCAGGTACTCCAGCACCGCGGCCAGATACACCGGGGCTCCGGCGCCGACCCGCTCAGCATAGTTTCCCTTGCGCAGCAGCCGGTGGACACGGCCCACAGGGAACTGCAGTCCGGCCCTGGAAGAGCGAGTCTTGGCCTTGGCTCTGGCCTTACCGCCGGTCTTTCCTCTGCCGCTCATCTTGTACGTCTCAGATCCTCAACGAAAACAGTCGACAGTGAGCACAGCTCTGCGGCCGCCCCGCTTATGAACACTCGCGAATACATTCGATTGGTTCAACCGAATCCATATTTCTAGCCAATCAGAGACCAGCTGCTGCCTTCCCCCGCCCTCAGTCTCAACCAATCAACAGGCAGGACTGAAACCAGGAGTTTCTCTTTGTTTCTTTTGCGATTCTCATTCCTTAGGCGAAGGTTCCGGAACGGTGACTTTACACGAAACCTTAAGTGTATTTAAGCATAAAATCAAATCCATAAAAGCAAAGAATCTGGATCACTCGCCTGCCAGCACAACGTTAAAGAAGTCCCCATTGTCGCTATTATAGTGACCAATTAGCTTTAACTGCGAGTCAGGAACTGTGAGTCTCACTTCAGTGTAAACCTACGTGCGATGTAACAATGTTACATTTCATCTCAACTAAAATCATTTAGTTTAGAGAAACAAGGAGTCACAGCGCTGTTCGGTTAAGATGAAAAAGTTTATTTCATAATAAAACACCTCCTCTATGCACCCAGTATTTACAGTATTATTTACAACATTTACATCTGTACAGTATTCTACCCAGTTCGGCTAAATATCGCAGTTCAGTATCGCGGTGGATTTCAAGCGGTGAAAAGGGAAAGTCTGCGCTCTCTCTCGGAAGGGCTGGTGGCTCTTAGAAGAGCCTTTGGGTTTGTTGGAAATTAAGTCGAGGGTCGATCGCTCACTTCTTCTTGGGAGCCGCTTTCTTAGCTTTGGCCGTCTTGGGTTTGGCCACCTTGGGCTTCGCTGCCTTGGCTTTCTTCGGGCTCTTTGCCTTCTTAGGCGCCGCTGGCTTCTTGGCCTTCTTGGGGCTCTTGGTCGCCTTCTTGGCCGCTGCGGGCTTCGCGGCTTTCTTGGGCGACTTCTTGGCGGCCGCCGGCTTCTTGGTCGCCGCCTTCTTGGGCGACTTCTTGGCGGCCGCTGGCTTCTTAGCCGCTGCGGGTTTCTTGGCCGCCGGCTTCTTGGCTTTGGCGGCGGCTTTCTTCACGGGCTTGGGCTTGGTCTCCGCCTGCTTCTTGTTGAGCTTGAAGGAGCCCGAGGCGCCGGTGCCCTTGGTCTGCACCAGGGTGCCCTTGGTCACCAGGCTCTTGATGGCCAGCTTGACGCGGGAGTTGTTCTTCTCCACGTCGTAGCCGCCGGCCGCCAGGGACTTCTTCAGGGCGGCCAGGGACACGCCGCTCCGCTCCTTGGAGGCGGACACGGCCTGCAGGATGAGCTCTCCCACGCTGGGGCCCGCTTTCTTGGGCTTGGCGGCGCTCTTCTTCTTGGGCGCCTTGGCCGGCGCGGCGGCGGGGGCCGGAGCGACTTCTTCTGCCATCGCTGCGTCTCTGTCTGCTGTCGGACTGTCTGCGGCTCCGCGCGCAGGCGGAACTTCAAGGCCGCATGAGAACCGTGGAGACTCAACCGCTGCTGCTGCTGCAGCTCCGCTCCGCACAGCCCGCTCGCACTTGTGTTTTCTCCCCGCACAAAACTGCCCCGTAATCCTCACAGATACACCGAATCGATTATCAACCACACGAAATACGGAGAAAACCCCCTGGTCTTTAATACGCAGTTGAGTTACAGCTGTTTCAGGACGGTAATTTTGACAGAATTGCTTAAACTCCAACAACAGCGCACACGAAAGGCGGTGCTCACCCGGCACTTTGTCGTCTATTTCTAAAATAAATGTACTTAAACCGTCAGTAAAGTTAAAAACAAGGTGTAAATAATACAGTCGAGACCGACGGTCATGTAACACAATAAGAATGAATTCGGAATTATTTAAAACTGATGATTTATTTCGCTCTATGTTCAGTGTCAATAACACACTCCCGGACCGGCTGCTTCTCACAGAGAACAGACCAGTTTCGTCAAACTGGGCAGCTGTATCCCGACCAAAGTCTGAGCACGCAAATTAAAAACGTTATTATTACAACCCAGGCACTTCATTCATGTTCGAAAGGCTTATTTCTGGAGAAACTTTTTCAGATTCCGCTGTTTCAATGGGGAATTTTCTTCTTCCAAAGTGCCTTTTCACCGTCAAATACAAATACCCCGAAGATCTCTTTGAACCTGTTCATTCATATTCAAGTTCATTTACAGAAAGCAGCAGGCAGCCCGAGCGCTTTAATCGAAGTATGTTCATCTAAAAAGCCAGAAGCCAGGCCAACAGCTTTACGGGACTGTCACTGTGATTGTTTTAAAAATCTTCCGTCTTTCACAGCTACAATCACATCAAACCGGTGCTGAAGGACCTCCTGCAAGAATCTCGGCAGAATTTAGATAACAGATACTGCAGCTCTGGAATCAGGCAAGAAAAGCGCAACCAGATACATTTCAGGGCTTAAGGGAAGGAGCTGAATCGTTTTACTGATGAGCCAAGAAGACTATGAAGGCACTTAATTCAACTTTCAGAAACTTCACAGACATCGACAAAGGCACCTAAACAGAGATCTACAAGATTAACGGTGAAATATGACGTCACATTGACACAAATCGAACTGGGACCTTACACAAAGGGTGGCAGGGGTATGGAACACGCTACCCACCTATGGGATCTTTCAGTTTATTTAATATGAACATCTTCAAGCACCAGACAGCCCGAAAGTGATCCTCTCAGCTCTTATGTTTTATTTTTTTAGGGAATGCAAAAGCGCTTCCAAAAACAAAAGTGCGCAACAACACCTCCAGCAACGCCATCCTTCTCCAAAAGAAACCGAGCTTTTATAACAAGTAAAACATCGCTATTAACGTTGACGTTAATCTAAGACACAATGTCCGGAACTTTGTATTTCTCCTTCCTATTCTTCACCGTGGAATCGCTCTGTAGTTGTTGCTGATTTCCAGTAAATGAGCGCTGGACAGCGGTGGGTAACGCGGGTCTCTGGAGCCGATCGAGGCGCTCAGACGCCATTGCAGCTCCTGCACGGCGAGTCACGAGGGTTCCGGCAACACAGCACACCCGCATCACGTGACGAGGCCGCCGCTGGCCTGCAGGCTTTGTCAGATTGCATGGTGGGATACAGTTTGTGATTGACAGTGAGCATACCCAATAGCTAACGAGTCCTTCCCCGGATTGAACAATGACAGCTGTGATTGCTGTAGAGGGGCGGGGATTACGAAACGTCCTGTTTTTGTTGTTCTTTTCAACAGTGACGAAGGATTTACGTCGGACACGTGGCTTTTAACTTGATGTTTTGTAACAGTTTGTTACAAGTTGTTTATCAATTTGTAAACCTGGAGACTGCGAAGACGTCCCTTCCCCGTGGTGCGTAGCAGGTTAGTTACGTCGCAACAACAAATGTCGAAAGTTTAAAGCGAAGTAGTGACGCAGAGGGAAGTTTGCCTGTAGTTTCTCCAGTGACGACAGTCCTCTCGATGCCCGGTTTGGTGCGGAATGATGTTCTCAGTTTAGTGGGAGAGGAGCTGTTCTGTGTTACAGGATTTTTATTACTTTAAAGTGAATGTGTAAAGTAAAACATGTTGTGCTCTTTCATACCGGTGGGTCGTTTACAGTGAACCTCCGGCTAATGCGGAGCTGCGTATTAAGATGAATATTAATACTACAGTATTTCTGTTATTCGGAACAGTAAGCGAATATGTGGGCCAATATTATTATATATTTATTATGTTGTCGTATATGTAGCCGAATGCACGTGGTAATTTAATGTTAGTCATAAATGAATGTGTGTAAAAATACTCCCGATGAGACACGAGATTAGCTCTGCGATATTGTCAGAGAGCCCAACGAGAGCAGCGCCTGCGGGTTTGAATTGGATCTACAAATTCAGCATCACGGTGGTTTTGATTATTATTGATAAATGATGCAGAGACATACCGAGACGCTTTAGATGCGTAAGTCGACACGTTCGCATTTTGTTTATGACAGGCTGCATTTATGTGTACCAGTTCAAATAAAAAGTAAAGGGAAACTTCATGCACTGTCGTGTGCCCCGTTATTACAGTAATCCGAAAGTGTTTTATCATTTCTCTTTGTGGATCCTGACTGTTCAGTGTAGTTGGGTCAACAATAACCCGGATTTATGGAAGATAAGACTCCTGAAACCTTTGTGCTGACCTGTGTTTTTTAAAACTGACTCTTTCTTCATCATGGTGATCATGAATGTACTGGTGGCTGCTCAGTACGTCACTGCATCCCCACACACATCAGCCAGAGCTGTGAGCCCTAAAACAGCAGGACCCCACAGTGAGAGGCCCTTCAGATTCTAAACCAGAGCTTCGTTGTCTCTGGTGTGGTGTGAGCAGTCCGGTCCGGTCCGAGCCAGCAGCATCACTGGGTCACACACAGTCCTCCCCAGCCTGGCTACAGACTGGGAGGAACCACCTGCTCATCTCCAGGACCTTCAGCTTGTTACTACTGGACCGGCACCACAGGGGAGAGAAGGAGGTAGAGTTCCCAAGCGCTTGTGTTCTGAGAAGACCCCAATGACAGCGTTTTCTTTAATATACCCTTGCAGTTAACTGCATGAACAACCACAGTTTACCCACTGTAGCCCTGTTCCCCTCTGAGAGGCACCAGGATCACAATAAATAACAGAGCAGACTCAAGTCACACTCAGCTGTAGCTGACCACACTGCAGAGATATGTCCTGTTGTCTTATATGTCTCTGTCTGAAGTGTAACCGGACTCCTAGGAGAAAACCACTCTGAGACCGTGCCCTTCCCACCTCTAACTTCATCAGGTAGTCAGTTCCAGCAGAGCTGGTTATTCAGAAATGAGCTGCAGGTTGAGGAGATGCTCTGTGTGCTGTTGGAAACTGTGCCCTTGTATCCGTGAAGCCCTCGTCCTGGAGATGTAGAGCTCTGCTGTTCCTCCAGGACCAGGGCTGGGGACCACTGTGAGATCACACAGAGCAGCACAGACCTGCATGTGTTTTCTGTTGAAATGTCAATAATTGTTTACATTTTGTGATCAGTGTAACAGATACATGAGAAACCATTTCAGTTTGTTAATTGCATCACAACTACGCGTCTCATAGGAGAGATTTCAACACACTAACTGTGCTGCATTGGAGCGAGTGAAGGATTTTTTTTTTGTTCAAATAAATATGACATGTTTGGTAATATTGAAGGTGCAGGTTGTGAGGGGCTGTGTCTGGTACAGTAAAACTACAGTGTAGCTGGTGTTAGTTCTGTCCAGATCTCCTCCGGTACAGACAGCTCCTTCACTCCAGTGGAGATCAGACAGTTTCCTGTTGTTTTCTGTCTTCAGCCTGAAGATGCGCTGCTGACCTGCAGTTCAATATGTGGATAAATGCTGGGAACAGAATTTCACATACAGTACCTGCTGTTGTACCAATGTGCTGAATAATTGTGTTTACACTGGTAAATTTAAAAACAACCAAGCTCATCCACTCTCTTTTGAGTAAGTGTGGTGTTTAGTTTAGTTTCCACACTGGAGATTTGATACGGTCATTTTAGGAGTCAACAGGAGCTGATGTCCATCTTGAAACCTGTGTGTGTGCTGTTCAGCTGTGGCTGTGTGGAGCTGTGTTCAGCACTTCTTACTCAGTACATTTTTCTGTTTTGTGTTTCTGTTCCTCCAGTACCTCCACTCTAGAAAAAAGCTCTGTGTCGGTGAGAGCTGTTCCTCGCCTTGATGAGGATTCAGTCACACAGCGGTGAGTATGATCACAGGATGATCAAGTATCTGTCCCTGGATAAACAAGTTTTAATTGTCTCTGACCTTTTTTACATCACATCAGTGTAGAGCCATTTATAAAGACATGTTTTTATTCTTTGTGTGCAGTAAGGTACTGACATTTGTACTGTTCTGATTAGGTCTCAGCAGCCTGAAAAGGCTTATTGCAGACACTTATTGCAGACAAAAACCGCATCCTCTGGCTGCAAAAGCAAAGAGGGCGATAACTTCAGGGTCAACAGTTTGGCTTGAATTCTCGATACCCTCATGAGATACTGCAGAGACGCAAAACGCAGTATCCTATTCACAAAGCCTTTGAGGAATAGTGTGCATCCCAGATCTGTGGCTGATAAATTGTAAGTGGATAATTATTTCCAGATTCGAATATCACTTCTTGGTTCTGTAATGAATTGGTTTCAACACCAGTGTTGCTTATTTCTAAACTGTGGTTATTTGTAAACTGTGACTTCTTTAATGCTATTGTACCTGTGATGCGTACATAATATGTACTTCTGTATTTCAATTATGAATTACCTTAAGAATAGATTGCTTTTATTTCGTTATGTATTGTTTATTACCAGCAGTTTTCTAATACATTCCTTAATTGACTAGTATTCAACAAATCTCCATATGCCCCAAAACTGTTATTTTGTCTTTATTTTATTATAGTGGGGTTTTGTTTTATATTAGCATTTTAGTTATATGTTTCTATTTATGTTATCTGTATGGCTTTGGTTGTCTGTTTATATATTTCTTTTTCCCAAACCATGTTTGGCACTCTATATTAAATGTAAGAAATCATTTTATTCTATGCAGTATGTATTGTGTTGACTTGTATTTCATCTTGTATGATCATATTTTGGATAATACTAAAGGATTGAAAATGATGCATTCCAACATTCGAAACCTACTTCAAAAAATTATTAGTGAACTTGAAATCCATAATTAAAAATTATTCAGAGCAGAGAGATGTACTGTAATTGTGGAGGTGGGTCACAGTTTACATCTCAAATAACCTGCAGATTATGCCAAAGACAGCTGCACTGTATTTGGAAGGTTTATTAATTAAAATAACCCATCATGAAAACAAATAATACATGATTGGTAATTCTTATAGACCACCAAGTGCCCCTGCAGAATCTATTAACTGCATTACCTCTCCTATAGTTTCAATAGAACCATCAGCCGAAGGGATTTTGGGGGGTATTTTAATAGAGATTGACAAAATAAATCATCCACTAAAGATAGAAATTTACTGGAGAGCTTTCATTTTACTCATCTAAAACACTGACTAGAATTAATTCACAAACTCAAAGCCGTACTTTACTAGACTGGATATTAGTGACACAAGGAGTTAGGGTTGTAAAGTCTGGAACCCTTACAGATTCTTTCAGTGATCATTTTACAATGTAGTATGTCTGGAAAATTAAGATCTCTAAAGCACATCCAAAAATAATAATAATAATAATATTATTATTATTACAAAAATATAAATGTTGAGGCTTTCATTCAAGATCTACTTTTTGTTTTACCTGGGAGAGATTTCAGTTAGAACCAACAGTCCAAGAGGCATGGGGCTGTCTCAGCAAGGGGTTGAAGATGGTTTGTTACAGACACACACCTTGGAAAACAAAGTCAAAAGTAGTTCAGGTGGGGAGCCACGTCAGCATGCGTAGGCTGCAAAGGAACAAGTATTTGGTTTATTCTCTGCTGACACACCTGAAGAAGGCTCCTCGGCCTGTGTTTTCTTTCTTCTTTTTTCAGCAGGGAATAAAACTATTACTTGTTCCTTTAAAGTCAAAAGTAGACATTTACCGTAGATAAGCTCAGTTTTAATGTTCTTCTTTAGTCAATGGGACGAGGCCTGGGCTACGTTTCACCAAACTAAAGTTTAAGTTTAAGACGGGGAGATTTATAGGCAACCGAGAATCTTTTGTTAAACACACACAAGGAATGCCAAAGCTTTTTATTTTAAAGATGTCACAAGAATTTTAAAAACTCAGAATGTTTCTGGAAATATGTAAAGAATCTCATTAATTAATCTGGCAATAAGCCTGTTCAGCAGATAAAGGTTAATGATAGTGTTATCACTGAGCTGTGGCATATAGCTAATGTATTTAATCACCTCAGTCAATGTTTTATATCTACAAGCTCAGTTCTTCTTTCTAATTGTAAGTATACATGCACTGAATATAATTATTACCAGAAAAAGTCTAATGTAAGATAGATATTTCCACTAAAGAAAATAAACCAGTACATGTTTTGGTTTTCCTTAATGGCTTCAGAAATAATAAAGGAGTAGGTTTAGATGGATTACAGCCAAAGTTTAATGAACTGGCTGCTAATATACAGACATATCCTTTAACAGATTTGTTTAATTTATCATTAGTGTAGAAACCAAGAGATTCCAGCCTGAAGTGTCCGTTTGTCAAGCCAAGCTTTATTGTATGCATACCAGCAACCACAGTAAGGACCGTAATAGTTATAGTATCTATCGTAGTTCGAAGGGGATATGGCTTATATATACTTTTCTGTCCACCCTCCCCCTCCTGTGGGGTAGCTTTCTCAAGAAACTCCAGGACTCAGAAAGCACTTCAAACATTCCTTTCTTATCAGGAGTTTAGTATAAACATTCCCCATCAGGAGTTTAGTACTGGGAGGGGGAGGCATCTGTGCTAAAGCAAGCGTGAAGGTTAGAGTTTAGCGTGTGGATTCCGCAGGAGTTCACAGCTCCTACCACTATATGGGTACAGAGTAACATACAGATCCTGCTAGCAGGCTCCATCATTAGCAACCAGTGAGATTCCATCTCATTGGAAATGTGCTGGAGAGACCCCACTTTATAAGGGTGGAAACTCTTCTGAAATAAATAATTCTGTATTTAAATCAGTAATATGTATAATTATTCATTTTTCAAACATTTTCATATCTTCAGAAATATCTTAATGAGTTTAATTTATTGTCACCATCTCAGTCAGGTTTTTGACCAAACTATTCTACCACTGTGGCACAAATGAAACTAACCAATGACATGTACTTCTCTCCTGATGAAGATAAATGAATAGGAGCTATTTTTATTGACTTTTAAAAAGCTTTTGTTTTAGCTGATCATATTTTTTTTTTCCCCAGAGAGGTCTGGCTTGATTTAATGCACGTCTCTGTAACAGATGACAGTATGTAATTATCAATGGGTATGAATCTCAATTTCTTGAATTACAAAAATGGGGTCCCAAATGATCCTTTACCTTTTCTTTATTTATAAATGATTTACCTTTATTATGTAAATGTCTGTGTTCATTTATACACAGCTGATACTGTGCTTCACACCTGTAGCTCAAATTGATCACATCTTCAAGCTTCATTACAAACTCATGTTGATTTAGTGCAAAAGCAGTTGTCTACAAAGCATTTGATCTTAAACCAGGAAACATCTTCTATCGCGTTGTTGCACCCAAGACAAAGGTTGAGAACTGTACAGGAAGCTTTTTATTACTTACACAACAGATTAAGGTTGTATCAACTTGCAGAGTTGATTGTATAAAATATTTGGGTTTAAGATAAATAAACACATTGTCCTAACAAACTGTTATAAGCCTGGGATGTTCTATAAGTCTAAAGAGTGTTTTACAATCAACATTAGAAAGACACTTGTATCCCAGTTATTGTTGCTTCTCTTGGACTGTGGGGATATCTTAGCATATTGTGCACACACCTACTGTATCTCTATTTCATTTTGTATTGCTGTCCTTATTTTAATTTTTAGTCTATTCTGATGTGTGTTTTAACTTGTCTTGGGCTGTTGTTACACCTGAATTTCCCTTCGGGATAAATAAAGTCCTATCTAGCTCTATAATTTATGGGAATAATGTTTGGGAGTGTATCCAAGGCTCGGTTTTCCTCCTGGATGTGTGACTTAAACCTCCTGTGTTGATGGGCTCCTGGATGTCTTTATAGAACCCACCAGCGCCTATGAAAAACAGCACTGGTTACCGCTTTTCAATAGGCAACTGCACTGATATCAGTTTCTTTTTAAATGTATTTTGCAAGCAGCTCCACATGTTTTAAAAGATCTTCTGTGTGTAAGTTATACAGAGTGCTCTTTCAGACAGCCTGAGCAAAGATATTTTAAGGTTCCACAAGTGTATTATGAGGCTGGAAGGAAAGGTTTTTGCTACAAAGCACCGAAGGATTGGAATAACTTACCCCCTGAACACAAAGTTCTAGTAAATTATTATACTTATTAATTTTCAGATTACCTTTCATGGCAGTTATATAGTTTGTGTTTTATTTACTTTTCTCTTCTTTTGTTCTTTGTGTTGTGATATCTGTGCTGTGATAGCTGTAGTTTGGGTATGTTTTCTAACAGGCCCCCCCAGTGAAAATGAGGTGGTGCTTCTCAAGAGCTTGGGTCCTGTCAATAAACTTTAATAATAGTTGGATGTAAAAGCATAAGAGTTCTGATAACTGATCTCTAAATCACCAGGTACATCTATTTAAAGCTGTAAAACAGCAGTGAAAAGCTGGATTTTCAGGAGAAAAATGCTCCTTTCTTACATGTCTATATGAGGTCAGGATAAACCTGACTTGCTCAGTAGAGGAGGGTGTTGGGGAGCCTGTCAACTCCAGTGAGCTCCAAGTGAAAGATGAAGCATCATGAGCATGTCGTGTAATACCCCAGACTACCCAACAGAGTACATCTCAGGGGGTCAGAAGTATGATTTATGGATTTGAGTAGAGTAAGTTTGTATATGGAAGTCAGGAGGTCTTATCCTCTGGTACTGAGAAGCCCCAGTCCAACATGTTTTCAGCATGTTTCAAAGGTAACCCTCAATTATCACCTTCCAAAAGCCTGGGACAATTTAACTGATCACATATATATGTGTTTCATTAGATCAGGTACTTTAGAGACGATTGTGAACAAATCCAAATATTAATTATTGAGGACTCAAGGATGTCTCCTTGCTGTGCTGATCAACTGCTTAAACAAGTGTTCCTCATCTGTAAGGAACTGCTGATTTAAAGGTGACTTACAAGAGCAACAGGTCTGGGGCTGGAGACCCCTGTACCCAGTGTGTAGATCCACACCAATTTGTCAAGAAAGACACTGTCACTGTATTGGGGCTGCAGTATGTCTAGAGCAGATGGTGCCACTCATTTGTTGAACATGACCTCTTACAGCTGTAAAAGTCACTGTCTTTCCCCTGTGCTCCCTTCTGCAGGAGTCAGGAATGTTTGAGCTAAGATCAGCAAGGAAAGGAAGAGGCAGACTGTGTGCCTGCTCACGGAGAAGAGGAGCAGACTCTGGCTGGACAGGGAGGGAGGTAAGAGCGCCTGTGTCTGGGAGCTCAGGGTGACAGCAGTGCAGGAGGGAAGGTGAACATCCTGAAAGGAGGACAGGAGCTGACAGAGAGGGGCAAGAGGGGCTGAGAGCCGGAGAAGATCACATCAAGAGAGAACAACTGTTTATTAAAAGTTTAAAAAAATTCACAGTAATTATGAAAAGACACGTGTCTCAGGCAGTTGTGTTTCTGTATTTATAAACTACAGTATCAAGCAGTCGATAGTCACCTAACATTGAATGGAAATTCTAGCTAAATCTGAATTAAAAACTACCAACATAGATGCTACACTGCAAGAGATACTGAAATATGAATGTTAAATACAAACAAAAGTTACAGAGAGGATAGAAGCTGTGTAAAACCGATAGCAGTACCGTGATAATAAAAAAGTTTTTTAAGTTAGGAAATTGTTAAAGGGAATTAGATACATTTAGTTACGGTCTGATGTTATTGAATAACCTCAGTTAATGATCACATTTATACAGCATTTCACACGTAGAGACCTAGGCAATTATAGGAGCATTTACTTTATTAGTACATGAAAGCATTCAGTTGTTGAAAAATGAAGATTGTTTGGAGGTACAAATCATCTTATTGTTTAAACAGCTGATTGTCTTGAATCTTATGATACTGTATTGATTTCTGACTGAGATGTTGTTTTGTATCATAGCAACAGTACAACACTATTTTATTATTGTCATATGGTATGAGCTCTTGAGGTGCAAGACAAATTCCCTCAGGGGCAATAAAAGTTAATTCAGTTCAACAGAACAGTAATAGGGAGGCCAGTAGTTACTCTAAACCAACAACCGGTTTTCCAATAAAAAAATCACGCCTGTAGCTTGAAAACAGTTCACAGAAAGCTACCACTGTAGCAATAAACAGTTTAAAACTTCAAAACAAAATCATGAGAAATGAAAATTCAGTTTACAATTACAATTAACTTCCTTGAACATAAGATTCAGATGTCTTTACAGAATGAAGTTAAAAAAATGAGAAAGATGAAAATACACAGAAGGCGTACAAGGTTACATTGAGATGGATAAAAAGTATGTAAACACTGCCAGAGAAGGACAGTGACTCCTGTGACAACAGGAAAACAGCGGTACATAAGGATAGAACCCCTTTATTTTACACAGTGCAAACAATGTCAAAACTACAGGGATACAGGATAACACTGAAGCCAGGTGACCTCTAATACATTTTATCAGTCAGTTCATGAATTGTTTTGGGTTCTAACGATGGTGGAGGGGGTAATGGAAATTAACTGTGAGTGAAACAGAAAATAGAACTATAACATCATGTGTGAACTGACAGATGGGGATCCAGGCAGTATGTCTTCAGCCAGATTGAAACAAAGCCACTTGATCCAGGTGGAGGTTGGATAATGAGGAGGTTGGAAACACAAGGAGTTGAATATTTGGGGAGAACAGGGACTTGCCTGGAGTCCAGGGAAATGAGACCCAGGCTGAGGCTGGATCATCTCAATCGACAGCCTCATCAAACCAGGAGGTGATGAAACGTCAGTGGCATCGCAGACTAACAGGAACAGACCCTGGGCCACAGGCAGGGCGGTGAGGTGACCAGTCTGGACAGTCAGACGCACAGGGGGAGTCAGACTGAGGAAGGGAGTGGGATTGATGGTAGGAGGGTGAGGAAGCTTCCTGGATGGACAGGAAAGATGACTTATTAGATTTCCTGCAGCCACAGTGAAGGGGGGTTAGTCTGATGTCAGGGCGTGTAGATCTATATCAACTTACCCCATAAACCTCAGAGTCAGATTCTCTTTCCACTGGGAATCATCACGGTCCTCACAGAGTGTGGGGAACAGCAGGAGGCAGCAAGGAATGAGGTGAATGTGGAACCAGGCTGAGGGTGAAATCAAAGCCCTTGTTTTAAGCTGGGATGACTGCACCTGTCTGTTATTCAAAATATAAATTATAAAGATTAAGAAGTAATTGTTCTCATTCTGTAAGTCATGGAGTCAGTCCTTCACATAAGAGTTCAAGGTTGGAGATTGGACATCAGTATCTATCACTTACCCTTATCCATCCGAACATCCAAACTCGGAGGACATTCGTAAGAAATGCGGATTTCTGCAATGGTCACAGTTGACTGGGTCACCTGGAAAATGAATAACATTGAGAGGAAGAGGGGAAGGAAAGCATAGAGTTTGAGACCAAGTAGATCATTTCAGATGAAGAGTCATACAGATTGAAATATGCAGTCAGTGTCACTAGGAGGCTGTGCTGAACTCTGATTCATTGATGGACAGATATCGTCCTCACTAAAGAGACTGCAGAAAAGAGACTGCCCTCTCTCTGCACTGTCCTGCCTCTCTCCCTCTCTGCCTGTCCAGACCCCTTCAGCACAATCTCCCACTGACACTCATTCACACTGTGGAAGTGTTTCAAGCCTGTGTGACTCCACACCTGGAACTGTTGTCTTTAGTGTCTTAATCTAGTTCTCTTTATGATCATTCACAGTGATCTGTTCATAACAGGAATACCAAGTCCCAAACTCTTCCTCTGAGCTGGGATGTTGATCACAAGTATCAGAATGAGGAGTGGGGTTAGTAGTGGGGTTAGGGAGTGGACATGCCATCAGCATCTGAACTCCAAGGTAATGCTTAAGACTCAGTATTCCTTTGATGAATAGAGATCACTGTGAATTATCAACCTTTATTTGAAATGACCTGGAACATTAGTGGCAGAGAAAGAAGTAAAGGAAAGTATGAAGAGATCTAGACTGTGACACTACAGAGAACAGCTCCAGGTGCAGAGTCACACAGGCTGAAACACTTCCACAGTGTGAACGAGTGTCAGTGGGAGGCTGTGCTGAAGGTGGCTGGACAGGCAGAGAGCAAGACACACTTCTCTAGTGTCTCATCTACAGTGGAAATGACACCTGTCCATTACCGAATCAGAGCTCTAGCTGCTGCAAAATAGTAAATTAACAGTGATTGAGCACCCTGAGTGACAGAAAAAGTTGAAATTGAATTACACACAAGTAAGATGTGGGGTTGCAGAGGTTTCATGGCAAAAGGCTGCTGTAGGAAATAGGAGAAACTGTGCTGAGCTCACCTGGAGATCTGGGGTGCCAGTAACACACTTCACACACAGAGCAGCAGGCAGAGAAGGAGAGAGGCAGGACAGTGCAGAGAGAGGGCAGGGGGAGACGCAGTCAGTTCTGAAGAGACACAGCAGAGCACAAGTCAGCACATCCAGGCAGAGCTCTAGATCAACACCAACAGGAAGGACAGATACAGGAGAGAGGAGCAGACACTCACTGGTGGACATGAAAACTAGACAGAGAGAGATGAGGACAGGCAGAGAGTCACTGTCCACTCCTGAAGCAGAGTGCAGACTGCTTTGCAGTGGGAGAGAAACTAATGTAGCAACAAGAGACTAGCGTTGACAGAGAGATACAGGTAAAGCAGCAACAGAAGATGGAGCTCTAGACAATTACAGACTGGGAGAGAGGAGCTGTACATGTGAAATTTCCAGGACATCAACACCAGGGACTTCAGTGCTGCAGCTGTAGTGAAGGAGTGTCAGTGTGAGGTCAGGGTGTGGGGATCTAAACCAACTCACCCTGTCAATCCCAGAGCCAGATTCTGACTCTTCACAGTGTCAGTCCTCAGTGAGAGAGAGGAGCAGCAGGAGGAAGCTGAAGGTGTTTATTCATCACATGTTGACAGACAGGAACCAGGCTGGACTGAATTCAGTGACTTTGTTGAAAGCTGGAAAGAGAGAAGTAAACCCATTAAAATAGGTCAGGCTGTGCCAGAACACTTCCTCACACTTTAGATCTCTGTACCCTGACATCACACTGACACTCCTTCACTACAGCTGCAGCAGTGTCACAGTCTAGATCTCTTCACACTTTCCTTTACTTCTTCCTCTGTCACTAATGTTCCTGATCTTTTCAAATAAAGGCTGATAATTCACAGTGATCTCTGATCATCACAGGAATCCTGAGTGTCTTCAGCTCCTCCTCTGAGCTGGGATGTTGATCACATGTAGAAGAGTGAGGAGTGGGGTTAGTAGTGGGGTTAGGGAGTGGACATGCCATCAGCATCTGAACTCAGAGGAGGAGCTGAAGACACTCAGGATTCCTGTGATGGTCAGAGATCACCGTGAATTATCAGCCTTTATTTGAAAAGATCAGGAACATTACTGACAGAGGAAGAAGTAAAGGAAAGTGTGACGAGATCTAGACTGTGACACTGCTGCAGCTGTAGTGAAGGGGTGTCAGTGTGATGTCAGGGAACAGAGATCTAAACCAACTCACCCTGTCAATCCCAGAGCCAGATTCTGTCTCTTCATAGTCTCAGTCCTCAGTAGAGGGAGGAGCAGCAGGAGGCAGCAGGGAGGGAGCTGAAGGTGAAAGTGGAACCAGGCTGGAGGTGAAGTCAAAGCCTTTGTTGAAAGCTGGAATGACAGACAAGTACAGTCATTAAAACTTCAAATCGAGCTGTGTCAGAGGACATTTCACACTACAGTGAGTAAGAACGGTAGTACAGGACTGAACAGTGAAGTAGTGGAGTGAGCTCCACTGTTTCAGAAGCCCGAGCTCACACGCTGTTGCTCTTAGCCGCCACCAGAGGGCAGCCTGCAGCTACAGACGGCAGAGCCAGGTACACGGTCTGTATCCGCGGCTCTGCAGACAGCTGCTCCCACAGCCCGACAGCCCGCTCCTCTTGGTCAAGCCAGGGTACCAGTGAGTTGCCCAAGAGAGCTGACCCGGGCTGTGAAAGCAGCGCCCCGTCTGTCTGACGCCGTTCCCCGGTTCTTACCCGACATGTTGTCGATACCAGAGCGGCAGGCAGTAAAACTCTCCCCTCACTGTCACTGGGGCCGCGAGTCCTGGCCGAGCTCCGGAGTGAGAGAGCTGGAGAGAAACGAGATGCAGAGAAAATACTGAAACTTACCACTCGACTCGTACATGGTCCCGCCAGACTGACTGAGAAAGTGATTTAGACCACAAAACTGAAAAAAAGTGGTTTGTTAGTCTGAAGTTAGACGCATATTTTAAGAGCAGTAGTGAAGAGCACATAGTAGGGGCGGGATTTTGCAGACAACAGAAGCACAGCCCAGAGAAAATAAGAATAAGAAACAGAGTAGAAAACTATTGTAGAACAATGACCTAATACAGGTTTAAATGCACAGAGCAGTAAAGCTTGAAAAGCGTTTGGACGAGTTACTTACCACCGTCTGTCTTGCCCAGCTCTCGCGCGAAAGAAGGATAACCAGGCGGGTCAGAATTTATAGGACCTGGAGCCCAAAGTGACCAATAAACAGGCGAGACGACATAATTCGCGGCTCTGCCCTCCAAAATCCTTTATTAATATTCAATATATAGGCAGCGGTTTTACAATTAAACGAATTTGTAGTTCGTCCTCCCAACGCATGAGGGCGGTGCAGCCCCACCCACTGCTGCCAACAGGCGTGGTTTGGGTGGAGACGTAGTGGGTTCTGATTGGCTGAGATGATCATATTTAAATAAGCCCCGCCCCCAGCATGGCTTCTTCCGGAAGTTCTGCCGAAATGGGGAGGTGGGGTTTGTGAATGGCGTTTTCTCGATTTTATTACGTTTTTAGGCCTATTTTTTAATGATTTCGTTATGACACATCACGGAATCGTTAAGTCGGATTTAAAATTGGACGTTTCTGACTTTCAGCTAGTGAGTATCAAACGATTTTGTGTTGTTTGTGTTTGATTAGCAAGATGGCGGCGGTAGCTCCTCATTTGCATTTATTAAAATCAGTTGCTGTATGTTAATGAGCTGATTTGCATTTGTCTTGTTAATGTGAACTAAAAATTAGTTTTTGGCTAGAATTGTTTTTGTCTTTTCTAAGGTTTTTATTGTTTGTACTGAATTAAAATCCTCACGTTGCTTTAGTGTGGAAAAAGTGGTTTTCTGTTGTTTTTGTAAGATGTAAAAGTAAACTCCTCATTTGCATTAATTTACATTTATTAAAATCGCGATCTCATCACTTGTATTTGAATGAGCTATTTGTATATGTGTTAATGTGAAATAAAAACAATTCTAGTGAAAATAACGTTGTTTTTTAATGTTTACTGTGTGAACTTTTTCTACTGCTTGTTTTGTTAGTAAGATGTCGACGTTAACACTCTCATATGTATTTAAATTTGTATTAAAATCGGTTGACCGAGTCACTTGTAGTAACTTATGTTTTAATGATTTCTGTTTTTGTTGTTTGTTTTGGTTTTATGTTTTTGAACTGGAGAGCGTTTTCACTCGAATACTTTTTGGTTTCTGAAATGTATGTTTACACTTGTACTGAACACAAATAAATTTTAAATTTATTTTACTTCTGGCTCATTTGTCTTTTTTGGGGAATGTATTTAAAATATATTGTTTATAATGTATTTGGTTGCGGTCTTTCAAATCGCCCAAAAAAACTAAAAACTAAATATCTTAGGAAAATTGAAACAGAAAAGACGTATCTGTTTGTTATTTTAATTAGTAATTAATATTCTGAATTATGCTGATTTACTCTAATGAGAAAAATGTTTATGTATCAAGAGAATTAAAGTTCATTAGTATTAATCAAGTCACACCCAGGACTGGTCTTTGAGATGGGCTTCTGCGATTGGGCTAAACCTCATGTCAATCATATAAAGACAACCCTTAAGAACTGCGTCATTTTGGGGGGTGTGGTTTTTTTTATTGACATGTCTTTCAACCAATCAGAATAGAGGAAATGGGTATTTATCCAATCAGAATGAGGCATGGGTGGGACATGGGCGTGGTGCTTCAAACATGACCAATCAGATGAGTGCAAAAATCTTGGAGGTGGGCTCAAATCTAAACATTTTGATTGGTTGAGGTGGCGTAATCAGTTGGTGATGCCCTCATGAATAATGCGACACTCCCCTACTTAATCATACGACACACCCCTTCATTGACCACACCCCTTATGAATATTCATTGTCGGCAGTGCTTGTTCCTCGTTTTGTTTGGTTTTGTTTGTGTTAGAAATAATGTTAGGAAAAAAAGAAGAAAGGAAGACAGAAATCAAAAATCTTTATTAAGTTTTGCAAGCATACAAATCAAAGACAGTTGGCAACAATGAAACAAAAACACAGTGAGTTACAGAATCACAAGGAACGGCGCCCGGGATGACGATTTCCTGTCCAGCGCCAGCAGTCTGGTCAGTGCGGGATGGGTCCTGTGCGGGCGGCAGGGACAGCAGCCAGGGGAGACCTGAAACACAAGACAAGCAGGTAAGAGCTCGGAGTTCAGCCCTGAGCAGCAGCGCAGCGACAGTCATCAGACAGGAGTGAGGAGCTGCGCTGGCGGAGGGGCTCAGGGAACCACTCGGCAGTACAGCGCAGCTCGCTTTGCGGAACACGGGCTCGTCCCACTGTCGGGAAAACGAATTTCTAATTTAAAAAAAAGGTTCAAGATGAATAAAAAGGGCTCAAGACCTCCAGACTGTGTCCTTACTGTCACGAGAAATACTCGCCCGCTTTAATTTCGATTCAGATTTAGGAACCATATGAAGTTTTAATTTCAACGTTCAATCACTACACAGGCGTCAGGAAGTTGACCAAGACGCTGTTTGATCACATCGCGCTGCAGCGCCGACAGAGACGCGGTCTGTTTGTCTGAGCTGGGTTGTGCTTTTTAAACTCTCTCACCCGTATGTTGCTTTTATATTTTAACTCGTTATAGGTTCATCTTGGCTTTTTAAAAAGACCTTGGCGCTCTAAGGAATCTGTATGACCGGGGTCACGCAGAGCGAGGTGTGCTGTACGGTACTGCCATCACATCTGTCCCGGGACAGTGCGGGATATTGAGCACTAGATCACTGAAGGGGCTCTAGCCTGTTGTACAGTTAAAACCCGAGTGCAGAGCACTCCACTGAACAGGGTGTTACTACTAATCAAGTGCTTCCCATAACTAGATCTAGTTCTCAGTTTGCCCCCGAGCACTGGTCCCTCAGTTCCACAGCAAATCATGTCAACCCCCTGCACTGTTAAATACAGCAAGACTCGTCCTAGATCTGCACCCAGTACCCCAGCAATGAGCCACAACTTTACAGTCAAGCAATGTTTATTCATGAACAGATGAATAACAAACAGAATATAACATTATATTTTTAGAATTGCATACATTTGATAATATTCAAGCACAGCCAGTTCAATGCTGTAATATCAAGTGACAGTAAAGACTGGGAAACATGTAGGTGAAGCTGCCTTTGAGCCAGTAACTGGCTGCAGTCTGGACATACAGAGCTATTATTCTTGAGAGTTTTAGGGCTTTGATTTTCTTCAGCCTGTAAAATGCTGCTCAAGAGGATTTAAAATGTGGAGACTGGCCTGGCCAGTACAAGACTGTCCACTGTTTCCTCCTGCCTGAGCTGTTCCTGTAGAAGACAGTGAGGTGTAGCTGACAAGTTCAGCATCAGAATTATAGTATTGATACAGGTACACATGCATAAGATGGAGTTCTAGACAATTACTGAAATTGGAAATCTAATTTCAGTTCTCTCCGAGTATGATGAACAGCAGGAGGCAGCAGGAATAGTGGTGAATTAATCCTCATCATGTCATATAGTCTGAAGTATTGGGACACATTCACGTTAGATACATTTCAGAGTGTAAACCAGTAAATGAGCTCACTGTACTCGGTGTCACCATTGAAGAGGAGGTATTGCCTGTTCTTGAGATGCTTTTACCTGAAGTCATTTATTTAGCATGATGCCAAGTTGGACTGAAATTTGTAGACGCACTTGACTAATTTCTATTTTCTCCTGATGAGCTCTTTGGTTGCCCTGACTGGATGCTTTGGGTCATTGTCATGCTGCATGGTGCAGCACTGTCCATTAAGTATGGAAGCATTTTCTGCTGCATTAAATACCATGTTTCTGTGAACTTCAGAAATCACTCTGCTGCTGCCATCATTAGCTACATCCTCAATGAAGATGAGTGACCCAGTCTGAGACATTCCTGCATCCCCAGGCCATGACATTCCCTCCACCAGGCTTCAGCATGCGCTCAGAGGACAGAGATGACAGGTTCAAGTGTGGAGAAAGAAGCTGCAGATGCTCCAGAGAACAGCACCTCCTGTGAGAGTCATGGCCTGGCCTGGGGAGATCATGAGGAGACTCCTTCACCTGTCTGTCTCCAGCAGCACTAGTGTACTGGGTCACTGAAGCTCAAACCCGAAGGCTGTGGACTCAGAGCTGAGAGCTCCAGCAACACCTCAATGTCCTCTGCGCTCAGATGCTGATCACATGTACAGCAGTAGGATTAGAGGTGGTGTTAGTTGGGGACCATACATGTCATCTACATCTCAGATCAGAGGACACACATCAAATATTCAGGTGCTGTAGCTTTGAGTCAGTTTATAATGCAACCAAGGAGGTCATCAGGAGAATAACTGTAGAAACACCTTAACTTGTTGGGTCTAATGCCTGGATTTCAACCCTATTGACAGAAGGAAAAACAATTGAAGTATGACCACCTGAAGACTAAATAAGAACTCAGTGGCAACAGCAAAGCATCTCAGATGATTACAGAGGGCAGTGAGCTCAATGGGTCTCAGACCTCATGCAGTTACTGTCTCAGAGGGATATACAAGCACATCCTCTTCTACACTCTGAAATGTATTTAAAGTGAATGTGTCCCAGTAACTTCAAAATGCAGAAATCAACACACAGGATTTGTATTGTAATATGATCAAATGTATGCAGAGAATTACCACAGAATAAAACCAGGATAATATTTCTGTTCTGATCACAAGAACAAATTGCTTGACTGTAAAGTTGACTCCTTGCAGTACTGATGGAGGACACTGTACCTTTCCAACGAAAACCTGCATTTTCAAGTGTCCCACAGTATCAATACACCTTGACAGGAGGGGCTGACTGACAGGGCCAGTGACATGAATTAATGTGCGTTGTTCATATTCTGGGCTGTTAGAATTCTTCCACTGGACCATGAAAAATATCTGAGTGTCTTTGGGTGGGAGTGCAGCTGAGGCTGTTGGTGAAAGGAGATGGTTCAGCTGTAGGAAAAACCTGCCTGTTTGAATGTGCTCAGAGTGGAGAGGAGTGTCAGTGTGGGAGCTGCAGAGGAACAAGTAGGGGAGAATTCCACACTGAGAAGAATATTTATTCTGGCTCTGGAGTTTTCTTCATGTGTGAGACAACAGCTACAATTGTCCTTAACACTGTCACTGCAGAGTCCTGATATCTGAATCATGTTCACATACTAACTGCAGGATTCAGACTCACTCCACATCATCAGAAAACATGTCCTTCCCCTGCGACAGTCGAGTTCATCCCAACACAAGTGCAGGAGAGCTGCTGTGTGGTTTGGATACTGACAGAAAGCAGGCGAGGGGCAGGAACCATTAACATCTCATCACAGGAGAGTGTATAAACCAGAGAAACTAAACTGGTTTAGTAATGAGTGCTGAGAATGAGGTTTATTAACTGTTTGGGCAGGATGTGGTGAGGTAATGGGTGGAGCACAAGTGTAGAAGTGATTGCTTTCAGTCTCAGAGCCTCTTCAGACTCCTGTTCTGTCTCAAGGTGTCCTGTTTCTCTGCAGCCTGATGGCCTCCCGCCACACAGACACCACTCCACAGCCAGAACCAGTTTCTTGTTTCCTTTCCAGTGTGGAGTCGACACCTGCTTGTTCCTTATTTGTGTTCCCTGTGAGCAGTGTTGTCTTGAGGTGAATAAAGAGCATGAGTGGGCAGTGCAGTGTCAGTGTGGGAGCCCATCCTGTCTCAGGGTATTGTAGTGTGAAGGTGGGACCTTGATACTGGAATCAGAGCTACTTGCAGCCTCTCCAGTCCACTGCATTACAGTGTAGCTGCACCCAGTGCTGTTGAATTGATAATTAGCAGGATCAGCAGTAATTAAGCAGCTGGTTGAATCAGATTACTGCAGTGGAGTGCACTGGAAGGGCTGCAAGCTGAGTAGCTCAGACTAAAACCTGTTTGTAACCTCAGATGAGATTTATTTTTTTGTTTAACTGTCCCTGTTAGGGGATTTTTGGTCTCTCGTGTCCGTTTGAAAACTCGCTGTTTAGCAGCAGAGACGAGCAGCTCCGGGATCCGCCGCCCCTATTGGCCGAGTCTGAATGAGAAGGCAGGTGCGGTCAGTCTGCAATTAGACTTCAATCCGCGGCTGTTCAGCGGTTCCGACGCCCGAGTCGCTTCTCTGCCTTTAAATAGCGAGTTTGCAAACAAAGAAAGTTTCTCAAATTTACCGTTTACCTGGACCGGGATCCTGGGCGACGGCTGTCGGCATTTCTCGGTCCGAGTGGAAAATGTTATAAAATGGGGCTTGAAAAGTAAATGAATTTCGAAACTTACTTTTGTCGGAGCTGCCGGACGGGCTGTAGGACTTGTGGCTTCGACTCTGCGGAGAAACATGGTATTAAAATCGTGCTTCAGCTTCTTTAAACTGCTTGTTGTATGTTGTGTTTTTACCTGCACAATTACGCTTTTTCATGTTTGTATTCCAGGCTTCTGCAGGATCCTGGCGCGGCTCTGGGCTTTAAACGGCGGCTGTCGGGTCCTTCTCGGCGTGGAGACCTGAGCGCAGACCCACCCGTGTACCGAGTGACCGGAGCTCCGCGGCGGATTCACAGGCGAGTCCGAGTCTCTTCTTCCTAGAGGCCGAGAGAGACCCGGTCAGGAAAGCGCAGCTTCAAGACTCGTTTAGGACTGAAAACCACTTTCACAGGGGCTCCGTCTCTTACCGGTATCGACTCACTGTGCAGCTGCAGGTCCGGCTGGGTTTTCTTTCTCCGGAGCCGGTTTGCATGAAGACGCGCCGACCGCTCCGTTTAGCTTGAACTGGGGAAACTGGTAACTCGAGTTACCGGTAACTGACCGCAGGAAACTGGAGCCCAGCCGTGTGAGACCCGGAGTGAAAACCGAAACCCCCGGTGTGAGGAGAGAGAGAAACCGCTTACCTTGGTCTCGAAACGCCGGCTGTCCTGCTGTAAAGGTTAAAGCGAGAGAATTAAAAACATTTTAAATGCATGTCTCGTAGAGAACGTTGCTGGATTCAACAAAACCTGTAAGAAACTTTAATGCATTTTGTTTTTTTCCGGCAGCCGAGCAAAGCGCCTGTACCGGGAGAGCAGCGGGGTACCAGCCGCCTCTCTCCCAGCCAGCGAGCCGCCGGAGTCCCCCCACCTCCCCTGACCCCAGCCTGCACGGGCCTGGAGCACAGACCCGCCCCTATTTATAACGTGAACCCCTGATGAGCGCGAAAAGGACAATAAAGGTAGCAAATTAAGAGACACCGGGGATACCTGTATAATAACAGTGCTGTTTTTTGTAATTGTTTTATGCTTTATATCCTTATTTGCTGTAATAAACTGCTGTGAGTGTTAATTGGTTAATTGATTATTCTGGGGTCGGGGGGAGGGTGGGGTACAGGGGTGTAGAGAACCGTGAATCGGGTCCCCCTGTGAGCAGCCACACCAAGCGGCGCGCAGCGCCACAGCCGCGGGGCACCGGGCTGTCGTGGTCGGGGAGTCGGGAGCCGCTGGTCTGTGGCCTAGACTGCAGCCTCATCCCCGGCCTCGATTAGAGCCCCGCCGCCCGAGGACACTCGCAGCCCGGTAGGTGAAGGATGACGCTCCGCGCTGCTGAGGGAACGCGTCCCGTCACCATGGTGATGAAACAGAGGGTGTGGCTGTGCGTAAGGGCGGGGTTTAGTGTTAATATTGTCCAATCAGCGTGTGGAAGAGGTGGGTGTAAGAACAGCCAATCAGAAGAGCGCAAGTTCAGCCCAAGAGAAAAATATCAGCGGAGCCAGGCGGGTCTCGAACCCGGGGCTCCGGGGGGGAGATGTGTAAGAGTCGGGGTTCAGATGAGTGAGCTATACGTCCTGCCAAATCTGGAGTAACTCCGCGGTCATACTTATCTGGCAAAAGTGCGGTAAACGAAAAAAAATCAAATAACTAAAAAGGTATCCCTCCTGTTCTTGCAATTCTAAAAGCAGTATCTCTGCTCTTCTACTTCGGGTTTTATAAAAAGCCACTCCGTGGTCTTGACCCCAGCCTCCCAAGCCTCCCCGGACGCGAACCCGGTTCATCACGGCTCCTAGCCCCACGCCATACCTGACGAGCCACCGCGCCGCTTCAGAAACACACTTCAGACTGGGATTCATTTCGCCGGCGGCCGGCAGGCGGGCCGGGAGCTCCGAGCGACCCCCTGCAGGCTCAGGGTTCACTGTGCTCCTGCCACTGACTCGTGTAAAACATCGTGTGACTCACTTTCATAAAACAACCACTTTCTGAAATAAAGGTGGAGATTTCAGGCTAGGAGATCCAATTCTGCTTCGGTGTGGAAAAATGTAGAAAACGTAAAATATATCTATATATTTACAGGGCTATCACATACGTTTTGTGCACTTATTTTTATATATACGTTCAATGAAATTCTATTTATGGTAACCGTGGTCCTCAGAAGGTATCAGTGAATTTGAGCAGTAGCCCAGAGCTCTCTCAGCAAATCTGCTGCAGCTTCGCCATGAGGATTCCAGCCCAGGTCCCAGGGGGACAGTGCAGTCAACAAACACACGGGACTCAGAAGATCAGAAACTGAGTTTTATTGCGTGAAACCGGTACACACACCCTAGTTTAACACCTCGATAGAGCGAAAGAGTGACTGAACAACCTGCGGGAAAACAGCAGTCGGCCGAGATCACTGTCCACCCCTGAGGCGGAGCGCAGGGTCTTCCACTGTCCACCCCTGAGGCGGAGCGCAGGGTCCTCCGCTGGCCACCCCTGAGAAGAAAACAAAACCCAACATCAGCCAGAGCAGACGAGAGACGAATCCAAGAGCACAGCACCACGGTTGCCTTTCAGCCTGTGTCATCTCACCACAGATAACATCTCCGATTGCATTTCAGAGTAGGACCTTATAAGAACAGACAACCTGAGACAAATCAAATATAAAAACCTCAAATACTGAAGCAGTTTAGCCGAGACAGGGTGTACTAGACTCAGAGACAGTGTTTACCCCCACACTATCAAAGTATTCAACTCCCAGCCTCTCTCACCTACGATCTGAACCTCACAGTGCCTTCTCTCTTTATCAAACCTCAAACACACATTGAAATCTACCTCCACCTCACATGTCAAGAAGTTCACTCCCCATCATTTTCTATCCTTTACTTCATTCTGTCGATGTAGGATTTTGCACATCTGTTGTTGTTTTGCACACTGCCTGTTGTCTCTGTCTTTCTTTTCCTATGCAATTGTATTATTATTTTGTTTTGTTTTTGCACTGCTCACCGTCTAAGAGCTAGCTAAATAGCATTTCATTATACCATCCCAGTGGGCAAAAGACGTATAATATACGTCTATTAAACGCATACCTTAGACGTCTAAATGTGGTCTGCAATTCGTCTAGAATGAAATTCTAATATACGTCTAAAGTTATACGTCAATTATACGTCTATGTTTAGACGTTCATTATACATAAATGGTTGGAGGTCTATTATACGGATAACATTAGAGGTCTATTATACGTATATGGGTAGAGGTCTATTATACATCAAAGATAGATTTTATAGGTGTAGAAACAAGTAAACCAAGCCAATGATTAGGTTTAGAAATTTATTCTGAAAATACACCTTCACACCTGAAACATATGTATTTCAAATTATACATTGTATACAATCAATCAACAATCAAGATATGGGCAATAATCATAAAAAACACAACTAGTCTTTAACTTCAGCTACAAATTCTGGTAACATGGCAATATACAGTATAGTAATGACAAACACAAACTAATTACATTAACACACTAACTCAAAACCACATTTTGATTCAAATATACATTTTAAAATGTACAACTTCTATATTTCCAAGAAAAAAAATATTACAATGGAAGTTAAGACGATTTTTGTCCACTATTTGCAAACCCTGTCTAATTGTCCTAACAGTTAGAACCAAAAACCTATTATTTTCAGTGTCCAGATCTCCTGGCCCCCTGCCTTGCATATGCATTTTTCAAGTAACACATTGCGTGCTCCTTTATTTCTTTTTCTGTTGATGTAGGGTGGGACTTCAGCACCGCAGCTAGGAGCAAATTATATAATATTACTTCCCAAATAAATGATGATTAATATCTTCTTTAGTATAATCTAAAAAATGAACGGTTTACTAAGCTCAAAGCTGAAATAAATGTATAAAATGTGGCTTGCATCATAGCAGTTGAGCAATAAAGTCTGTCCTAATTAAAGAGTACCCAAAGTTTGAAAGTACAACATAGAATAAGAATAGAGAGACGGCAAAACGATTTTGTGTCATCTTCCCCATTCACACTATTTTATGTGCCATTTTTTGCTTATTCACGTACTATTTTAATCAAAATAATATTAAGAAAGATCTGTATGTATTCAGATAGTATTATACCTGTGTATGAGTATAATGACAATAAACTTGAACTTGACTGGAGACAGTTATCCTACTGCTCTTCACTGGAACAGGAGCCAGTGGACAAGACCACCAGTCTGAGCTGAAGGTCTAATCCTCAATCCTGATACCCCACCTCCACTACAGGGGGTCTCTAACCCTGGTCCCGCACAGCCCCTGAGCAGTGAAGCTAATCTAAATGTAAAGATCAAAAACCCTTGTTTACGCAATTGATCAATTGAGTAAATCACGTCTCAATAAAGGGGACATTGTTCGAGCAGCGTGAATCCTGACGAAGACAAGTTATTTCCGCTGGGTGCCAAAAAAAAAATCTAAAATCTGCAGAACCAGGAAATACAGACGCGTTTTAATCACGAGTTCAGCGAATTCCTCTCATTTAGTAACGGAGCGCAAAAGAATCAGTATAGTAATACGTTAACAACGTTTCACGACCTCAGCACGACAGAAGAACGCGCCTGTTTCTCACAAGCAGCACAGACGTCTTTATTTTAAACAGTATTTTAAAATGCTCACTGTATCATGTGCTGAGACCGAGAAACCAGCCTCCGCGCTGAGACGCATGATCCTTTTAAAAAAAAACCTCACTCACAGAGAATAAACCAAAAAGAAACTCTTGTGTTTTAATACGTACAGATCAATAACGGATTATATTCCAACACTGGAGACTATATCGTCTATACTTCGATTTCACAACTCTCTGTTTATCGATCAAATACAGTTAAGAGGTTTACGTACCGGACAGATTTTCAAACTCTCGCTACGCAGGCAGTGAGGAACACATCAACGATTTCCAAAACACCACGCAGGCCCCTTTCTGGTTCTAAAACATCCACCATTTTATCTGAAATCTGCTGGACAGGCGAGCGATGACTCTGCGCCATCTAGGGGACACAGTCGGGCGTGCACCGCACCCCACATTCTACCGCGGGCGAGTCGGGGTTCCAGGGAAGAGATGGTGCTGGATTGTATGGCTGGAGAAATCATTCAAACTGTGATTATGGGCAGGACAGTCTGTTCAGGAGCACACTGGTCTGCGCCGGAGCACACAGAGCACTCTGGAGCAGACGGGAACACGCTAGAGCACATGGGAACATGCTGGAGCACACGGGAGCTCACGGGAGCACAAAATAGCTCACTGGAGCACAATGGTCTGCACTGGAGCTCACTGAGTTACATTGCATCACAATGGATCACACAGAGCATTCTGGAGCACACAGGAACACGCCAGAGCACACGGGAACACGCTAGAGCACACAGGAACACGCTAGAGCACACGGGAGCACGCTGGAGCACACGGGAACACGCTAGAGCACACGGGAACATGCTGGAGCACACGGGAACACGCTAGAGCACACGGGAATATGCTGGAGCACACGGGAATATGCTGGAGCACACGGGAGCACACTGGAGCACACGGGAACACGCTAGAGCACACGGGAACATGCTGGAGCACACAGGAACACGCTGGAGCACACGGGAATATGCTGGAGCACACGGGAGCACACTGGAGCACATGGGAACACGCTAGAGCACACGGGAAGATGCTGGAGAACATGGGAACACGCTGGAGCACACAGCAATATGCTGGAGCACACGGGAGCACACTGGAGAACATGGGAGCACACGGGAGCACATTGGAGCACACTAGAGCACACTGAAGCACACAGGAGCACATTGGAGCACATTGGAGCACACTGGGGCACATTGGAGCACACGGGAGCACATTGGAGCACATTGGAGCACACTAGAGCACACTGAAGCACACGGGAGCTCACGGGAGCACATTGGAGCACATTGGAGCACATTGGAGCACACTGGGGCACATTGGAGCACATTGGGGCACATTGGAGCACATTGGAGCACATTGGGGCACATTGGAGCACATTGGAGCACATTGGAGCGCACTGGGGCACATTGGAGCACATTGGAGCACATTGGAGCACACTGGGGCACATTGGAGCACACTGGGGCACATTGGAGCACACTGGGGCACATTGGAGCACACTGGGGCACATTGGAGCACATTGGAGCACATTGGAGCACACTGGGGCACATTGGAGCACACTGGGGCACATTGGAGCACACTGGAGTACATTGGAGCGCACTGGGGCACATTGGAGCACATTGGAGCACACTGAAGCCCACTGGAGCGCACAGAACATCCCCATAGCACAGCCAGGCCAGAATGCACAGTAACAGTGACAGTGACCAGAAAACAGAGTCCTGCGAGCTTTCTGCACTCACTGGAGACCTGTGATTTTCCTGTGTAAATTATTATACACAGTATAAAAACAGTACAGGAATCCACCCACTTCGAAAGCCCTGAAGAGACTCTGGCCCATTGGATTTCAAAGGGGGCAGATTCAGAGATAAAGCAGACCTGAGCTTAAGCAAACACCAGAGCCCTGAAAGTGCAGGTTCAGCAGCTGGAACGTTATGCAATGAGCAGGTGGTTTATCTCCAGTGTGTCAGTCACCTCTGGAAGGAGGATGGGATCGATATTTGCAAATTTGTATTTTCTGTGTCAGTGTCCCTGTGTCACAGATCACTGTGGAGGTTTTGATAGCAAGCTGTTGGAGATTTTAAGAAGAGATGAGAGAAATCGCTGTGACCCTCCAGCCTGAGAGACACACAGTGAGGGCTCTGCACACAGGTACCCCTGGGGTTCACTCTGTCACAGCCTGAGACACAGTCGGGCTGCAGACAGATAAAGCTTTGTTTTCAGTTCCAGTCTAAATGTGTGAAATGTAACCAAAAGACCTGCCTTTCCCATTTCTACCAGTTTCTGAAAAGCAGGGCCTTGCGCATCACCCACTGGAAGTGCTGGGCAGTCTCTGCTGAAACACAAGAGAAAGAAGCATTGCAAGATAACAAAAAAACAGAATCTGCAATCAGAGACACGGGAAAACAGCAGCTGAGCTTGATTCTAACACTGCTGACAAAAAAACATGCATCACTGTCTAATTAAAACAAATCACCAAGAAATACAGTTACAGAAACGTAGTCCTGTAGTATAGTGCACATTCTGTCATATACCTCTGTAGTGTAGTTCAGATTCTGTTGTATATTTCTCTAGAATAGTACCGACGTCTAGTTTCTGTGATATACTGTACTGTAGTCACGGGTGTGTATTGGTTGTGAAGGCTCAGGACTCATAGCTCAAAAGAGGATGAAGAGGCATCTTTCTTCCTCCTGGGAGGACAATCAGGATCAGGGCCTTGGAAAGTCACTTCGCTGGGAGGGCAGACTGCTGGTCATATTCCCATCACTGTCTGGCCCCATGAAACCACACGGTTACACTGCGTGCCAGTGAGGACAAGTGTGTCTGTATGTGTGTGTCTCTGTGTGTGTGTGTCTCTGTGTGTGTGTGTGTCTGTCTCTGTGTGTGTGTGTGTGTGTGTGTGTGTGTGTGTGTGTGTGTGTTTGCGCACAGAGGAGTGTTTGCCTGACAGCGAGCAAGGAGGAGGAGAGACATCAATATGGACACGTTGACTGTTCGACAGCCGGTCATGCACCCTAAAAAGTCAGAGGAGGAGGAGGGGCAGGGAGAGGGGGAGTGGAGACAGACTGGCTGATGGGCCATCTTGCTATTTATGCTCTGCAGTGAGAGAGAGAGGAGCACAGCAGTCCAGAGCCGCAGCACGTTTTCCCTCAGCCTGTCCCGCTTGGCCAGGTCTTTGTTTCTCCAGACATGGGAGGCAACCAGTGCACAGAGAAGTACGTGGACACCTCAGCGGAAAACCTCTTCAACTGGGTATCGGGTTACTCCGCCCTGCCCGATGTGGGTCTGAGCCAGAACATGCAGGTCTACCTGGGGGTGGGCTCCCACGCTGCCCTGGTGAACCACCACGAGAACATCAAGGCGGCGCTGGAGGGAAACGCGGGGAAGTACGTCTCGACGGCCATCACCACCCTCGGGGGGTTGACCGCCATCCCCCAAGCTGCCGGCTTGGTGGCCCTGTTCCTCTCGATCATCCTGGACGCGGTGACCAGCGCCGGGA
The DNA here is from genome assembly GCF_059453375.1 of Lepisosteus platostomus. Taxonomy (NCBI): domain Eukaryota; kingdom Metazoa; phylum Chordata; class Actinopteri; order Semionotiformes; family Lepisosteidae; genus Lepisosteus; species Lepisosteus platostomus. The sequence continues at coordinate 2,704,715 of NC_142635.1, read as the reverse complement.
AGCAGAGTGTCAACGTCCAGCAGCAGCTGCGGGAGGTCTTCGCCGAGGAGAAGGTGTCCAGGCTGAGCAACCTGGCGGAGAGTTTCTACCGGCAGTTTCTGATGTTCGTTGGCAACCCAGACCACCTACGCCGGCAGGTGAGGAAGAGGTCTTTCTAGAGCCGAGTCCGGCGGTTCTATCCCATCGGCGCAGGTGACGTCTCTGGACCAAATAAATGTCTGTTTTTGGAAGGAGGTGATCAGTGATTACTGTGCAGGTGTCTGTGACAGAGGTGATCAGTGATTACTGTGCAGGTGTCTGTGACAGAGGTGATCAGTGATTACTGTGCAGGTGTCTGTGACAGAGGTGATCGGTGATTACTGTGCAGGTGTCTGTGACAGAGGTGATCAGTGATTACTGTGCAGGTGTCTGTGACAGAAGCTAGCATTGTTTACTGTGCAGGTGTCTGTGACAGAGGTGATCAGTGATTACTGTGTACGTACTGATTACTGTGACGGAGGTGATCGGTGATTACTGTGCAGGTGTCTGTGACAGAAGTTAGCATTGATTACTGTGCAGGTGTCTGTGACAGAGGTGATCAGTGATTACTGTGTACGTATTGATTACTGTGACGGAGGTGATCAGTGATTACTGTGCAGGTATCTGTGACAGAAGTTAGCATTGATTACTGTGCAGGTGTCTGTGACAGAGGTGATCAGTGATTACTGTGTAGGTATTGATTACTGTGACGGAGGTGATCAGTGATTCCTGTGCAGGTATCTGTAAGCTTATTGAACCCTTACACAAATCTGAATTGTAACTGCAGCAGTCACGCCTAAGTCTCACAAAGCAACCTTTCTGTGCATCATTTCTAATATCATGAGCAGAGCTGTGTTTCAGCTTGGTTCAGATTTAAAGTCCCACTATTTATCAGTGAACGATGTGCAGACGCAGGTGAGAATGCTGCTGTTACTGTTACTAAGAAACAATGATGCTCTTGTTTCTTTTCTCCTGTAACCCTACTGTGTTCTCTTCCCTTGTGATGATGTCTATTTGTCATTGTGTTGTGTCTGACTGTGCCGTAAAACAAATTTCCCCTAGGGGTCAATAAAGCTTGAGTTGACTTACTCTAAATAAGAGTTCTCAGTGCTGCACGAGCCCGTCTATTCCATGCTACCAAGTCCTAAATAACGCTACACCTACTGTACGTGTGTGGGAGGAGACCTGAAGCCTAATCCTGTGCAAGAATGAATGGTCATTTCTCTCCACCTTCTACTATGTAACACCTGAAATGAGTAGAGACAGTTTTTCACTGTCTGCCCTCTATCTGTGACTGTACCCTGCATCACTGTGTCTCTTTCTCTGCCCTCCCTCCCCTCTCTGTGTGAACAGGTGCAGAGCTACGAGTCCCAGATCTTCGATCAGCTGGTGACGGTGAAGAACTCCATGGTGCACGACGGCCACGTCAACTCCAGGGCCGTGAAGACCTGGGCCAACGGGGCCGCCCTGCACTCCGGCATGCTCATCCACCTGGCGCGCTTTGATGATGCGTACCGCAGCGCCGCCCTCACCACCTTGCAGAGCTACCAGAGGGACCTGGACGCCATCCTGCACGCGTACTCCAGGAAGAAGCGCGAAACCATCGTGCTGGACTGTGACCTCGTACTCGGAGCCATGGAGGGGGCAGGGTCCTATTGCTTATATAGGTTTCGGGACAAGGAGTCTGGAAAGACTGCCCCCATGGCCCCCGTCGGCGGACAATGCCAGGAGGAGGTCCTGAACCGCCACATTAATATCATGATGGAGAGACACAATGATATCAAGAGGATGAAAGAGTTCTTCATCAACACCGAACGAAATGTGGACGCTCTGATCAGAGAAGGAGAGATCTTCTATCTGCAGTGATGTCCCCTCCCCAGTTCGGTCTGTATCTCCCTGGGATTGTCCAGCGGTTCCCAGTTACTGGAATGCGTTTCCTTCCCAGCTGACAGTAATCATTACAGTTCAGAAATCTGTGATAATCATATATATATTACGTCGCATATAAGTATACATATGAATTTCCATGTTACAGGAAATGTAAAGCTTCATAATCTGCCACCAATAAATTCATGCCTGCTGAAGTGTGTGCGTCAGTGTCTCTGTTCTCCGTATGTTTGATCTTATCAGAGAGTGAACCTGCCCCAAGCAGATCGCGTCATTCCAAAGTCCTTCTGGCCTCAGGGCAAAGGGACGCCTGTTGATCTCTTCCCACTGGGGCAGTACAGAGCAGTAGACAGGGCGTGGGGTGGCATAGCTATGATAGATTCACAGCTGGCGTTTCCCTGACCACTTTAGACCATCACACGAGTCTCAGTGGTTACTCCAGGGAAATGGTTCTTGGACTCAGAGTTAGGTTGAGGGCCAGAGTCAGAGTCTTGGTTAGCGTTGGGGCTACAGCACCCTTGTCCAAGAACTCAGGGCAGCTTGGAACCAACCTCAATGGCGGAGACAGAGGAGACACTGAAGTACTGCTCTCTCTTCGGAGCCCTTTGACATAATATCGTCGAGGCAGATCAGCCGACTGTGAGTCCTGCTGCCCTCTGCAAAGTACCTTTCAACACTTCATCCATAACCTTCATCAGCCTGAATCTGGGAGGTGAAGAACTCGACTCCATAAAAGGTTTGCCATCCACCCATCACTAGTGATCGTCGGACTCTGACTTCCCGGCACTTCCCAAAACCGAGGGGCCGATCACTCGGGCGGATCATGATCTCTTTGTCTTCTGGTGATGATTTTGCACTCTCTAAAATGTTAGTCAATTCGCAGAAACAGAGACAGGGTACAGCTGCAGCCTAAACCCTTCCTTCCTTGTCGGTACTAGTCCGTGGCCTTCCTGTGCTCCTGGAAAGTCTCCCTGCTCTGTTGATTTCAGATTACAGGCGGATGAGTCACTCTTTCTCTCTCTGCAGAGGAGCAGAGATGAACGGGGAGCAGAAGAGAAAGGAAGGGACTGAGAGACGGGGAACATGGCTGAAGATGTCATCTACACTAGCAAAGGACTTTCCACAGTCCCAGGATGGAAAGAGAGCCCACGTCCAGCAAAGCCAGGACAACCTCACAGTGCGTAAAGCCAATGTACTGTCTATCTGCTGCACTGTAACACTGTGATGCTGTCTGTCTGCTACACTGTAACACTGTGATACTGTCTGTCTGCTGCACTGGAACACTGTGATACTGTCTGTCTGCTGCACTGGAACACTGTGATACTGTCTGCTGCACTGGAACACTGTGATACTGTCTGTCTGCTACACTGTAACACTTCGATACTGTATGTCTGCTGCACTGTAACACTGTGATACTGTCTGTCTGCTGCACTGTAACACTGTGATACTGTCTGTCTGCTGCACTGTACACTGTGATACTGTCTGTCTCTCCCAGGGTCAGGACAGTGAGATCTCCACACTCCCAGGGTCAGGACAGTGATGTCCACACTCCCAGGGTCAGGACAGTGAGATCTCCACACTCCCAGGGTCAGGACAGTGATGTCCACACTCCCAGGGTCAGGACAGTGAGATCCCCACACTCCCAGGGTCAGGACAGTGAGATCTCCACACTCCCAGGGTCAGGACAGTGAGATCCCCACACTCCCAGGATCAGGACAGTGATCTCCACACTCCCAGGGTCAGGACAGTGAGATCTCCACACTCCCAGGGTCAGGACAGTGAGATCCCCACACTCCCAGGGTCAGGACAGTGATGTCCACACTCCCAGGGTCAGGACAGTGAGATCTCCACACTCCCAGGGTCAGGACAGTGATCTCCACACTCCCAGGGTCAGGACAGTGAGATCTCCACACTCCCAGGGTCAGGACAGTGATCTCCACACTCCCAGGGTCAGGACAGTGAGATCTCCACACTCCCAGGGTCAGGACAGTGATGTCCACACTCCCAGGGTCAGGACAGTGAGATCTCCACACTCCCAGGGTCAGGACAGTGAGATCTCCACACTCCCAGGGTCAGGACAGTGAGATCTCCACACTCCCAGGGTCAGGACAGTGAGATCGCCACACTCCCAGAGTCAGGACAGTGAGATCTCCACACTCCCAGGGTCAGGACAGTGATGTCCACACTCCCAGGGTCAGGACAGTGAGATCTCCACACTCCCAGGGTCAGGACAGTGAGATCCCCACACTCTCAGGGTCAGGACAGTGAGATCTCCACACTCCCAGATGAAGGGTGACCTAGGGTCCAGCTGGACTGACTAGTGGGTTCCAGGGTGAGCTGACCTGCTCTGTCTCTCTCTGCAGGAGGTCCTGGGGGGTCTTGTTAATCCTGTTAGTTACTGGATCGGCCTGAGTCGGGAGAAGACTCATCCAGTTGGAAATGGGTTGATGGAGGAACTCTGAGCAGGGAAGTGTAAGTGTGCTGCAAGGTCAGATAGTCCTGCCAGCTGTCCAGTCTTTGCCATTGAAGATGGAAATCAACTCCAGATGTCTTGGATGTGGACTTTCTGGCCCAGTGTCTGTTGATTCTCAGGGCATCCAATGGGTTGATCTTGTCAGGGCTGTTGTAGGCCTGCAAATACTCAAACCAAGTCCCCTACGTGTCTATTTTGTTCAAGACAAAATAGTTCCTCCAGCCTGTCAGTGTGGGACACTCCCTTCAGACTAAAGAGACTCAGTTCCTCCAGCCTGTCAGTGTGGGACAGTCCCTTCAGACTGAAGAGACTCAGTTCCTCCAGCCTGTCAGTGTGGGATACTCCCTTCAGACTAAAGAGACTCTTCCTCCAGCCTGTCAGTGTGGGACACTGCCTTCAGACTGAAGAGACTCAGTTCCTCCAGCCTGTCTGTGTGGGACACTCCCTTCAGCCTGTCAGTGTGGGACACTCCCTTCAGACTAAAGAGACTTAGTACCTTAGACTTAGTGTGGCAAGATACCATCACAAGACCTATTTATTGCAAGAAAAATAAAACACATACTTACCTCTATTTCCCAGCAGATCATTGGCAGTGGTTATACAAGGGCTTGGAAACAGCTGTAGACACTCTTTTGTTGGTGTTTCAAACCATGTTTGAGAGTTATCTTCACACACCCCAGCTTCACACACCAAAACCACATTCAAGTTCTAATTGTAACAAGAGTTTATTGGGACTCTGGTTCAATCTTGAATGGAAGCTGGTGGTCTGTCCGCACAGTGCCCTCTTGTGTCTGGGAGACTTACTTCATCCCTTTATCACAACAGACTGAAGACACTTATCTTCCATTACTTAGTTCTCCTACAATATTATATATTTTAAGAAACTGAAAATATAAGAAGCTAGCACTTCATTTTTGGAAAAACCAGATGTTCTTAATGTTTTTTGTCTTGGTTTTGAGGTATGATATTCTAGTCACTTCATTTTGGCTTTACTCCAGCTTATTACACCATTATTTGGAGTTCAGTCCTGGCCATTTCTGTGAATGGTTGATCTATTAGAATCTCATCGAATCACTGCATAAACAGGTGTCTAATAACATGATGGTTCTTAGTATTTTGTCAGTGAGCTGCAGAGGGAGTGGCGGCCTCAAGGTGGCGCTGTAGGCACTGTGTGATCGGAATGACTCGGTAACTCTGCTCATCTCCTCTCTCGTAGGGGCACAATTATCAACAACTTTCTGAGAGGGAATTGTCCCGAGGGATACTGGGATGAGTCTGACCTCCTTTTCCATCCTGCGGACTGCAACGAGGAACACGTGGATCTGTGAGAGGGGGAGGCTCACTGTAGTGATCATATAACGACCCCCCCCCAGTAGTGTGAGATCCAGAGAAAAAAAGAGTGACTGTGAGTGTCCAAGAGTGACTACTAGTGTGAGACTGTGTCCTCTGCTCCTGAGGTTTCACCCTGCTGGACGCAGAAGAGTGAGCAAACACTGACCCCAGGACAGCTCCCCAAGAGCTCTGGGACTCCAACAGCCCCCGCTGAGAAACGGATCCAACGACTTCAGGAACTATCCTCCCCTCTCAGCTCAGACCACTCCAGCAACAAACCCATGCAAACTCCTGGGCTCTCGTACAATCAGACGTCGTGCGTGGGCCTGCCCAGGCCATAAGAACTATGCAGCATAACTTTCCTCATGTGCTGAATGGCTTCTGTGAGAGTTCACATTCATGCGGAATAGGCAGGCAACGACCTCAGATTTGAGTTTTCAAATGTTCATTTTATAGTCATTTCCTGTTTCAACAAACCTCGGGCTCCTTCGTTGCGTGCTTGCAAAAACTCATAACGCCTTTTGGTGTTGCTTTAACAAAACGGCTGAAGCGGCGTTTCTGCGGTCATTGAAGTGCTGAAGCCCCATTCGTTTCAACCCTCCTTCGCTGTGCTTTCGAACCAGTGAAAAGAACGCGGCCCTTCTGGCTGGGTGAGTACTGCCCTCTAGTGGGCGGGTTCTGGTAGTGCGTCACATTTCCGCTTGTATTTAAAGCATCAAGCAAGAAGGCTGGTCTCGTCCACATCAGTCGATGACTCTTAAACCCAGGCAGCACAGTGGCGCAGGGGCGAGCATGGCTGTGTTGTGTGCAGTGGGGCCCCCTGAGCTCAATTCTGGCTCAGGGGGGGGGGTGCTGTCTGTGTGGAGCTTGCATGTTCTCCCCCATCTTGTTCTGTGTGTGCGCCCTGTGATGGGCAGCTGTCCTGCCCAGGGTGGACCCTGCCTTGTGCCCCTTGCTTGCTGGGACAGACTCCAGCTCCCCTGTGACCCTGAAGTTAGAGGACAGATGGACTCAGACCCCCCCCAACTTGCTTAAATGTCTGAGTACTTTTCCAATAGCAAGGAGTATGACGGGTGAACCACAATTAAGCAATTGACTCATTACACCCGGCTCTGTAATGCACAGCTCAGATCTGAACAAAAACCGAAAGATTCGGGGCCCGCCAGGACCTGGGTCTGACAGCGCCATACTGGGTCCAAGTCCTTTTCGGACCTCTGTCTGTGAACAGCACCTCTCATAATTCCCAGACTGACAGACACCTCTAGCGCCCCCTGCAGGAGACCCAGGGAGAGAAGGACATGGACTCAGCTGGGGAGTAAAGAAGAATGCAATGCACACGGCTGCCTTTTACTGATGAATTTATTGATCTGTAAATGTCAATACATAATAAAGAGTAAATCACCCCGATAAGATACTCATTTGAAAGAAAACGCTCTAAACTGATTATGCCACTGTGAATCTGCAAAGTGTGTTTTTATTAGTTCGGTTAATATGCTGCGATAACATCCTTAGAATATGAACGGTTTCCCTTTTTGCTCATGGCTTGCCTCTGCAATCGTCACAGGTTTAAAACTACAACTCCCATGGTGTGTCTGGAAGTGGACCTTTAAGGACTACAAAGCAAGGCCTCATGGGATATGCAACAGCGCAAATCTCATTTCCCTTTTTAGATCAGGTCTGGGAGATAAGTGCAGAGACGTGCAGACTATATTTCCCACAGTGCACGTGACGCAAATGTCAATTTAATGAAGACGGTCATTTATTATGACAAACATAGCAAAGATGCTAATTTGAAAAAAAACAGTCACTCTGACATAGTGGTTAAATTTTCGCAGAAACACTATAAAAAATTCAATGCCTCTTGTTTCATATTCAATGATCATTCTCTTTCAATAAAAAACAACAATACCCATAGTGCACTTCATCCTTCAAGGCAAACCTGTGAAAGGCCCCATGGGAAATTAAGTCCTTCAATTTTCTTACACTGAAGTTTAGTAAAAGTGTAAACACCTATTATCAAATCACAAAATGTTAAGATCATAACCCAGTACATTAAGCATTTTCTTAAAAAATCAGTTTTGTAATGGCAGTGAGCAGACAAAGATCTATTGTTTGTATTACTGTGTAAGTGCTGAGATTTGATCATTGTTGATAAGTGCTGAGATTTGAGCAGTATAGAGTGAAACTGTATTCATTAGGATTTCATTACTGTAGGCGGTAAGTTCTCTTCTTGCTTTCAAGGCACTTTAATGCAAAACAAAAACTACAACTTCCAAAATGCATTAGTATTCCTCACTCATCGGCTTCTATGGAGCTGGGAGTGCAAGGCCCCATGGGAAATGAAGTCTGTGTTCCTCCATCGAGATACCACAGCTCCTAAGGTGCTTGGGGACAAGGTGAATCCCAACTGGCCATAGGATGGCGAGGACACAGGCTCATGGGAGATGTAGTCTCTGCTTGCACCTTCTAACACCACGCCACCAGAACAGAGATGCAAAGCCAGACTGACAAATGTAGAAAGAGAGAGAAAAGCAGATGAAGAGACCAAAGCACAGAACAGAAGCAGACACAGGGGAGACAAGGAGATTGACAAGGAACACACAAGGAGAAAGACTGACCACAGTTCACCCAGCTGAGGACTCTCATCTTTCTCCCCTTCCCCAGTTCAGATAGGCTTCCACTCATTATCCAGACTCTTCTGTTCTACAATCCTTCCAGGTAACTACTAGGAGCACCTCAATCTGCTGTCCTTCAGGAGTAACGTCACTCACAAGGAGGGGCACGATCTGCTGTCCTTCAGGAGTAACATCACTCACAAGGAGGGGCACGATCTGCTGTCCTTCAGGAGTAACGTCACTCACAAGGAGGGGCACGATCTGCTGTCCTTCAGGAGTAAGATCACTCACAAGGAGGGGCACGATCTGCTGTCCTTCAGGAGTAAGATCACTCACAAGGAGGGGCACGATCTGCTGTCCTTCAGGAGTAAGATCACTCACAAGGAGGGGCACGATCTGCTGTCCTTCAGAGTAACGTCACTCACAAGGAGGGGCACGATCTCCTGTCCTTCAGGAGTAAGATCACTCACAAGGAGGGGCACGATCTCCTGTCCTTCAGGAGTAAGATCACTCACAAGGAGGGGCACGATCTGCTGTCCTTCAGAGTAACGTCACTCACAAGGAGGGGCACGATCTGCTGTCCTTCAGGAGTAAGATCACTCACAAGGAGGGGCACGATCTGCTGTCCTTCAGAGTAACGTCACTCACAAGGAGGGGCACGATCTGCTGTCCTTCAGGAGTAACGTCACTCACAAGGAGGGGCACGATCTGCTGTCCTTCAGAGTAACGTCACTCACAAGGAGGGGCACGATCTGCTGTCCTTCAGGAGTAACGTCACTCACAAGGAGGGGCACGATCTGCTGTCCTTCAGGAGTAACGTCACTCACAAGGAGGGGCAAGATCTGCTGTCCTTCAGCTGTGGGAATTTGTACTGGCAAAATCATTTTCAGAAATAGAAACTCACATTCTTTATATACCCCCGAGTTCTGGATTGGGGATTCTTCAACAAGCTGGATCCCCTCTACACCCTCAAAATGAGCCCAGGGGAGACAGTGACCACGCCCACACCTGCTCTGTCCTCATTCGCCTCTTGTTCATCTGTACCTCCACCTATGAGTACAGGATGGTTGAGGAAACGTTCCCCAGCTCTGCTCGGTCAAATGTGTACAGACAGGTCAGTTGTCTAGTTGGCCGAGGACAGTCTGAAACAGAGGCAGCCAGTCAGAACTGCTAACACAGAACAGCAGATGCCACATGACCAGACAGACATTGACTACACAGCCATTTAGACACGTAGAGACGGGGCAGGACACTGTCCACCACAGGATCACGGGGAAAACAAAGCAGTCAGACAGCAGGACAAGCAGAGGAGCTCCACCAGGGACACAACACTGGACAGGCGGACAGAGGGCGAGAAAGGGGCACATCGGGCAGAGGGCAGGTGCTTCCCACCTGAGGGACAGACGCTTGGACACACACAGACAGGAGCTGGAGAGAGTCAGAGGAGCAGTTTGCCAGCCTGCCCTCGCGCCAGCGCGCCCTCCCCTAGTTGCTGGGCAGGCGGGGGGTGTGCCGACACACCCGGAAGGCGTTGAACTCGCAGTTGGCGGTGTTCCAGTTGTGCCTGTTGTCATCCCGGCCCTTCAGGGCCACGCAGCTCTCTCTGGAAGCACCGGGGGTCTCTGGGGTGACCCAGTACCTGCAGGCGCCCAGAGAGAGAGAGAGAGAGAGAGAGAGAGAGAGAGAGAGAGAGAGAGAGAGAGAGAGAGAGAGAGAGAGAGAGAGAGAGAGAGAGAGAGAGAGAGAGAGAGAGAGAGGGCACACCATGAGAGAGGGCACACCATGAGAGAGGGCACACCATGAGAGAGGGCACACCAGCCTTAAACAGGCCAACCCATTCATACCAACATGACTGAGCAGAGGCGCTCTTCGGACTGACTGCAGTCCTCGCCTTGTTGTGGGAAACTCTTCAACAGAGGAAGAGGAGGCAGAGGAATCATGTGCAGATTCATTCTATACAGTACAGACACCTGGGATATAGAAGACAGTCCTGTGCAGATTCAGTCTGGATTGAGCTCAATCCACACAGTAACAGCACTGGGACTGTCCTGCAGGACCAACACACTGCTGGGGTTTCCCAGCTCTTATATACAGTAGAGATGCATGTGATGGAGGAGACAGTCCTGTTCTTGATGTCTTGATGCACACAGCAACACAGAGCTGGGCTGAGCTTGAGGCAGACTGATGAATGACAGAGAGCTGCATAGCTGAGTTTAAATATTCCAGGGATTATTTCTCAACACTGAAAACCTCTGCTCTCCTGCATGTGTTGATCTAAGTGTTGATCGCTTCAGTCTTTTACAGGGGAGCCCACGGAAACTGGACCCATAGCTCATTTGGATGCGTCAACACCAGTGAAACCCTGGAGTTCTGCTTTGTTGAGAGCTTACACATACAAAGAGTTTCCCTGCTGGAAAACCATTCGCTCCACAGTTGAGAAAATGTGTGAAATGGGAGATGTGTTTTGTCAGAGCGCCGAACGTGTCCCACAGTGAGAACTGAATAATAACAATCCTTACACTTACAGTATATAGCGCTTTTCTGGACACCCCACTCAGAGCTCTTTACAGGTCATGGGCATCCCCTCCACCCCCACCAGTGTGCAGCCCCACCTGGATGAGGCACCAGTCCGCTCCCCACACACCAGCTCTCAGTGGGGAGGAGAGCAGATGTTTTGCACTTCAGTGTAAGTGAATGCATTTGTGGTTGTCTTTAACAACCTTTGGTTTATTACACAAATCAGTCTGTGGGGTGCGATTAGGATATCCAGCACATATCCTGATCTATAGCTTCGCTGTTTGTTTACCTTTCTTTATGGCTTCCCCACTTTGTCAAGACATCTAGAGGCTGTTAACCACCATATAAACACTTCAGTCCTGCTCTTAAGCGGCTTCTTCAAAACCATTTCCCCAATTCGGATTTATTATTTTATTATTTTACTACCTGAATGCAACACCCTGCCCTTGTCTGCTTTTGTCCTCATCTGCGTGGTGTTTGCGCAGCTCTAAACCCTTTCCAGTGTCATTTGCTGCCTCTGCAGTGTTTGCAGATCCTCCCAATTTGCCTTCACCAGCAGCTAGATCCCCCTGCAGCTCACTGCTGGCAGCCCACTGCAGCTCTGAAGCTCAGCAGGTGGGAGCCTGGCCAGTCCCTGGAGGGGAGACTCCTGGGAAAGCCGAGGTTGCTGCTGGAAGAGGTGTGAGTAGGACCAGTAGGGGGCGCTATCACCCTGCAGTCTGTGTGGATCCTAATGCCCCAGTATATTGACGGGACACAAAACTGTAAAAAGGGCACTGCCCTTCGGATGAGATGTAAAACCGAGGTCCAGACACTATGTGTTTATAGCTGCTGGACAACATGGTGACGATCTCCAGCCAACGCCTCTGTCCATGGTGCTGAAAAGTAACTATTACTGCATATTTATCCCTGTCAAAGACGTCCACGCACTGCCTCTGTCCATGGTGCTGAACAGTTACTATTACTGTATCATTATCATTGTCCATTATGTCCATCCACAGACTCCGTGGTGCTGAACAGTCCACTACACTGAGGGCCAGTAAAAAGTAGGCACTCCTTTATCATTAAGTTACTAGTGATCCCAAGAATCCATCCATCTTGAAAGCCACAGGAAAGCCAGAGCCTATCCAAGCCAGCAGTGGATGCAAAACACAGGGACACCCTGGACAGGGCAGACACACAGACACACACCCAGGGCTTGATCTTCCCAGCAATACATTTCCCTACTTGGACAGACTGTGGGAAGAAACTGGAGCCTCTGAAGGACACGCAAACAGGGGGAGACAATACAAACTCCACACAGACAGCACCGCAGGTCTGGCATTGAACCCAGGGCCCCAGCTCTGCCAGTATGCCACGCACACCAAGAAACACTGATCAAGTCCAGCTTGCTGGGAGAGGTTGTGGCTCGCCCCTGCAGCCCTGAAGTGGATGATGAAGCTTAGAAAGTGGATGGAAGGAAAATCTGTTGCCCTTCACCCAGGTCCGGTGGACACAAATCCTTCCGCTTCTGTCCAAGGAACTGAACAATAACCCTTTCATCTGGTGGACTGACCGCACAGAAGATGTCCACAATGGCTCAGCCCAGGAGCTGAAGAGCAATCCCTCTCTAACTCACCAGCTGTACAGAACCTCACATCCACTGTCCACTGTCTACTGTCCACTGTCCAACTATATGTTGTCTGAAACACACCGACTGAAGACCACTACACTGCCATTGTCCATCTTCTGTCCATTCATGATGGAGTTTAATGATAGAGATGGAATCTGGCTGCACTGTCACGTTGACCCTGGTGTGAGGCGGGAGTGTCCTACCCCACTGTCAGTTTGTCTCCGTTGATCCAGGCCCAGGTCCCTGAGCTGTCGCGTTGCAGTCCGATCCAATAGAACAGAGTCCCCTTCTTTGTCACAAAGTCCTGCACTCACGGAGAGGAGGAGACAGAGGAGAGACCCGGTGAAAAGCAAGAGATAACAGGAGCTCCTGTGTTTCTGGGCGTGTCCTATGTGTGTGTGTCCTGCGTGTGTCCTGTTGAGTGTGTCCTGTCCTGCATGCGTGTCCTGTTGTGCTCTCATGCGTGTCCTGCATCCCATGTGTGTGTCCTGTCCATGTGTCCTGAGTGCGTCTTGTCCATGTGCCCTGTGTCCTGAGTGCGTGTCTTGTCCACATGTCCTGTTGTGTGTGTCCCGTGTGCATGTCCTGTGCACGTGTCCTCTTATGCTTGTCGTGTGTCCTGTGTCCCCTGTGTGTGTCCTGTTATGCGTGTCCCGCGCACTCGCAGCAAGCTGACCCCCATGTCCTGTGTGCATGTCCTGTTTCCCCGTGTGCGTGTCCTGTTATGCGTGTCCTGTGTCCCATGTGTGTGTCCTGTGCCCGTGTCCTGTTGTGCGTGTCCCATGCCCTGTGTCCCGTGTGCATGTAACGTGTCCTGTGTCCCACGCACGCGCAGCGAGCTGACCCCCGTGTCCACTCACCTGCACCTTCTCGCTGGCGATGACGAGCAGCTCGGCCTTCTGGCGGCTGCAGTCCTCCACGCTCTCCTGCCAGGTCAGCCGGTCCCTGGAGAAGAAGTAGCAGGAGCCGTCGAAGAACAGCCAGCCCTTCCTGCACAGATGGCACAGGCCCCCTGCAGCGACAGGTCAGCGCGCCGTTGGAGCCCGGACAGCCTGGACAGCCCACCTACCAGACCGGCTGGGAGGGCCGAGAGATGGCCAGTGTCCAGAGGCTGTGAGTGTATCAGCTGGCCAGTGTATCAGCTGGCCAGTGTCCAGAGGCTGTGAGTGTATCAGCTGGCCAGTGTATCAGCTGGCCAGTGTCCAGAGGGTGTGAGTATCAGCTGGCCAGTGTCCAGAGGCTGTGAGTATCAGCTGGCCAGTGTATCAGCTGGCCAGTGTCCAGAGGGTGTCAGTGTATCAGCTGGCCAGTGTATCAGCTGGCCAGTGTCCAGAGGGTGTCAGTGTATCAGCTGGCCAGTGTATCAGCTGGCCAGTGTCCAGAGGGTGTCAGGGTATCAGCTGGCCAGTGTCCAGAGGGTGTCAGGGTATCAGCTGGCCAGTGTCCAGAGGGTGTGAGTGTATCAGTGAGCCAGTGTCCAGAGGGTGTCAGTGTATCAGTGAGCCAGTGTCCAGAGGGTGTCGGTGTATCAGTGAGCCAGTGTATCAGCTGGCCAGTGTCCAGAGGGTGTCAGTGTATCAGCTGGCCAGTGTCCAGAGGGTGTCAGTGTATCAGCTGGCCAGTGTCCAGAGGGTGTCGGTGTATCAGTGAGCCAGTGTCCAGAGGGTGTCAGTGTATCAGCTGGCCAGTGTCCAGAGGGTGTCAGTGTATCAGCTGGCCAGTGTCCAGAGGGTGTCAGTGTATCAGCTGGCCAGTGTATCAGTGGGCCAGTGTCCAGAGGGTGTCAGTGTATCAGTGGGCCAGTGTCCAGAGGGTGTCAGTGTATCAGTGGGCCAGTGTCCAGAGGGTGTCAGGGTATCAGCTGGCCAGTGTCCAGAGGGTGTCAGTGTATCAGTGGGCCAGTGTCCAGAGGGTGTCAGTGTATCAGCTGGCCAGTGTCCAGAGGGTGTCAGTGTATCAGTGGGCCAGTGTCCAGAGGGTGTCAGTGTATCAGTGAGCCAGTGTCCAGAGGGTGTCAGTGTATCAGTGGGCCAGTGTCCAGAGGGTGTCGGTGTATCAGCTGGCCAGTGTATCAGCTGGCCAGTGTCCAGAGGGTGTCAGGGTATCAGCTGGCCAGTGTATCAGCTGGCCAGTGTCCAGAGGCTGTGAGTATCAGCTGGCCAGTGTCCAGAGGTTGTGAGTATCAGCTGGCCAGTGTCCAGAGGGTGTCAGGGTATCAGCTGGCCAGTGTCCAGAGGGTGTCAGGGTATCAGTGGGCCAGTGTCCAGAGGCTGTGAGTATCAGCTGGCCAGTGTATCAGCTGGCCAGTGTCCAGAGGGTGTGAGTATCAGCTGGCCAGTGTCCAGAGGGTGTCAGTGTATCAGCTGGCCAGTGTATCAGCTGGCCAGTGTCCAGAGGGTGTCAGTGTATCAGTGGGCCAGTGTCCAGAGGCTGTGAGTATCAGCTGGCCAGTGTATCAGCTGGCCAGTGTCCAGAGGTTGTGAGTATCAGCTGGCCAGTGTCCAGAGGGTGTGAGTATCAGCTGGCCAGTGTATCAGCTGGCCAGTGTCCAGAGGGTGTCAGTGTATCAGCTGGCCAGTGTCCAGAGTGTATCAGCTGGCCAGTGTCCAGAGGGTGTCGGTGTATCAGCTGGCCAGTGTATCAGCTGGCCAGTGTCCAGAGGGTGTCAGAGTATCAGTGGGCCAGTGTCCAGAGGCTGTGAGTATCAGCTGGCCAGTGTATCAGCTGGCCAGTGTCCAGAGGGTGTCAGTGTATCAGCTGGCCAGTGTCCAGAGGGTGTGAGTATCAGCTGACCAGTGTATCAGTGAGCCAGTGTCCAGAGGGTGTCAGTGTATCAGCTGGCCAGTGTCCAGAGGCTGTCAGTGTATCAGCTGGCCAGTGTCCAGAGGCTGTGAGTATCAGCTGACCAGTGTATCAGTGAGCCAGTGTCCAGAGGGTGTCAGTGTATCAGCTGGCCAGTGTCCAGAGTGTATCAGCTGGCCAGTGTCCAGAGGGTGTCGGTGTATCAGCTGGCCAGTGTATCAGCTGGCCAGTGTCCAGAGGGTGTCAGTGTATCAGTTGGCCAGTGTCCAGAGGGTGTCAGTGTATCAGTGAGCCAGTGTCCAGAGGGTGTCAGTGTATCAGCTGGCCAGTGTATCAGTGAGCCAGTGTCCAGAGGGTGTCAGTGTATCAGTGAGCCAGTGTCCAGAGGCTGTCAGTGTATCAGCTGGCCAGTGTCCAGAGGCTGTGAGTATCAGCTGACCAGTGTATCAGTGAGCCAGTGTCCAGAGGGTGTCAGTGTATCAGCTGGCCAGTGTCCAGAGTGTATCAGCTGGCCAGTGTCCAGAGGGTGTCGGTGTATCAGCTGGCCAGTGTATCAGCTGGCCAGTGTCCAGAGGGTGTCAGTGTATCAGTGAGCCAGTGTCCAGAGGGTGTCAGTGTATCAGCTGGCCAGTGTATCAGTGAGCCAGTGTCCAGAGGGTGTCAGTGTATCAGTGAGCCAGTGTCCAGAGGCTGTCAGTGTATCAGCTGGCCAGTGTCCAGAGGCTGTGAGTATCAGCTGACCAGTGTATCAGTGAGCCAGTGTCCAGAGGGTGTCAGTGTATCAGCTGGCCAGTGTCCAGAGTGTATCAGCTGGCCAGTGTCCAGAGGGTGTCGGTGTATCAGCTGGCCAGTGTATCAGCTGGCCAGTGTCCAGAGGGTGTCAGTGTATCAGCTGGCCAGTGTCCAGAGGGTGTCAGTGTATTACCTTGGCAATCCATAACTGATCCATCGCCTGGCTGGTCGATTTCAGATTTCTTGTTGCTCGAGCGCTGAGTCATCAAGGTGATGTCAGTCTGAGCCTCGGGGGAGGCACAGGGCTCTGGGTGCAGAGCTAATAGAGAAGAAGAGGAATGAGGACAACCCTGCAACTATCAATACAGACGATCAGTTCTGTACTGTACCCAGCCCTGTGTGTATCAATACAGACGATCAGTTCTGTATACCCAGTGCTGAGCGTATCAATGCAGGCGATCAGGTCCGCACTCACCCTTCACACACAGCCCGGCCACGGCGATGAGCAGCAGCAGGCAGAGCACGCCCAGCCCCAGGGAGACTCTCCGGAACAGCGTCACCTTCTTCTCCAGCTCTGGGGGGGCAGAGAGAGGGTGAGCACGGGCACGGGGGGGGGCTTGTTCCACAGACAAACAAGTGCGATACAAGTCTGCCCCCCCTCGCCCGCCAGGGGGACACAGGGGGCAGGGACACCCGCGGTATTATTTGTGCTGCTGTTCTCCTCCGCTGCAGGGACACGTCTGACACCGTGGGCGAGCGGTTCCCACGCCGCACGCGACCCCGGAAGACGCTGCAGTCTTCGCGCTTTCCGGCCCGTGTCGAGAACTGCTTCAATAAGAGTTCCTGCTCATCCGTTCGTGTTGCTGAAATGTTTGCTTGACACAAACCACCGCCGCAGAGATCGAAGGGGACAGGTGCTGCACTTTGGCTTGTCCGGACACCGCCGTTCCGATGAGCTCTTGCACAACCAGGCGTGAAACACGCGTGTAAAGGCCTCTCGGTTTCTCTCCCGCGACCCCCCCTGCCCCGAGCCGAAATCTCGCGCAACGGTCACTGAGCGACCTGCCGCGACAGCGACCTTCTCCACGCAGACCGCGCCTTAGAAAGGAGTCCCCATTACCTGTAAAGCGCTTTGAGTGGAGTGTCCAGAAAAGCGCTATATAAGTGTAAGCAATTAATATTATTATTATTAATAATAATAATAATAATAATAATAATATTATAAAGAACACCGACACGCGCGTCTGGCGGTAGATGTGGGACAACATGGGACCCCAGGCCGTTGGGGTGGCAAGGCCATAACTTGGGGTGGTAACAAAAAAAACAAACCGTCTGAATAGTAATAATGACAACAACGGCAAAAAATCCGGTTACCCGAGCGGCGTGTTCCTGTTCCTCGGGGATCACGCGCGCGGGGGCCGCGGCGAGTTTCCTCGTTCCGCTCGTTCCATTTGAACAAAGGCCGGCTTTCACGAGTGGGCGTGTCGCGGCATCAGGTTGCCGGGGCCTTATTCCCCGCGCCGGGCAACGCCGAGATCTTAAACAATCGCCTATTCAGTGGCGAGGCGATACAGAAACCGACAACTGCACTAGCTTTCCCAGTGAACCCGATCCCCGCGCTTACGGGACAGGATCGGATACACCCGGAACTCGCACCGAAAATAGGCGACTTCCCGGTATCGCTTGGACTGCAGGTGCACCTAAGGTCGGTTAGAGACACACACACACACACTCACACCAGGGCGAGTCTTCCCAGCGGACACTTAACCTAGCAAGCACGACTTTGAACAGTGTGTAACCGGAGCGCTCCTAGACGACAGCCACACGCGAACACGAGGGGAACATGCAGACTCCACGCAGACAGCGCCCCAGCGCTGCGAGGCGCTCCCGGCAAGCACTGCCCGGCCGTGCTGCCCTAAGCCCTGGTCTGCTCCTCAGTGGCAGACAGTGTCAGGCCCTGTACGCCCATGCAGAAATACAAAAGCGCGTCTATTCCTTTTCTAGATGTGTCTGGGGCAGCTGTTTCACGTAACAGTATAGAGAGCGACGACTGTCGTCTGTTGTCTTTTGCAAGTTAATGAAAACCGAAAGCAGGTGCCAGTGGCACGCCTTTACACAAAGGGTGGTAGGAGGATGGAACAAGCTGCCCAGACAGGCTGCTTTCTCTCAAGACCCAGTTAAGATCCTGGGGTCAATTCATAACGGATCACCAATCCAGTCCGTGGCGCCGGACTCCCGGTTTCCATCCCAGCCCGCCTTGGGGAGACTCCCGAAGCCCCGATCGAGCGGGCGAAGGGGCGGCTCCCGCCGGATGGCTGCGCCTGGGGTTTCATTTCACTCACAAGAACAAAACACCAAGGCTGGTTCTACCGGGCTGGAGAGCTGGGAGCGAGCAGCCCGAACTGGGTTCGATTGTGCCGAGACGCGCGGCAGTGCGGGTCATCAGGACAGGACTGTGAGTCACGTCAAGACGTGCGAAGATGTCACCGCGTCGCACCCAGGTTGTAACGGTAACCCCCCCAGGAGACTGGCGCTCACCCCTGAATACTCAGTGAACCCCCCAGGAGAAGGGGCCACCAGGCATAACGAGAAAACGAGGGGGGGAGAAATTGGGAAGAACCGTCATATCTGGGAAAAGCGGCGTGATCGCTTTTCCTTTCTCAAACACGAATCGAAAACTCCAACCTCTGGAACGACGTGGACTTCAGCACCCTGGCCATAAAGGTTTCATGGCGCTCGCGTCCCGTCTTGGGGTGACTCCAAAACGGGGCGCAGCTGGGGAATGATTAACGCGGGAGGCTGGAGGAGAAAGGACCGAGGCCGAGGTGAGGCAAGAGCCAACAGCGCAAACGGTGACCGAGGTCGTCTTTTGTCGACTGCCCACAGTAAATGTTAATCATTCACTGCTGTCTCAGATCCCTTTCCAAATGTTGACCGAGGTTTCGGGCAAACAGTACCTTTCAAATTCACTGGAAGGAAACTCACTTCCTTAAAGCTCACTTTTACAGGCAGAGGAGATTTTCATACTGCGCCGATAAGAAACGGTTTTCAATGAATTATTATTTATTGCACTGGCCCTCGCCAGAGGAGGTTAAAGGCTGCTGCGTAGGAGTGCGTTCAAATCGTAGAACAGGTGGCAGGCGACTCTTTACACAGAGAGTGGCGGGAGTGTGGAACAGGCTAACCCGCTGTGCTGTTGAAGCCGATACCCTGGCTTCTCTCAAGAAGAGTCTGGGATCAATTAGCTAATTATCAAGCTTCATCTGGCCAAAGACCGTTTGGAACATTTCTTCCGTGCAGTGTTGCTTTTTTCCCTACACGCACAGACGAGCAAATTACTATAATAAAATATATATCATATAATAATAATAATAATAATAATAATATAATAGACTACTGCGAACTCGAGGACAAACGGTACTGTACGTCTCCGCTTGTAAAGCACTAAACACACCCGGAGGAAAGACTCTCTAAGCCCCAGTCTCTCTTCCGCGGTCCGATCCAAGAGCAGCAGGGGGCTTCTTGAGTTGGTTCGGGCGGACGAGCACGATCACGCCTCATTCGAAGCGCGGATGACACGGCCGTGCGTCTAATGATAACTTAACCAATGACCAATTATTCGAATGTGATGAATAAATCCCTTCACTCCATGAGACTGCGGTGCGCTCTTATATAAGTGGAGCCCCCACCACCCCGCATAGAAGATCGGAGGACGAGAGAGAAGCTGGGGCTACAGCGGGGCAGACGGGACGGGGGCACGGCGGGGCAGCGGGGCAGACGGGACATGGGCACGGCGGGGCAGCGGGGCAGACGGGACGGGGGCACGGCGGGACAGCGGAGGAGAGAGGAATCGGTGGGGCGGCCGAAGAGAAAGCGCAGCCAGGTCAGGTCGGAGAGGAAATTCAGCGGGACGCGGAGGCGGTGCCCTGCCCTGCGCTCTCTTTAAGGAGCCGGGGGGTCAGAAACGCTGGGGACCCTTCCAGACCCCCGAGGACTTGATTGCGCGGGACGGCCAGGAGGGTGCCTTTTCTCTCCCTCTCTCTCCAGAGAGACGGACCTCTGGCGAGCTCCGCTTACCTTCGCGGTACTTGACAAAGATGCCCTCGCTGGAGGCGCACGACGCGGCGCACTGCAGCTCGATGTACTGATGCGTCTTGTCCTCCTTCTGCACCTCCATCTGCGCGGCCATGGTGCCCGGCGGGTTGGGGTACAGTCACAGCTCGGCGGGGCTTTGGATGCGCGATCTCGCTCTCTGTCTCTCTCTCTCTCCGCTCGCTGCTGGCGCTTGCCTGCTCTTTGGGGAATCCGGCGGTCCGCTGTGGTTTAAAGTCCGGGGAAAGTTCCTGGGCTCGGCCCCCCGCGGGTGCCTTTGATATCCGCGAGCTCGGCTGCCTATTGGCCGAGCGCAACAGGTGAGGCCGGAGCGCGGCGTTTCCCCACCCGGAGCATCCGATAGACTTCAGGAGCGCCCGCCTTTCTGAGGAAACGTCCCGAAGGTGTTTTCATGTTGTTTTGTTTTTTTTTTTAAATCAATTAATCTGCTCCACTTGTCTTTCATCGGCTCTGTGAGTGTGAGTGTGAGTGTCTGTGCGCCCTGCGATGGACTGACGTTCCGCCCCCGGTGTACCCCGCCTTGCGCCCGTCGCATGGTCCGATTCTATGCCCTCATTGTGAGATTGGTGTATACTGTGGCATAACGCTTGAAATTATTATTTTTTTCATTCTTATTCCGCGCAGCTCCCGGGAGCGGTGCCAGTTCTCAGGGCAGCCTGCCGGGGCGGGCACCCACCGGACTGAGCAAAGAGACGCGCTGTTTGCTTTGGCTGCTGGTGTCTTTAGGAAAACAAGGACTGTGGGACGCGAGGAACAGTCTCATCCAGCACGGAGCGGGGGAGCTGGAGGCGAGGACGGGAGAGGAACCGGGCGCGCCTCAGAGGCAGGACGAGGCGCGGCGTCGCCAAGTGGGGCTTTTCCACGGCGAAGGAGCGCTGGAGGAGAGAGAGAGAGACCGTGGGCCGTGTGCGGGGAGGGAAACGGCTCCTGCGGGGCGACCGCGGTCTCAGAGCCGGGACAGGGAACAGAGACGCGGGCTCCGCCGCACAGGGGGGGTAGGGCGTGTCGCGCGAATCCACCGGCACAGCGACAAGGCTTGAAAACCGACACTCATCCTTTTAGGAATGTTTCCCGCTTGGCAGTGATGTGTTGAAGAGCGCGTACTCACTGCATGACTGGCGTACGGAGCCCAGCTCCTTCCGCTGATCAACACAAACACCTTGCGACTCTCCCACCCCCCGAGAACCCGGATCGCCCGCTCCGCGAGCCTCAGACCCTCAACGGCACAGGCAGCTCTCGTGCAGGGGCGCAGGGGACAGTTGGCACCCCGAAATGTGTTTCAGCACCCCCGTTTCAGGCGTCTACCAAGAAAGGAGAGAGCTGCGACGCGTGGGTTTTTCCCGGCGCGTGTTTCCGACAGGCAGCCCGAGCTGCAGACGGGCAGGTTACACGGGCTCTCGGTGATCAGAACCGCAGACGCATGAGGCGGAACAAGTCCCAGCGCAGTGTCCCCTTTTTCTTCTCTTTCCGCAATAATGCCGGGGTGTTCTCATTTAAAAGTAAACAGGTCTATACGACCTTAAAAGTTAAAAAAAAACGAGGCCTCGTGTTATTTTTTTGCGTGGGGACGTTGTTTGAGAAGCCCTTGAAGAAGCTCGCAGAGAAAGGGAACGGGGGTTTGAGTCTGGTTTCGCCTCAGAGTCGTGTCCGGAGTGGCAACACCCGCCTCGCCCGCCGTGTACACCCCCACCCGTGACAAAAACAGGTGCGCACGAAATAGAAAATTGTGAACCTGAAATTCTTTTTTTTTGTTAATAATAGAGTCCTAATAGAGAAGCAGAGAGATCCAAAAGACCGGGGGACAGCGATTCAGCGAGGCTGAGCAGGGAGGTACGAGACCACGACAGCACCGATATCGATGACCGAGCGGCAGTAATAACGCACACAGCCAGGCTGGGCCTCTCGCATGAGCTCAATTTAGCACTTTTCAACTGACGACCGTGTGTGTTTTATTAGGATCACACAGATTTCAGAACCTGCGCGCGCGCATGGCTGGGGACCCCAAAAGAGAGCGCACGGCGGCTCCGTGCGCCCCTGCTGCCCGAGTCACCTCACAAGCACAGATCGGGCATTTCGGAGGGGGGAGACGGATCTCCAGGGGATGGCGAGAGGGACTCCGGCCGTGCCCGCCCGCCTACTTGGGTACAATCACCACTTCGACACGTGTCAGCGCGGCGGCTGTGGAGAAGGTCGTGCTGCTGCGGACAGCTCGGCAGCGCCGGTCCGCCGGTCCGAGGCGCTCGGGGATACCGAGCAGGAAGCGGCGGGCGGCCTCTAGCGGTCGTGAGGACGCACTGCTCCCAGGACCGCGCCCGGCCGGACCGTGGGCGCGGCGAGAGACGGGCCTCGGTATCAACCCGTGACACTGCGCTCTGCAGCAGCGGCGAGAGCTGACGTCTGCTTCCCGACTGCAGCCTTGCCGGCGGGGTGAGTACCGGGAGGGGAGAACTGCCAAGAAAGCAGGCTTGCCGACGGAAGGAGGGGGTGAGGGCCAGTAGGGGGCGCTCTCCTGGCGGGCTCTGTCTATCAGTGCCACTTGTGGTGACCAGGGATACAGCAGGCGCTTGTATCAGACATTGAGCAGGGCCTGACAGACCCGACTGCTCTTCTTTTCCTCTTCACTGCCCCAGTTAAGTCACGAACGGGGGCGGCGCTGGGGTCCGCGTGCTGGAGCCCCGGGCTCAGTTCCTGGGGCCCTGTCTGTGTGGAGTTTGTATGTTCTCCTCGTGTTGCTGCAGGAGTGCTCAGCCAGAGTCCATCCCAGCAAGCAACAGGTGCAAGGCAGGGTACACCCCGGACAGGACATCAGTCCATCACAGGGCGCGCACACACACACTCACAGGACACACAAACACACACTCACTCACAGGACACACACACACAGACACAAACACACACTCACAGGACACACACACACACTCACTCACAGGGCACACAAAGACACAAACAGACACACTCACAGGGCACACATACACTCACACAGACACAGAGACAGACTCACACACTCACACACCAGGGCCCACACTCTACCTCAAGACTCGGGAAACACCCTCAGACACATCGAACGCTTCAGAGCTCTTCTCTGTGAAGGGTGTGTCAGCCAAGGTTACCTGGCAGAACACCCCTCTGAACTCCTACAGTGGGGCCTCCCCAGACTCCCCCTTCATTGCACTGGTCACACAACTCAAGCCATCTCGTCCCTGTGGGGGGAAATGCGATTTCCAGCACACTCCCAACATCACAACACCGCGACAGACAACATCCGACCAGCCAAGAGGTCAGAGCAACAGTGGTTCAGCAAGATCAGGGAGAGCAGTTACCCCAGTGGGAAAGAGACACCCCAGAGGGGGTGAGAGATGTCCTGTCTCTTATCACTACCACACCTGGGGACACAGAGCCCTCTCCCAGACTGTTTGCTCGTAGAGGGTATTTGGGGAGATCTGATTTGCCCCCAATGAATCTGTGAATTATTTAGACTAGTTTTGGGACTGATGTTACCAAACCAGCACGCGAGGCCGTGTGTTAAGACACTTGGCGATAAACGACTCGTGGAAAAGTGTCTATCGCCCTTGAAGCAGCTTAGTCTCCTTAAGAACAAAAGAGTCTCTGTTCTGGAGCAGGCCCAAGTACCTGTAGTCACTGACAAGATCTACAGTCTGACCATCAATAACAGTAGGTAGGAGGGGGCGTTCCGTTTGTCCTACAAACAACGACCAGCTCCTTTGTTTTTAAAACCCTTGACCGCAAAGTGAACTCATCAAGAAATGGGTCTACGGTGCTTTCCTGAAGCGCTTTAATAAGCTGGACAGAGCAAACGTAATGAGCTGATAGAGTCTCTCAACAGCCTCTCTGCTGCCCTGGTCTGCGGTGGAGGGGGTCTGCCGGGGGTCCCTTCCTCCACCTCCTTTCAGATGACAAACGCCACAGAAGCGCAGCGGATCCAGACGAGTCGCAGCACGGAGATCAACACCGAGGTTTCGGAGCCCAGGACGCAGCGGTGCCTTCGGAGAGCTCCGAGCCAGCAAGACGAAACCCCAAACAGACACAGTCTGATCATTCATACAAGGGCCGAACCAGAAACAACACCGGGCGGTCGGCGTTTCCTAAAACGCTTCTACACCCGCTCTCAACTCGGCGGACTCGTGTTTAAACACCCATTGAAAACAAAAGCGCTTCCTTCAGCGGTAAAATATCCAATCACCCAGGACCTGAGATCGCCCAGTTAACAGCGTTTCGTGTTGATTAAATTACTCGACAATAAAGCATGTTTATTCTACCCCGCCTACAGGTTCCCAGGTGTCGGAAACTTGGCCCACGGCGCCCCCTGCTGGCCGCTCGCCGACCTGTCTCCCCGGGATCAACAGCACGAAGCCGGCGGCCCGGCCTCGGCGGCGCTCGGACACCCCCGGAGAAACAACCCGCAGAGCCGGGCTCGGTTTCGCTTCGTGACGGGTTCAGGTGGGAACCTCGGGGGAAGACGAGGACAATCGCAGTCGCCCACAGCGGGGGACCTTGCCGCACTGTTATAACGCGAGCCCCACGAAGTGTATTTATAGATATCATTTTTTTTTCTGATGTTAAAACACGCGACCGGGCATGATCGCTGCTTTAATAAAACCAGCCGACTCACCTTGCGGCTCGCTGGGCGCTTTTTCGGGCAGCTTCCCGGCGTCTTCCCCTTTCAGATAGTTCCGACAGATTTTGATATACATCGTGGGGGAGGCGGATAGTCGTGAGAGGGTTTGCTCGGGGCTGGCGCTGGTCTGGACGCGGCTGGTTTTGCTCGCTGTTTACCGACTGGTTTAAATGGCCGGGGGGAGAGAGAGAGACCTGCATTCCTTCCGCGGTTGCCGGAGCAACAGCTGTCGCAGTTTTACATAACGGGCCGCAACAATCGGAGGCCTGTCTGACTCCAGAGGGCATTTCCTGCCGCGGCCAATTAGCGGTCCTGCCGGCATTTAACTAACTCGGCCTGCTGGGGAATTACTGCGGTGTCTCGTCCATTAGAACTCATGAGCCGGGATTCTCAGTCAGTCAGTGTCCCTGTGCTGTAGTGTCCAGTCAGTCAGTCAGGGTCACTGTGCTGTAGTGTCCAGTCAGTCAGTCAGTCAGTGTCTCTGTGCTGTAGTGTCCAGTCAGTCAGTCAGGGTCACTGTGCTGTAGTGTCCAGTCAGTCAGTCAGTGTCTCTGTGCTGGAGTGTCCAGTCAGTCAGTCAGTGTCTCTGTGCTGTAGTGTCCAGTCAGTCAGTCAGTCAGTGTCTCTGTGCTGTAGTGTCCAGTCAGTCAGTCAGGGTCACTGTGCTGTAGTGTCCAGTCAGTCAGTCAGTGTCTCTGTGCTGGAGTGTCCAGTCAGTCAGTCAGTGTCTCTGTGCTGTAGTGTCCAGTCAGTCAGTCAGTCAGTCAGTGTCTCTGTGCTGTAGTGTCCAGTCAGTCAGTCAGGGTCACTGTGCTGTAGTGTCCAGTCAGTCAGTCAGGGTCACTGTGCTGGAGTGTCCAG
Source organism: Lepisosteus platostomus (assembly GCF_059453375.1). Lineage (NCBI taxonomy): Eukaryota > Metazoa > Chordata > Actinopteri > Semionotiformes > Lepisosteidae > Lepisosteus > Lepisosteus platostomus. The sequence goes on along the minus strand of NC_142635.1, from coordinate 2,679,117 downwards.
TCAGTCAGTCAGTGTCCCTGTGCTGTAGTGTCCAGTCAGTCAGTCAGGGTCACTGTGCTGTAGTGTCCAGTCAGTCAGTCAGTCAGTGTCTCTGTGCTGTAGTGTCCAGTCAGTCAGTCAGGGTCACTGTGCTGTAGTGTCCAGTCAGTCAGTCAGTGTCTCTGTGCTGGAGTGTCCAGTCAGTCAGTCAGTGTCTCTGTGCTGTAGTGTCCAGTCAGTCAGTCAGTCAGTGTCTCTGTGCTGTAGTGTCCAGTCAGTCAGTCAGGGTCACTGTGCTGTAGTGTCCAGTCAGTCAGTCAGTGTCTCTGTGCTGGAGTGTCCAGTCAGTCAGTCAGTGTCTCTGTGCTGTAGTGTCCAGTCAGTCAGTCAGTCAGTGTCTCTGTGCTGTAGTGTCCAGTCAGTCAGTCAGGGTCACTGTGCTGTAGTGTCCAGTCAGTCAGTCAGTGTCTCTGTGCTGGAGTGTCCAGTCAGTCAGTCAGTGTCTCTGTGCTGTAGTGTCCATTCAGTCAGTCAGTCAGTCAGTGTCTCTGTGCTGTAGTGTCCAGTCAGTCAGTCAGGGTCACTGTGCTGTAGTGTCCAGTCAGTCAGTCAGTGTCTCTGTGCTGGAGTGTCCAGTCAGTCAGTCAGTGTCCCTGTGCTGTAGTGTCCAGTCAGTCAGTCAGGGTCACTGTGCTGTAGTGTCCAGTCAGTCAGTCAGTCAGTGTCTCTGTGCTGTAGTGTCCAGTCAGTCAGTCAGGGTCACTGTGCTGTAGTGTCCAGTCAGTCAGTCAGTGTCTCTGTGCTGGAGTGTCCAGTCAGTCAGTCAGTGTCTCTGTGCTGTAGTGTCCAGTCAGTCAGTCAGTCAGTGTCTCTGTGCTGTAGTGTCCAGTCAGTCAGTCAGGGTCACTGTGCTGTAGTGTCCAGTCAGTCAGTCAGTGTCTCTGTGCTGGAGTGTCCAGTCAGTCAGTCAGTGTCTCTGTGCTGTAGTGTCCAGTCAGTCAGTCAGTGTCACTGTGCTGTAGTGTCCAGTCAGTCAGTCAGTGTCACTGTGCTGTAGTGTCCAGTCAGTCAGGGTCTCTGTGCTGTAGTGTCCAGTCAGTCAGTCAGGGTCACTGTGCTGTAGTGTCCAGTCAGTCAGTCAGTGTCTCTGTGCTGGAGTGTCCAGTCAGTCAGTCAGTGTCTCTGTGCTGTAGTGTCCAGTCAGTCAGTCAGTCAGTGTCTCTGTGCTGTAGTGTCCAGTCAGTCAGTCAGGGTCACTGTGCTGTAGTGTCCAGTCAGTCAGTCAGTGTCTCTGTGCTGGAGTGTCCAGTCAGTCAGTCAGTGTCTCTGTGCTGTAGTGTCCAGTCAGTCAGTCAGTGTCACTGTGCTGTAGTGTCCAGTCAGTCAGTCAGTGTCACTGTGCTGTAGTGTCCAGTCAGTCAGGGTCTCTGTGCTGTAGTGTCCAGTCAGTCAGTCAGTGTCTCTGTGCTGTAGTGTCCAGTCAGTCAGTCAGTGTCTCTGTACTGTAGTGTCCAGTCAGTCAGGGTCTCTGTGCTGTAGTGTCCAGTCAGTCAGTCAGGGTCACTGCGCTGTAGTGTCCAGTCAGTCAGTCAGGGTCACTGTGCTGTAGTGTCCAGTCAGTCAGGGTCACTGTGCTGTAGTGTCCAGTCAGTCAGTCAGGGTCACTGTGCTGTAGTGTCCAGTCAGTCAGTGTCACTGTGCTGTAGTGTCCAGTCAGTCAGTTAGGGTCAATGTGCTGTAGTGTCCAGTCAGTCAGTCAGTGTCCAGTGTAACCCAGTTCCCTTTCCCCCTCTCTCTCCTGTTACACACGGGTCCACTGTAGTGTTTCTGTGTTTATTATGAGTACATCAGCAGGTACTGTAAATGACCCTTGAGCACAGCCTGCTCACACTCTGCTTTAACAGTGCGCTGGCTGTACTGGACCGTGCGGCTGACCGGCAGGAGGCTGTGGAGATATCTGCCTAGTCTGGTACCCCTCTCCCCCCTCGTCTGGGGCCCCTATCGCCAGCTGGTGATACACCTGGGCATCTTGGGCTGCTCTTTCCAGGCCCTCATCCATTAATACCCATTTGTCCAGCAGGGGCAATAGGACCTGAAGCAAGGGGACACCTCCTGGGATTCGAACCCGTGACCCGCCAGTTATGAGTACAGAGCCACACCCCTTTCCTTCGGCTTTCCTCTTCATCTCCTGCCGTTCTTAATTGTTCCTGACTGACCATCTACAGTGCCTGGTCTGGATTGGGCTACACGCAGAACCATCGGGGACTCTGTTTCTCCTTAAAGGACTCTTTCCCTCTCCGCCCTGAGGAAAAAAAGCTTCTCTGTGTGGTGAATTTTCCACTTCCACAGAAAAGCCTCACGCTTAACGCTCTCTGGTTCGGTCTGAGCTTTTCTCACAATAAGTGCTGTTGTCCCGCGTTCAGAGATCTCGGCCCCCGAAGACAGAACAGCGCTGTTCCTGTGGCTGTACTCCCCAAGTCCACCAGTATCGCTGCCCCCCTGCAGGCACACACTGCCTGTCCAGTCATCCGTCAGCAGATTAACAACGAGCCACCAAACCATCTAGATCGTCCCCTCGTTAGTGGCTAATTGATCAACTAGCCGTTTCTGGAAAGAAGCCAGGGTGTCGGCAACCACATGGCGGGGTAACTCGTTCCATGCCCCCGCCGCCCTTTGTGTAAAGGTGTGTCTCCTATTCCCGGTGTTACAGGCACGTTGGCACATTCTGAACGCCCCCAGCAGTACTGCTTTCCTAGCGAGACACGCTGGGCTGCTGTCGCCCAGTCACGTCAGTGACCTGGGGCTGTATTACGACGAGGAGAGAGGTTTCTGTGCTGATTCTGAGGGCGGGGGGGGAAGGGTGAACCGCCCTGTCCTCGGCCCCCGAGCGCTCTGCACCTCTTGGATGGATGCCATCGATCTTAGCCTTGTGGGAAACATGCCTCCCGCGTCACAGCTCCTCGGCCAAGGCCAGGCAGATAAACGCTGTCCCTCCCCGCTGTCCGCTCTGGTTCCGCTGCGCCACGAGACGCCGTGGGGCTCGCCGCCCGGCCCCATCTCCCCAAAACACGGCCTTGGCCGGCAGACGCGGCGATGATCCACACCTCCAGATCACAGAAACATTTCTGTGTGTGTGTGTGTGTGTGAATCCTCATCGCTGTCTAATGTCAGTGGCCGCAGCGTCCAGACATGGGCTCAGCAGCAGCTGCACACGCTGGTCAGGAGGGCAGCAGGTGGCGTTCGCCACCGCCCAGCGGTGTGATCCTGACCACAGGTCACACTCGGCTCAAGACCTGCTCTCCGCTTCAAGAGCATCTCCTGAGAGAGCTTCTCGAGAGCTGAAAGACTACTGGGTTTCAAGAGATCTTCTTAATCCACTCAACACTAACACACACACACACACACTCACGGTCACTTACAATCCCTCACACCCACTCACACAAACACGTACAGCACTGATACCTCACACACACACACTTCCACGGAGACGCACACGAACACGTTTCAGTCTGAAAATAGCTCCGTTTCCATTACAAGGCGTTTTCTGAGAAGTCGTCAGAGCTGCATCCTTGAAAAAGGGCCGATCAGCAGACCACACTCTGGCTGCGGACGACTGTCACGGAGGAATGGCGCAACACAACTTCTCATCTTCTATTTTTAAGAACATGATGGAACAGAAGTGTTTCAACTTATCTTCTAGGAAACATAACTTAGACAGTGGCCATCTGTCTGTCTCTGTCCTTCCTCTCTCGGTCTTAGTCTTTCTGTTTCTCCTGTGACTCACTGTTCCCTCTCTCCAGATACACTCTGGGGGTTTTTACACTGTCCCACACTGACAGGCTGGAGGAGCTGAGTCTCTTCAGTCTGAAGGGAGTGTCCCACACTGACAGGCTGGAGGAACTGAGTCTCTTCAGTCTGAAGGGAGTGTCCCACACTGACAGGCTGGAGGAGCTGAGTCTCTTCAGTCTGAAGGGACTGTCCCACACCGACAGGCTGGAGGAACTGAGTCTCTTCAGTCTGAAGGGAGTGTCCCAGACTGACAGGCTGAACAGAAAAAACTACAAGAGGAACTGAAACCAGCATTCACACTCCTCAAAGGCACGGACAAATGGAACCCAGCAGATCTCTTCAGGATCAACAGTGAAACACAACCGAAAGGCCACAACGTGGAAGTGCATTAACAACCAAGAACAGCAGGCACTTCTTCACACAAAGGGCAGTGGGAGCGTGGAACAGGTTACTCAGGCATGTTGGCGAAGCCACAGATTGATTAGCTGCTAATTACCCAGCAGGGTGAAAGGGCCAGCTGGCCTCTCATCTCTTGTGTTGTCTCTAGCACTCCCCGTCTCCCCTCTCTCACAGATACAGCCGCAGATCTTGCGATCAGATCAAGTGTCTCGCTCTGAGCACAGAGGAGTCAGGCTTCCGGGACCCAGCCTGCCTGTGTCCAGAGATAATTCATGACAAGACCCCTCCCACACGGCAGATACAAATCACTGTGAACGAACTGTGCACAAAGTCCATCAACAGCGGGGGAATACCTTCACATTTTCTGCAAAAAGCCTGAAACACATTTTTGTTCTGTTGCCACACAAGACGCATTTCCTTCCTTCCAGAGCGTCTCGGACCCCCTGAGCCGCAGTGATTCCCCTCAGCACTACAGTACTGTCACCCAGGCAACAGAGAGGACGGCCACAGAGCAGGAGTGAGAGGCAGCAGTGCAGTCAGGCACTGGAGAATATAACAGACTTACTGAGGTCAGAGAGACACACAACACACGCAGACAGACCGCAGCTATGTGGACACAGTGCAGACGACACACAGCAGACACACTGACACAAACACACTGACAAACACACAGACACAGACACACTGGCACAAACACACTTGCACACTGACAAACTGACACACTGAAACAAACCACTGACACACTGGCACAAACACACAGAAACAGACACACTGACACAAACACACTGGCACACTGGCACAAACACTGGCACACTGGCACAAACCCACAGACACACTGACACAAACACACAGACACACTGGCACAAACACACTGACAAACTGACACACTGAAACAAACACACTGACACACTGGCACAAACACACAGACACAGACACACTGAAACAAACACACTGGCACAAACACACAGACACACTGACAAACTGACACACTGAAACAAACACACTGACACACTGGCACACAGACACACAGCAGACACATTGACACACACAGACAGTACACAGACACGCAGACTGATGGTACACACACGCATACAGCAGACTCACAGACTGAGAGCACACACGCACGCACACACGCACACACACACACACACACACACACACACACACACACACACACACACACACAGCTGTACCTCCTTTGATAGCAGTGGGTTTGAGCTGGTGGGTGTCCACAGTGCTGTAGACGTTCTCGCTGGATTTCTCTAGCCCAGTGTACACTGGGACCTGTGGGGGTCCTGGAAAACACACACACTGTCACACTCTGCTCCCCTGTGCCTGAAGTAGGAGCTACGCTGGGCACACAGCAGAGTCGCACGCCCAGGCCAACCCGCCACTCGGCTGAGCTCACCTGCGCGCTCGGTCTGGTCTGGGGTCTCGGCCTTCACCACCGCGTGAGGAACGCTGTACTCGTTCTCCACTGTCTTCCCCACTGTCTGCAGCTCGACGGTGTCGTTGTCTTTCTCTTTGTCCATCTCTGCGTGTCTCTGTCTCTCTCCGTCTGAGCGTGTCCTGCTCTTCCTCTGCTCTCTGTGTCTCAATCCCCTCCACTGGTCTAAAGTAGTGACCACTGCACCACTTCCTCAATAACAAACGAGCAAACCACTCCTCCTCTCTCTCTCTCTGTCAGTGCAGAGAATCAGACCAGTCAGTCCAGGCTGTCAGTCGGGTAGTTTGACTATTTAAACCAGACAGGGGTAAATCAGCACCTCTGGACCTGTGCAAACCTTAATGCCCAGACTGTGTCAGCACTGCCCTCTAGTGGTACAGGATCGTTAGTGCCGCCTCAGGTAACAGCCCGGTTTCATCATGAACATTTCTCCAGCATTTCTCTACAGTTGACAGCAGAAGAGCAACACTCGGTTTGAGGAACATGAACTGCTCGTCTTTTTTCTTGATCTGGAGTCAAGGTGAAGGAAGATTGGCTAAAATTAACACTGAGAGAGAGGGGTTCATACAGACACACTGACTGACTGGACACTCCAGCACATTAACACTGCACTGAGAGAGAGAGGGGTTCATACAGACACACTGACTGGACACTCCAGTACATGAACACTGCACTGAGAGAGAGAGGGGTTCATACAGACACACTGACTGGACACTCCAGCATCCATTCATCTGTTATGAATCCAGGTGTTGATGGGCAGGAGTCATGTCAAATCAGACCTTGTTCCAGAAGCTCAGGGTCCAGAGGAGGACTACAACTTGGACACCAGTCCATAGCGCGACACACACTCACTCACACAGGGGCGAATACCCTGGAGCACCTGAGTAATCCCAGGCAGAACATGCAGGCTCCACGCAGAAGGATCCCTACCCAGGAAGTGGACCCGGGACCGAACGCCGGGACCACCCTGCTCCCCAAGTCTACTCCCCATCTACCCCTCAGCCTGCACCGAGCGGGAGAGAGGACGAGTCGGGGGGTTCGTGTCCACAAGCAATGGAGAAGGAACGGCTCATTCTGGACGCAAGCGCTGAAGCCACACGGCAGGGCTTTCTGTCGGACGGCGAACAGGCTGACGCAAAGGCGCCGAAAATAGCCAGGACAGCTGACCACCGTGAAGTCAGCCAGGGCCTGTTGAAACCCTGTGAGGAAGTGAAAGAGTGAGGGAGCGAGAGAGGGCCAAGCCAGCGCACGGGATCTTTCCCCTGGCTCACAGAGCTTCACAGGAGCCACCGGGCACGTGTGTGTGCGTGCGGGACTGCGCGTGTCTCCGTGTGCGTCCCCTGGCCCCGCAGCGTGTCCAGCGTCTATCGGGGTCTCGGTGTGTGTCGGACTGTGCGTCTCTGTATGTCTCAAGGTGCCCCAGTGTCTCGCAGTCTGTCTGTCCATTACGAAGTACTGAGACACAGACCTGTACAGAATCTGGCTGGAAGACAAACAGAACCACAGACCATTCAAAGCCTGACTTCAGGATAATAAAACATTTTATTCCTCTAATAATATGTATATAGTCATTCCTCTATAGAAGACACAATCCAAGGTACTGATGTGTGTGTATATGTGTGTGTTTTTCTAAAAAAATCCATCTTTCATGAAACACTGAGGACACCTCTAACCCTGGACACTATAGGGCTGCGTCAGCTAGGCATCGTGGGACTTGTAGTTCAGTCTTCAACATTTTTGGCGAATTCAGGACTAGACCATGTCAGGCACTCTGCTTTGGAGAAACTCTCCAACGGTTACCGAGGGATCTGGCATCCCAGTGTCTCATGGGAGATGTAGTCCAAAGCTAGCAGAGTGCATTAACACACAGACATACAGACACACAAGTAGACACACACGGCTGACAATGAGAGACTCAATCTTTATAAAATGTGTAAGACACAAAAAGGACACACATACACACACATAGGCATTATGAGGCAAACCAACAACTCCCAGGTAATTCAGTTACAGAATTAGAAAAGCAATTCCTCTTTGTGAGGTCAGTAGCTCCACAGCAGGTCAACAGACTGCAGAGAATGAAGATCAGAGGGACAGAAGGAGCAAATGGAAAAGATTAAGGACAGGAAATGAGGGAAAGAGACGCTCCACCAGACACGTTTACTTTACACCTACTGGACAGCGAGGGCATTGGGAGACACAGCTGGCATCGAGTGGGCAGGCAGACAAAGACAAGGGCAAGAGACAGATCCAGGTGGGGTGGCGCAGAAGAGGAGGGAGAGAGAGAGAGAGGAAGGGGAAGAGTCTAGAGATATTTGGTCACTAAGTGAAAGCCACTAACTTCAGCTTGATCACACACAAGACACAAAACAATACAGTAGGTTCATATATATATATAAGTCTCTTTCTATCACTTAAATAAAGGTTTTTTTCACTACTATAAAAAGAATGAAACAGTTAAAATACTCCGAACTGGAATGGCACAGCTGAGCGGACATCAACACTGACACCAATACTAGCAGCCGGTGAGTGCTGGATCACCAGTCACAGACACAACCCCAGGGAGCAACAGCGCCCCCTGTGTCTGTCCGGACACAGCAGGGGAACCCCACCCCACTGCTATTCCCTTGTCAAAATCCCCTGGGATAAACCGGAAGGAAATGTCTCCTCGATCCACTCACTTAAGAATGCAAAGCAGTCATTTAGAAATAATTACAATTTGCATATATTTACAGCACAACTAATAGTGTTGAGCACAACAATCACAATGCTGATGGCACAATAATCAACAGAAATCCAGTCAGGAAGAGCGCCCCCACGCTCTGCAGGTGTAGTGGGGGACTGCAGCCTGCAAATGCTGCACTACATACAGTCTCAGAATATAACATCGAGGACATCATCTTTATCTTTAGGGTTTTCGTCTGGAACTTTGGTGAGACAAAGATCCTCTATGAAGAGACACTTGTTCAACGTTAGTGGATTGTGGCAGACCATCTCCAGATACCACTGCACTGTCTGTGACTCTGCCTCCTTCAACACACCAGGTCTTGTTACCATGTGTGATGAGAAGACACTGGCTCTGACTGCACTCTCCTATATACACACATCAGCTCCGACTGCAGTCTCCAGTATCAACATCAGCTCTGATCACACTGTCTCCTATATCAACATCAGCTCTGATCACACTGTCTCCTATATCAACATCAGCTCTGATCACACTGTCTCCTATATCAACATCAGCTCTGATCACACTGTCTCCTACAGTATATCAACATCAACTCTGATCACACTGTCTCCTATATCAACATCAGCTCTGGTCACACCGTCTCTTATATAAACATCAGCTCTGTTCACAGTGTCCTGTATACACATCAGCTCTGATCACACAGTCTCCTGTATACACATCAACTCTGTTCACACTGTCTCCTATATCAACATCAGTTCTGTTCAGTTTCCTATACACACATCAGCTCTGTTCACACTGTCTCCTATATACACATAAGCTCTGATCACAGTCTCCTATATACACACATCAGCTCTGATCACACCATCTCCTATATACACATAAGCTCAGATCACAGTCTCCTATATACACACATCAGCTCTGATCAGTCTCCTGTATACACATCAACTCTGTTCACACTGTCTCCTATATCAACATCAGTTCTGTTCAGTTTCCTATACACACATCAGATCTGTTCACACCATCTCCTATATACACATAAGCTCTGATCACAGTCTCCTATATACACACATCAGCTCTGATCACACCATCTCCTATATACACATAAGCTCTGATCACAGTCTCCTATATACACACATCAGCTGATCACACCATCTCCTATATACACATAAGCTCTGATCACAGTCTCCTATATACACACATCAGCTCTGATCACAGTCTCCTGAAAACACATCAGCTCTGTCCACACTGTCTCCTATATACAGTACACATCAGCTGTATTCACACTGTCTCCTATTTACACACATCAGCTCTGATCACACTCCTATATACACATCAGCTCGAACCGTTGCCACTATGAAAGATCATCTTTGATAACACTGTCTGCTATAACACAATATCTATGATCACACTGTTAAAATTAAACAAAAATATAAACAGAGACAGAAAAAACAGACAGATTTATCATTTGATAGATTATGGTGAAGAGCAAACTTCAAAAGAGAAATGAACTCAGGAATGATCAAATAAATTGATGGCATGCAAAAACAAATAAAGAACAGAATATACATCAGAGAAACACATTACAAATAACAGAGATTTATTTTTGGGGGTATCTCTCCTGTAATGTAGAACCATATGTAAAACATAATGTAAAACCATAATTGTACAGATGAGAAAATGCCAAAGCGCACAACAGCACAGTGAAAAAATGAAGAGCAGGGAACAGATGTCTGTAGTGCCTGGACAGACACACAGGGGAGGGCAAAGCACTACAGCTGGCCCTGCTCCCATGGAATGTGGAATTCCCAATTGGACCCAAGCACAGATCCTGTCGCAGGATCCGGAATTTGACAACTGACCATGTAGTTTCTGGTCAAAAACACAGACACAGAAAATACAGGTCCAGAGCTTCCCTAACATGTAAAACACATCATCACCACAGGACAGGAGACACAGGGAGAGAGGAGATCACAGAGAACCCCTCAGTCATAAACACACACAACAGGACAGGAGACACAGGGAGAGAGGAGATCACAGAGAACCCCTCAGTCATAAACACACAACAGGACAGGAGACACAGAGAGAGAGGAGATCACAGAGAACCCCTCGGTAATAAACACACAACAGGACAGGAGACACAGGGAGAGAGAGGAGATCACAGAGAACCCCTCAGTCATAAACACACAACAGGACAGGAGACACAGGGAGAGAGAGGAGATCACAGAGAACCCCTCAGTCATAAACACACAACAACAGGACAGGAGACACAGGGAGAGAGGAGATCACAGAGAACCCCTCAGTAATAAACACACAACAGGACAGGAGACACAGTGAGAGAGAGGAGATCACAGAGAACCCCTCAGTAATAAACACACAACAACAGGACAGGAGACACAGGGAGAGAGGAGATCACAGAGAACCCCTCAGTCATAAACACACAACAGGACAGGAGACACAGAGAGAGAGGAGATCACAGAGAACCCCTCGGTAATAAACACACAACAGGACAGGAGACACAGAGAGAGAGGAGATCACAGAGAACCCCTCAGTAATAAACACACAACAGGACAGGAGACACAGTGAGAGAGAGGAGATCACAGAGAACCCCTCAGTAATAAACACACAACAGGACAGGAGACACAGTGAGAGAGAGGAGATCACAGAGAACCCCTCAGTAATAAACACACAACAGGACAGGAGACACAGAGAGAGAGGAGATCACAGAGAACCCCTCAGTAATAAACACACAACAGGACAGGAGACACAGAGAGAGAGGGGATCACAGAGAACCCCTCAGTAATAAACACACAACAGGACAGGAGACACAGTGAGAGAGAGGAGATCACAGAGAACCCCTCAGTAATAAACACACAACAACAGGACAGGAGACGCAGTGAGAGAGAGGAGATCACAGAGAACCCCTCAGTAATAAACACACAACAACAGGACAGGAGACACAGGGAGAGAGGAGATCACAGAGAACCCCTCAGTAATAAACACACAACAGGACAGGAGACACAGCGAGAGAGAGGAGATCACAGAGAACCCCTCAGTCAAAAACACACAACAACAGGACAGTAGACACAGCGAGAGAGAGGAGATCACAGAGAACCCCTCAGTCATAAACACACAACAACAGGACAGGAGACACAGTGAGAGAGAGGAGATCACAGGGGGACTGGCATACAAACATACATACAAACATAGGGATTATACAACAGTAACAACATTAATTTAATCATGTGCATTATAAATATTTCAAGTCTTACAACAAGCGTACCCTGCAATTATATATATTTCCTCAATAAATATATATAAACACAATAGACCAAATATATAAAATATATTACACTAAAATCTCTAGCCTAAAGCTAGCCGTTCAGAAGCTGGTGGCAGTGTATCTCTACAGCGACTATCAATTGTAGAACAGCAGGAAGTGGGAGACGGTACAAGTACAGTGCTGCACCCTGGGCTCCATCGCATCAGCAGCATATCAGCCCGTCTGTGTACAGCTGAGCATGACCGCGGCCAACATCATCCGTGGCCCTGAGAGATCCGGACCGGCTCATCGACAGCAGCAGAGCAACGGGGGTTCAGAGACCTGCCTGGGACAACCAGGATCTGGGAGGAGGTTTCTGGCCTCCAAACGCTGAGTCGGTGCTCAGTGGAAGGAGCGGTGTCGAGTCGGTGCTCAGCGTGAAATGCCGAATCTCCTGTTCTCAGTGTAAAACAGGGTCTGATATGCTGCCAAAAGAAACGGCAGCAGAAAACACAGAAAGTGCAGAAGATAAACTCTTTAAAGTCAATGTAGAAGAATATATACAGTACCTCAAACAAAAACAAAAGGTACAGTGATTAAAATATATAATACTCACCAATATGTACCCATAGAACAGTTGCACAGCAGGTATATACAGTATAAATTCATACACATCCATTATACACATACCATATATATGTATGTGTGCACAACCCTGCCTGCTTAACAGACGTAAGCACTGCTCCCCAGACACACCCAAGAGAGCTGTCTCCCCGGAATATGAGCGTCTGCGTCAGGCCCTGCAGTGACACTGCAGTGTTGGTGGGGGCTCCAGTGCTGTGCTGGGTGCTGTACACAACTGCACGGCAATCCTGAGCTCAGGTAGGGATACACACACACACATCCTATACAACGTATCTATATATACGACGGGCGTTACAACACAACGTTTCAACACAGAAGGCTCCCCTGTTAGTCACAGTAACGGTTCCTGTCAACAGCAGAAGGCAGCCTCTGGGGGCCCCCGAGAAACACCCCCCACTCTCCCACCCCGCCTGGGGGCCGGCCTTCGACCCCGGACACGGCAGGAGCCCCGAGTCTGGTCTCTGTCTGTTCCCGCGGAATGTTGATTTTTTTCCCCACCCCGCCCCACGAAGACATCTCTCTCTGTCCCCACCCCCGGATGGGAACACCTCCCCATTTCCCTCCCAGATCCTTGTTTAAAATGCTCAGGGAGCCTGGACTCGGTCTGGGAAAGGAAGGCCAGATTCCCTGTCTTCCCTCACGCCTGGAACAGAGGATCAGGCCTCAGTGCCAGACCAGCGCTCTGGAAACGAAAACTGGGGGTGTTTCTCTACCAGCCACCCCAGTACTACAGCAGTTCAGTGTAAACAAAAACATCACACACTCTCCAATAAATACTATACTCTTTAAAATATTGTGAACTTCTCTCTCTCTAAATATATATATATACTCCTTAAAATATAACAAAATACAGTGTGTTCTTATTATAGACTCTAGAAATCTACATTAAATACTGTTTTATTTGGGTCACCTTTTCTCTAACTCACATTGCACAGAAATGGGTATAATTTGGAAAAATAATTCTGTTTCTTTGCACTGTTCTCAGATCCGATGGGGAAGGATGGGAAGTTACAGAGGAGCTGGACTGAGTGTCTCTCCAGTATCTCCTGCTCTGATGGGGAGGGGTGTTCATGTGAAGTTACAGAGGAGCTGGACTGAGTGTCTCTCCAGTATCTCCTGCTCTGATGGGGAGGGGTGTTCATGTGAAGTTACAGAGGAGCTGGACTGAGTGTCTCTCCAGTATCTCCTGCTCTGATGGGGAGGGGTCTTCATGTGAAGTTACAGAGGAGCTGGACTGAGTGTCTCTCCAGTTTCTCCTGCTCTGATGGGGAGGGGTGTTCATGTGAAGTTACAGAGCAGGGGAGACCACAGACCACAGGCCACAGGGGAAGATTCTTATAGATAGCAGTGCTGTAGCTCCTGCTAGTTTAAGATAATAGGGAAAACTGAAAAATTAGGTTTTTTGACACAACATATATCACCAGCATGTGGGTGTGTCTATCAACACTTCACTGACCTGCTCCAGCAGCGCACTTAACTTCGCACAACTCGTTAACTTGGCCCTCATTGATGAACTAACGCTCAAGAGAGAGCTGGGCATGGCTTCGTGATTTCTTTTTAAAATGGAAACGAGGGCTGGATTGTGACAGTGAGAAGAAACAGAAAGAGTTTTTAACTGCAGAGTAGCTCGACCACCTCACCCTCCGCCTCCTGGGAACCTGCAGGCTGGACACTTGAAAGTCTACTCCGCCACATAAAACCAGACCTGGTCTGACATCATGGGTGGAGACTGAAGGCCCACAGGAAGCGCCAATCAAAACCTGCGCCCCTCAACCTCACAACAGCAAGAACCCCGAAGCCCCTCCCCCTCCCCACGAAAGCCCCTCCCCCTCCCCCGAAGCCCCGCCCCCGACACCTCCTATAGGTTGGAGCTGGGGCCGTTGGCCGTGTCCTTAGAGGAGAGGTCCACCATGGGCACCTTCTCGGTGGGGCTGGTGGGCGGGATGATGACGCCCTCGGGGGCCTGCTCCAGCGGAGAGCCCGCCCCCGCTGGGGGGCCGGCGGCGAAGCCCTTGGAGATGTCCTCGAAGGTCCGCCCCTTGGTCTCGGGAACGCGGAAGAAGGTGAAGATGAAGAAGATGATGAGGAAGACCATGAAGATGATGTAGACGTACGCGTTGCACAGCCTCTGTGGGAGGAAGAAAAAAAAGATGCAGAGACGGGGGTTGGGAGCATGAGCACAGAGATACGGGATGACATCACGATGACGTCATGGCGCTGTGATGTCATGCCGAGACTGCGCATTACTGCTGCATGTGGAGAGAGATTACTGTTTGATTCTCCTCTTCTGGCTAAGCAGCAGATAGAGCTGATTTTTTCTCAATATCCTGATGATTCTTCTATTTTCTATGCATATCTATTTTCTTCTAAAGTGCAGTTGTTAAATTCGTGTTGTAGTTAATTGTCGTTAATAGATCAGACAGGCCGGTAAAGCCCAGCAAACTGAGCTGAAAGGAAGAAGCTGACATGAATAGCAGGCTTAGACACAGGCGGGGGAGCACAGACAGACACAGCCAGAGAAACACAGAGCAAACATTACAGAGTGGAATGAGTCTACAGAGGGAGACAGGCACACAGAGAGAGTGAGACAGGTCAGCACAGAGGCAGACAGACACAGATCTCAAGGGCGAGAGAGGCAGACAGGCACACAGAGAGAGTGAGACAGGTCAGCACAGAGGCAGACAGACACAAATCTCAAGGGCAAGAGAGGCAGACAGGCACACAGAGAGAGTGAGACAGGTAAGCACAGAGGCAGACAGACACAGATCTCGAGTGGGAGAGAGGCAGACAGGCACACAAAGAGAGTGAGACAGGTCAACACAGAGGCAGACAGACACAGATCTCAAGGGCGAGAGAGGCAGACAGGCACACAGAGAGAGAGAGACAGGTCAGCAGAGAGGCAGACAGACACAGATCTCAAGGACAAGAGGCAGACAGGCACACAGAGAGAGTGAGACAGGTCAGCAGAGAGGCAGACAGACACAGATCTCGGGGGCGAGAGAGGCAGACAGGCACACAGAGAGAGAGAGAGACAGGTCAGCAGAGAGGCAGACAGACACAGATCTCGGGGGCGAGAGAGGCAGACAGGCACACAGAGAGAGAGAGACAGGTCAGCAGAGAGGCAGACAGACACAGATCTCGAGGGCGAGAGAGGCAGACAGGCACACAGAGAGAGAGAGAGACAGGTCAGCAGAGAGGCAGACAGACACAGATCTCGAGGGCCAGAGAGGGAGACAGACACAGATCTCGAGGGCCAGAGAGGGAGACAGACACAGATCTCGAGGGCGAGAGAGGCAGACAGGCACAGATCTCGAGGGCGAGAGAGGCAGACAGACACAGATCTCGGGGGCGAGAGAGGCAGACAGACACAGATCTCGGGGGCGAGAGAGGCAGACAGACACAGGTCTCGAGGGCGAGAGAGGCAGACAGACACAGGTCTCAAGGGCGAGAGAGGGAGACAGACACAGGTCTCGAGGGCGAGAGAGGCAGACAGACACAGATCTCGAGGGCGAGAGAGGCAGACAGACACAGGTCTCGAGGGCGAGAGAGGGAGACAGACACAGGTCTCGAGGGCGAGAGAGGCAGACAGACACAGATCTCGGGGGCGAGAGAGGCAGACAGACACAGATCTCGAGGGCGAGAGAGGCAGACAGACACAGATCTCGAGGGCGAGAGAGGCAGGTACCGCGAGGTACTGGAAGGTGATCCCGACGATGAAGTTGGCGGTCCAGTTGGAGCAGCCAGCCACAGCCATGGCTGCCGGGCGCGGGCCCTGGGAGAAGAGCTCGGCCACGATGAACCAGGGGATGGGACCCGGGCCGATCTCGAAGAAGGCCACGAAGCAGAACACCGCCACGATGTACAGGTACCGCAGGTCCGAGACGCTCTCCTGTGGCCGCACACAGAGAGAACAGGGGCGATCACCGACCGCCCCGATGACCACCAGCCCTCCTCAGCCTGCACGGGCCCGGCGGGGGAACTCCAGGGTCGTTGAGGTCAAGCCGAGCGACTGAGAGCCGCCATCTTGGCTCAAGCCTCGGCGACGGTGTTGCCCGAATCAAGATGGCATGCCGAGAAGCTGGGCAATCGGATGCCGCCATTTTGGCTCCAGCGCTGACTGCATGGCAAACCACTGGCCAAACGTCTGCTCTACCTTCTGGGCCCGCAGCTGAACTCCCTCAGGGTGGCATCTCACCCCCGAAGGAACACGGCACCTCTTGAGGTCAGCCGGTCCGGTGCCAGCGTATGGCTTCTCTCGAGAGGAATCCGTCTGGAATCCCTCCTTATCTGCCCGACGCTTCCCTTGGCTTGCCAATGGCGGGATCTCTGGGCCACCCCTCTCCCTGGGACCCAGCCCATGTGGCCCCCTGTCAGGACCGCCCCCCTCGCTCCGTCCCCCCCCCGCGGGCACACAGGAGCGCCACCCACCGCCAGGACGAGGCCCAGGGTCATCAGCAGGGCGCTGGCGGCCATGCCGGCCAATCCCACGAGGTGCAGAGTCCGGCGTCCCGCCCTCTCCACCAGGAAGAGCTGGGGGAGACACGGAGAGGTCAGACCCGCCGGACACGCCGGACACACCAGGACACGCCGGGGGGCGAGGCGGGGAGACTCACCGAGACCACGGTGAAGATGGTGTTCACCACGCCCGCCCCGATGGTGGCGTAGATGGGCTCCGTGATGCCGGCTTTGGCGAACTCCCCGGTGGAATAATAGAAGACCTGGGAAAAGCAGGGGGATCAGCACACTGACGTCAGGGAGAGCACCCCCCCCTCGGGGGGCAGATCCACGAGCCCTGGGCGCTGTCCCGGCCTCCGGGCTTAACGGCGGAGCCAGTACCGACCCGGTGCTCAGAAAAGGGCAACAGCGCCTTGTCTTCTGAGGGAAGCTGAAGTCCGGTTCCTTCCCTGAACCTGCTCCAGCTCGTACCCCGATCGGCTGGTCTGGAGGCCTGGAGAAACTGCGTCTCCCAGCCCTCTCCCCCCGCCTGTCAGGTACCCCAGCTCCGAAAGCGACAGGTTCAAGTCCTCATTCATACCTGTGGCCACATCCTTGCCAGCAGCCATATCACCCTGCAGCTCACAACTGGCAGCCCCACTGGAGCTCAGCAGGTGTGAGCCTGGCCAGTACCTGGATGGGAGACTCCTGGGAAACACTAAGGCTGCTGCTGGAAGAGGTGTTAGTGGGGCCAGCAGGGGGCGCTCACCCTGCGGTCCATGTGGGTCCTAATGCCCCAGTATAGTGACAGGGACACTAGACTGTAAACAGGCGCCGTCCTTCGGATGAGACGTAAAACCGTCCTGACTCTCTGTGGTCATTAAAAATCCCAGGGCGTCTCTCGAAAAGAGTAGGGGTGTAACCCCGGCGTCCTGGCCAAATTTCCCATTGGCCCTTACCAATCATGGCCTCCTAATAATCCCCATCTATGAATTGGCTTCATTACTCTGCTCTCCTCCCCACTGAGAGCTGGTGTGTGGGGAGCGTTCTGGCGCACTATGGCTGCCGTCGCATCATCCAGGTGGGGCTGCACACTGGTGGTGGTGGAGGGGATCCCCATTACCTGTAAAGCGCTTTGAGTGGAGTGTCCAGAAAAGCGCTATATAAGTGTAAGAATTATTATTATTATTATTATTATTATTATTATTATTATATTATCCTTCCTTAACTCTAGACCTCCTGTGGAAGTCCAGAAGTGTCCTGTTGTTCCTGTCCGTCTGTACACCAACACTGCTGCTGGGAAACAACTCCCCCCCTGCCGAGGGTAATAATCAAGACTCTCTCTCTCTCTCTCAGCACACGGTTCAGTGAGATTCTGCTGTTTTCCACAACCGGAGGGCGATCGTAAACCTTCCGACCCGCGAGCAGGAGACTCTCAGTTCGCAGGCTGTCGACCTCCTCTTCCTCTCACCTGGAAGAGCCCGAGACGCGTCCCCACAGGAGCGTGGTCCCCCCCCAGCGCCGTGTCCCGGACTCACCCCGTTGATGCCGGACAGCTGCTGGGACAGCTGCAGGACGATGGCGATGATGATGGGCTGTCTGTAGGCCGGGGAGCGGAAGAGCTCAGGGATGGTGACTTTCTTCTCCTGAGCCATCTTAATGCTCTCCTCCTTCATCTCCTGCAGGTCATCCCCCACGTCTTCAGTGCCTCTTAGCTTCTCCAGTACTGAGGGACAGAGAGACATGCTGACTGGACACTGCAGCACAGAGACACTGACTGACTGGACACTACAGCACAGAGACACTGACTGACTGACTGGACACTACAGCACAGAGACCCTGACTGACTGACTGGACACTACAGCACAGAGACCCTGACTGACTGACTGGACACTACAGCACAGAGATACTGACTGACTGACTGGACACTACAGCACAGTGACCCTGAGTGACTGACTGGACACTACAGCACAGTGACACTGACTGACTGACTGGACACTACAGCACAGTGCCCCTGACTGACTGACTGGACACTACAGCACAGTGACCCTGACTGACTGACTGGACACTACAGCACAGTGACCCTGACTGACTGACTGGACACTGCAGCACAGAGACACTGACTGACTGACTGGACACTACAGCACAGTGACCCTGACTGACTGACTGGACACTACAGCACAGTGACCCTGACTGACTGACTGGACACTACATCACAGTGACCCTGGCTGACTGACTGGACACTACAGCACAGAGACACTGACTGACTGACTGGACACTACAGCACAGTGACCCTGACTGACTGACTGGACACTGCAGCACAGAGACACTGACTGACTGGACACTACAGCACAGAGACACTGACTGACTGACTGACTGGACACTACAGCACAGAGACACTGACTGACTGACTGGACACTACAGCACAGTGACCCTGACTGACTGACTGGACACTACAGCACAAAGACACTGACTGACTGGACACTACAGCACAGTGACCCTGACTGACTGACTGGACACTACAGCACAGTGACACTGACTGACTGACTGGACACTACAGCACAGAGACACTGACTGACTGACTGGACACTACAGCACAGTGACACTGACTGACTGACTGGACACTACAGCACAGTGACACTGACTGACTGACTGGACACTACAGCACAGAGACACTGACTGACTGACTGGACACTACAGCACAGTGACACTGACTGACTGGACACTACAGCACAGTGACACTGACTGACTGACTGGACACTACACCACAGAGACACTGACTGACTGACTGGACACTACAGCACAGTGACACTGACTGACTGGACACTACAGCACAGTGACACTGACTGACTGACTGGACACTACAGCACAGTGACACTGACTGACTGGACACTACAGCACAGTGACACTGACTGACTGACTGGACACTACAGCACAGAGACACTGACTGACTGACTGGACACTACAGCACAGTGACACTGACTGACTGGACACTACAGCACAGTGACACTGACTGACTGACTGGACACTACAGCACAGAGACACTGACTGACTGACTGGACACTACAGCACAGAGACCCTGACTGACTGACTGGACACTACAGCACAGAGACACTGACTGACTGACTGGACACTACAGCACAGAGACCCTGACTGACTGACTGGACACTACAGCACAGTGACACTGACTGACTGGACACTACAGCACAGTGACACTGACCGACGGGACACTGACTGGACTCTGAGCACTGTGATGTCCTACCTTTCCTGGCCTGCTCCTCTTCGTGCTTGTTGATGAGCAGGAAGCGGGGGCTCTCGGGGCAGAAGGGCAGAATGGCACTCTGGATGAGTGCTGGGAATACGGTCAGAGACAGCAGCAGTGGCCACAGCGTGCGAGAGCCGAGCAGGAACTCCAGCCCCAGGACCTGCAGCCCACAGAGGAGGGGCAGCTGAAAGACTTGTCCTCCTCAATCACACCCGAACTGAGACAGGATCTTTAACAGCAACCGTCTCCGCAGTCTATAACTTTCACATCCCAGTATCCCCAGTCCCTGTACCTGAGCTCCCAGTATCCCCAGTCCCTGTACCTGAGCTCCCAGTATTCCCAGTCTCTGAGCCCCCAGTATCCCCAGTCTCTGTACCTGAGCTCCCAGTGTCCCAGTCTCTGTACCTGAGCTCCCAGTATCCCCAGTCCCTGTACCTGAGCTCCTGGTATCCCCAGTCCCTGTGCCTGAGTTCCCAGTATCCCCAGTCTCTGTACCTGAGCTCCCAGTATCCCCAGTCCCTGTACCTGAGCTCCCAGTATCCCCAGTCTCTGAGCCCCCAGTATCCCCAGTCTCTGTACCTGAGCTCCCAGTATCCCCAGTCTCTGATCCTCATCATTACCTGAGCTCCCAGTATCCCCAGTCTCAGTACCTGAGCCCCCAGTATCCCCAGTCTCTGATCCTCATCATTACCTGAGCTCCCAGTATCCCCAGTCTCTGAGCCCCCAGTATCCCCAGTCCCGGATCCTCATCATTACCTGGGCTACCAGTATGCCCAGCACCACGCCCAGCTGGTGCAGGGTGCCGAAGGCCCCCCGGAGGCCCGTGGGCGAGATCTCGCCGATGTACATGGGCACCAGGCCGGTGCACAGGCCACAGAACACCCCGATGAGCAGGCGCCCCGCGATCAGCATCTCGAAGGAGGCGGCCGCCGTGCTGAGGCCCATCAGCAGCCCGCCCGCCAGGCACACCACGTTGACCAGCAGCATGGAGTTCCTCCTGAGAGAGGGGGCAGACAGGCCGGCTGAGTGCGGGTGTGCTCGGGGCCTCACTGGGCTGAGGACTACATGTCCCACCGTCCCCCTGCAACAGCCAGGCCTGCAGGGGGACGGTGGGACATGTAGTCCTCCCCCCTGCGCTGCACCCAGATGCGCTGTGGGTGATGTTGTGCAATGACGGCTGTCCCGTATGAGCGCAGAAACCGTTGCCGACTGGACACGGCGCTGGGGCCCTGGGTTCAATTCCAGACCTGGGGGGCTGTCTGTATGTTCTCCCTGTGTTTGCGGGCTTTGCTCTGGGTGCTCCGGGCGGATCCAGCCCGAAGACACACTGGCAGGCTCTGGCGTGAATGCGTGCCTGTCTGTGTCTGTGTCTGTCGCTGCCCTGCGATGGACGGGCGTCCTGTCTCCTGCCTCGTGCCCACTGCTTGCTGGGAGAGGCCCTGGCTCCCCTGCAGCCCTGCACTGAATGAATAGTTCGGGATGCATTATAAGAGAAGAGAAGGTCACTTTATTGGCCAGATACAATTTCTTGTATGAGGAATTTGTCTTTTCTCAGACCCCAGCTTGCTCTCCAGGAGACACACAGACAGGGAGAGAAGCTGGGGGTCAGAGCGCAGGGTCTGCCATTGTACAGTGTAACCCCGGCGTCCTGGCCAAATTTCCCATTGGCCCTCACCAATCATGGCCTCCTAACAATCCCCCTCTGTGAATTGGCTTCATCACTCTGCTCTCCTCCCCACTGAGAGCTGGTGTGTGGGGAGTGTACTGGTGCATCATCCAGGTGGGGCTGCACACTGGTGGTGGTGGAGGGGATCCCCATTACCTGTAAAGCGCTTTGAGTGGAGTGTCCAGAAAAGCGCTATATAAGTGTAAGCAATTATTATTATTATTATTATTATTATTATTACGGCGCCCCTGGAGCAGCTGGGGTTCAGGGTCTTGCTCGGGGGCCCAACACAGTAAGATTCCTCTGCCGGCCGCGGGATTTGAACCGGGAACCTTCCCCGGATTGTGTACAGCGCCGTGAAGCTGGGAAACAGGCGTGACTCCAGCAATCTCACACCGGAGAACTGCGGCTTCCTGCCGCGCCCCCGCCAGGCCGACACAGCGCCAGCGCCGTGCCTCCCGGGGAACGGGAGAGCCGGGCCGCGCGGAGGAGAAGGGAAAGGAGCGCCCGCACTCTCACCTCCCGAAGCGGTTGACCAGCAGGCCCACGGAGAAGGAGCCCGTCATGCCCCCGACCGGGAAGATGGACACGGACACGGAGAAGAGGGTGGTGCTGACCCCTTCCTCGATGGGCTTGCCGTAGCGGGAGAACCAGGTCTCGTTGAAGAAGGCGTTGATTTTCTGGGGGAGAAGGGGGAGATGGGGGTGGGGGGGCGGAGGAGAGAGCGTGTCATCGCAAACGTCAAAACGAGGCCCGAAACCGGCCTCAGAGTCCGCAACACGCGCAGGCTGGGGGGACGGGGGGCGCAGTGTGGGGACCTGGCCACCAGGGGGAAGTATACACCCAGCAGGCTGCAGACTGCACAGCTCCTGACGCGATCAGACTGCGGTGAGCGTTTCAGAGGAGACGGGCGGACACGACTCACATTCTCGGGCGCGTTGATCACCCCTGTGTTGTAGCCGAACTGCAGAGAGCCGATGACCGCTGTGCCCACGGCAACGAGGAGGGGCACGGTCAGCTCCTTGTTTTTCTGAAAGACAGAGGGGGGGGTTCTGTCTGGGGGTTCATGCGGACGTCACAGTGTCCCCTGTGCTGCACCCCACCTCGGCCATTCACAGGCTTCGCAGGGTCTGACTTCGCCCCACCTCCCCCACCCCCCTGGGGGCGACGCCGAAGACCACCCCTCGCCCCGCGCCCCCTCTCGGCTCTTCCTACCCGCTGACCTTGAGCAGCAGCCGGAAAGTCACAAACAGGAGGAGCTCCTGGTGCGCACACAGCCACCACAGCGCTCGGTCGCGGTGCTTCAGCGTTGGTGGGGAGGGTGGGATCGGTCAAGGGGCATGAAGTGAAATGGTGGAAAGTCAGGTCTCCCTAGTGAGCAGGCGACGGGCGAGAGGTCATTTTTCTCCCAGACGCCCGTTATGAACACACGGCGCTGTCACGCCCTCTGCAGCCAGAGGGCGCTCCTTCTCTGTCCTGTCCCTAGTTTCCGGTCTGCTGTCCTTCCTGTCCCTCTCTTTCCCTTGGGCTATATATTTCCGGGTCTGTCCTCTGTCCTGGCTAAGCATTGTCGTTCGGATGTCCTGAGACCCGCCTAGCACCAGGGCGCCCCACGTCCGCTCCCTGAGGGCATAGGTTTCTATACGGCATTCCTGAACTCTTTGCACTAATGAGCCCGGGCCTTTTTCCCGTCTCGCCACTACGCATATGGGTCTTTTTCTGCTCTCCTGCTCCCCACGGTTAGTCCCTTTGGACGTCCGTGACAGAATGCTGAGCCAGGACAGAGGACAGACCCGGAAATATATAGCCCAAGGGAAAGAGAGACAGGAAGGACAGTAGACCGGAAACTAGGGACAGGACAGAGAAGGAGCGCCCTCTGGCTGCAGAGGGCGTGACAGCGCCGTGCGTTCATAACGGGCGTCTGGGAGAAAAATGACCTCTCGCCCGTCGCCTGCTCACTAGGGAGACCTGACTTTCCACCATTTCATTTCATGCCCCTTGACCGATCCCACCCTCCCCACCAACGCGGCCATCCCATGAGCCAGCGGTCAGCCCTGCGGCCACATCACAGCACGATGAAACAGACGGGTTGTGTCTCTCCTGCTGACAGAACTTATAACAGTTCATTATCTGTACAGGCAGGACGGGGATCAGGCTAGGTAATGGCGCAGAGGATGACAAACGCTAGATATGAATCTAACTGGCGTCACATATTGATTGGCTGTTTCCAGTCAGGAGGCTGGACAAGGGAGAGGCCCGAGGGTGCTCTTTGTAAACTGGATTCGCTTCTCTGTGTGTCTCTGTGAGGCTGTCAGAGCTCTCTCTCTCTCTCTCTCTCTCTCTCAGTGGAGATCATTTTCTCTCCATCTGTCTCTCTGCTCTCTGTCCACATGAAACTGTCAAGTCATGGTGGCTTTCTTAAAAAACAACATCCGATTTCCTAAACCCCCGAACCAGTTAACTACTGCTTTGCCACGCATGACTCACAGTTCTCGCAGTTTCAAAAAGTCATACAGTATCTCGGCTCCATTTTGATCTGCGATCTTGTTGTGTGTTTATTACCGAGGGATTCTCTGTGATCTCCTCTCTCTCACTGTCTCCTGTCCTGTTGTGTGTGTTTAAATCATCTCATCACCTGTGTGAGCCCCCCACAAGGTGATTCAGCGCTTGTGCCACAAAATCACTCATACTGACGAGTGGTTGATCAATCGAAACGATGTCACGACCATTTAACCCGTATCCAGCGGGTGTGTGTGCACGCTGCCCTGCAGACGTAGTGATCTGTTTCTTTCACTGGTCGACATACTAGCTGCACATATCCAACAATGCAAATTGTACTCAAAATAAGGTGACAGACCTGAATGATCTGGCTTCAGGAGCCTCGGGGGGTAAAACCTGGACTGGATTAGATTACTGCGCAATGGGATTGACAGTCTTGCATCTCTGAGACTGGCTCTAGATGCTGTGCAATGGGAGTAAGATGGCAAAACATGAATTATAAACAGAAAAAAACGCTGCTGTAGCCTGACTGCAACTGGAGCGACATATGACCTTTCCCACAATGCACTGCGTAATGCCCTTCCTGCTTTGTTTGTCCCATCATACACCGCAGGGCACTTGTGGTAAATGTCCATTAGCGTTGACCCGTCCCCGGAGACGATCACTAAGGCAACGAGAGAGGTGACGAGAAGAAAGCCAACTGACTTGACATTTCACCGCACTCACGCTAGACTGGGACTACGAAATGTAGAAAACAGTTCTTGTGATTGCTACAAAATAACAGATACCGGTTTCAGAAGGGTTGCATTGTGGTTAATGTAGTTTTAGTAAATATCAACATACTGATTTGTGGGCTTTACAATTCTCCTGCGCTGAAATAGACTAAAGAGCTGTCACACAGTGCATTCAGTGCTGGCCAAGTACAAGAAAAACCTGAAGACCAGAGAACCCCTCGGTAATAAACACACACAGCAGGACAGGAGACACAGGGAGAGAGAGGAGATCACAGAGAACCCCTCGGTAATAAACACACAACAACAGGACAGGAGACACAGGGAGAGAGGAGATCACAGAGAACCCCTCGGTAATAAACACACAACAACAGGACAGGAGACACAGGGAGAGAGGAGATCACAGAGAACCCCTCGGTAATAAACACACACAACAGGACAGGAGACACAGTGAGAGAGAGGAGATCACAGAGAATCCCTCAGTCATAAACACACACAGCAGGACAGGAGTCACAGGGAGAGAGAGGAGATCACAGAGAACCCCTCGGTAATAAACACACACAACAGGACAGGAGACACAGTGAGAGAGAGGAGATCACAGAGAATCCCTCAGTCATAAACACACACAGCAGGACAGGAGACACAGGGAGAGAGAGGAGATCACAGAGAACCCCTCGGTAATAAACACACACAACAGGACAGGAGACACAGTGAGAGAGAGGAGATCACAGAGAATCCCTCAGTCATAAACACACACAGCAGGACAGGAGACACAGGGAGAGAGAGGAGATCACAGAGAACCCCTCGGTAATAAACACACACAACAGGACAGGAGACACAGTGAGAGAGAGGAGATCACAGAGAATCCCTCAGTCATAAACACACACAGCAGGACAGGAGACACAGGGAGAGAGAGGAGATCACAGAGAACCCCTCGGTAATAAACACACACAACAGGACAGGAGACACAGTGAGAGAGAGGAGATCACAGAGAATCCCTCAGTCATAAACACACACAGCAGGACAGGAGACACAGGGAGAGAGAGGAGATCACAGAGAACCCCTCGGTAATAAACACACACAACAGGACAGGGGACACAGGGCGAGAGAGGAGATCACAGAGAACCCCTCAGTCATAAACACACACAACAGGACAGGAGACACAGGGAGAGGAGATCACAGAGAACCCCTCGGTAATTAACAAAGTTCAAGCTTCTCTGCGTTGTACTTTTCCACTCAGTGCGCTGTCGATTACTACGCTTAATTATGCCGCCAACACACACACACACTTTCTCTCTCTCCAAAGATCTGAGGAGTGCCATTTCACAAGCAGATCCAGTCCTCAGATCTCTCTCTCTCTCATCTTCCTGTGTTGCGCTGCAGTTGCGGTATGATTGCACAGTCAGAGAGTCAGAGTGCCAGTAATAACGGCGTCAACGGTGTTAACCCAACGCCTGTCCCCTGCTCTCCTGGTGCCGGGGGACTCGGTCGGCCAGCTCTTCACCGCTGTTAATCCGTCTCTGGACAGTGTCCAGCGCGGTATCGAGCTCTCGGGGAGCAGTACTGATGTGCGCTCGGTCTGTCAATGGGTGGGTCGTTAATACTCTTCCCTCTCCCAGTGATCCAGTCATGCGGTCTGTGCTGACCGCCTCACCCCCTGCCTGTCCCTCTCAGTCCGGCGTTACTCTACAGCCCAGAGTTACTGTTCGACGGCGTCCACCCCTCTCTCAGCCCGTCTGTCTGGCTGGGAATGTGCTTGCAGGGCCTGTGCCGACAGGCCCGGCCTGTGTCAGTTCCTCAGCTATGTCAGATCGGTCCAGACTTGCACACAGAGGTCTATCCCCCTCTCCATCGTCTCTGACTGACTAAGTGCAGGCCGAAACGTGCGTGAGGGTCGGGCTCTGAATGAACACGATTCAGATCAACTCTAGCATAATTCAGCAGGGCTGAGGACAGGAGATCTGGACTTGATCCAGCAAGAAAGCCCACAGCTGTTGCTGTTGCTGCTGCTTATACTCAACGCGAGAGAACTGACACAGCCCAGTCCCAGGGCTCTAGACTCTTCTAGTCCCTGTGGACACTGACACAGCCCAGTCACAGGGCTCTAGACTCTTCTAGTCCCTGTGGACACTGACACAGCCCAGTCACAGGGCTCTAGACTCTTCTAGTCCCTGTGGACACTGACACAGCCCAGTCCCAGGGCTCTAGACTCTTCTAGTCCCTGTGGACACACTGACACAGCCCAGTCACAGGGCTCTAGACTCTTCTAGTCCCTGTGGACACTGACACAGCCCAGTCACAGGGCTCTAGACTCTTCTAGTCCCTGTGGACACTGACACAGCCCAGTCACAGGGCTCTAGACTCTTCTAGTCCCTGTGGACACTGACACAGCCCAGTCACAGGGCTCTAGACTCTTCTAGTCCCTGTGGACACTGACACAGCCCAGTCCCAGGGCTCTAGACTCTTCTAGTCCCTGTGGACACACTGACACAGCCCAGTCACAGGGCTCTAGACTCTTCTAGTCCCTGTGGACACACTGACACAGCCCAGTCACAGGGCTCTAGACTCTTCTAGTCCCTGTGGACACTGACACAGCCCAGTCACAGGGCTGTAGACTCTTCCAGTCCCTGTGGACACTGACACAGCCCAGTCACAGGGCTCTAGACTCTTCCAGTCCCTGTGGACACTGACACAGCCCAGTCACAGGGCTCTAGACTCTTCTAGTCCCTGTGGACACACTGACACAGCCCAGTCACAGGGCTCTAGACTCTTCTAGTCCCTGTGGACACTGACACAGCCCAGTCACAGGGCTCTAGACTCTTCTAGTCCCTGTGGACACACTGACACAGCCCAGTCACAGGGCTCTAGACTCTTCTAGTCCCTGTGGACACTGACACAGCCCAGTCACAGGGCTCTAGACTCTTCTAGTCCCTGTGGACACTGACACAGCCCAGTCACAGGGCTCTAGACTCTTCTAGTCCCTGTGGACACTGACACAGCCCAGTCACAGGGCTCTAGACTCTTCTAGTCCCTGTGGACACACTGACACAGCCCAGTCACAGGGCTCTAGACTCTTCTAGTCCCTGTGGACACTGACACAGCCCAGTCACAGGACTCTAGACTCTTCCAGTCCCTGTGGACACTGACACAGCCCAGTCACAGGGCTCTAGACCAAATTGTTACAGATCATTTGGAGTGAAGTGTATTCAAATATAGTATTCGATATTTCACTAATCATAGCAGTTGGTATGAGAGCCAGGCAGTGCTCTAATAAAGGTTTTAGTTGTGAAATCAGAGGTTAGCGTTGTGTAATGTAGGCCCGAGATGAGTAAATCAGTTTGAAAGAGGCAAGATGGACCGAACTGATTCTAAAAGGAGGTACTTGGTTGCTATGGGCAACTGGTGATTCTTAAAAAAAGCTCTGGGCTTTGTTGCTATGGAAAGTGGAATGCAATCTGGAATGAGTACGACATGGACGATGTGCTGCTTTAGGGAAAATGAAGTAACGTAAGTGATTAATAATTGTCAATCAGCATGAGATCAATATCGTGCTATAAATCTGTAATTCCTCAATGACTCAGGTTCTGGGTGAACGCCCTCTCAGGCAACATCCTAGAAGACTAATGGAAGGCAAAGCCTCTGTCTGGGTCTGCTCTAGACTAGGTGTCTGTGACTGAGCCCTGGGTCTGGAGGTTTGATCAACTCCGACTCTCTTTTGCTCCTCCAGGGAGATGTGGGATTAACCTCACAGCACACCTGCAGTGTGAAAGTGTCAATCGCTTCATTCACGCTCAGAGACTGCCACTCTCGCTGCGACTGAACCACTCGCCATGGGATGCTCAGGTCAACACGGGACTGGATGGAACAACTACAGGGAATCAAGCAGAATCCCCACTGTACAGCAACCTGATCCGCTGCAGGCTTTGCATGAAGCAAGCAAGCTGGAGATGCTGGAGAGACACTCAGTCCAGCTCCTCTGTAACTTCACATGAACACCCCTCCCCATCAGAGCAGGAGATACTGGAGAGACACTCAGTCCAGCTCCTCTGTAACTTCACATGAACACCCCTCCCCATCAGAGCTGGAGATACTGGAGAGACACTCAGTCCAGCTCCTCTGTAACTTCACATGAACACCCCTCCCCATCAGAGCTGGAGATACTGGAGAGACACTCAGTCCAGCTCCTCTGTAACTTCACATGAACACCCCTCCCCATCAGAGCTGGAGATACTGGAGAGACACTCAGTCAAGCTCCTCTGTAACTTCACATGAACACCCCTCCCCATCAGAGCAGGAGATACTGGAGAGACACTCAGTCCAGCTCCTCTGTAACTTCACATGAACACCCCACCCCATCAGAGCAGGAGATACTGGAGAGACACTCAGTCAAGCTCCTCTGTAACTTCACATTGGACGAAATATATCCAACCAACATCTAAACACTGTTCACTCCTGTTTAGGATCCTAACCACCCAAAGCTGAAAGGAATATAGAGCTAGGGACAGAAATACATCCCAGACAGTCCATCACAGAGGGACCGATTTAGGGTAGGGATCTTTGAGAGACAGCAAGAAGCTAAAGCCCCCAGAGAAAACCCAGACTGACAACATGCAGACTCCACACAGAATGACCAAGGCTTGGGGTGACCCTGCAGACAACCTCCCAGGACCACGCAGTTTTGAAATCACGAGGCGAAGAGAGACACATGGGAGACTCGAAGCACCAAGGCTAGCTGAGCCCAGGATGGATACGGGGGTCCGGTCTACATAATCCCAGACAAACGGGGTCCCCTGTGTGTGTGTGTGCAGCCCCTGCACAGCACAAGGCTCTGAAGCTCTTTCGATGCCCAGAACAGATCAGAGCCACAGACGGGCAGTTGTGATGCCTGACCGTCTGTCCCGGCCTGTCCACCCCGTCCCGTCGAGAAACCCTGTCTGCTTACCGCTCCGCCCTCCATGTCGGGGGAACCCGTCCGGTACCGGCCCGTGGAGCTCGATTCGTCGGGCGAGACTGCAGGACACGGCACAGCTCCTCCACGGACACGGCGGACTTCTCGACTCTGGGAGAGAAAAGGGGGATTTTACACCACTGAGGCCACCGGGGCGCTTTCCGACACAACGGGCGAGGTTTCTGAAGGAATAAAGCCGAACCGGGGGGGGGCGGACAGCGCCGGTCCGGTCACGCGCACCGCCGATCGATCGACCTCTCGCGCTGGCTGAATGACCAAGCCGGATCGATCGATCGAACAGGACCGACGGGGTGCCACAGTCTCCCTTCTCGACAAATACATCTACGTGCGTGTGCGTGTGTATATATATCCAGTATTTACATTTACGAGCCAAGCTAAAAAATGAAAATGATGCATTTTGAAACGCAATCAAGGCACAACTCCAACACTGCCTCTAGTACACGATTCGTCCATGATGAGGTCGGATGTCCTTGTTAAAAAAATGGCACTAGCAATTAACAGCTCCACCTTCCATGCAAAAAAAACACAAGATGCCTTTTTGAACACGCATTTTGAATACCGGTTTTCACTGCGGCGCGTTAGTGTCCGAAACAGCTGCCGCCTCAAGCTCGCTCGTCCTGTCTCCCCCCTCGCGTCCTTCCCGGCCGATGCGCGACTCGGAGAGTAATGAATGTCCAATTGATCGCGTCCCTGGCTCGGGCTCGGGCTCTGGCACTGAGGTCCGGGCGCCGGCAGGCTGGACTCCGCTATTCCGCGTGTAGCAGCTGGTGATATAAACCCCCCCGCCCCCCGCAGCGCCTTATATACACGGTGGTACAAGAGAAGCGGCACGTTGCTCGCAGGAAGAGGACTGATGCGCAACCCCGCCCCTCCTCTCCCCTCCTCTCTCGCCTTCTCTGGGTGATGACACGCATCGACGCGGTTTTTCAAAGTAGAGATATATATATAGGTACTGTGTTGTCGGGTTGGGGAGGGTGACCAGGCAGCGCGGGTGGAGCGGACGCGATGAAAGGGACGGGCGCGGGATGATCATAATGTTGATAATGTTTCTTTATTGGCCCTATACAATTTCTTGCATTAGGAATTCGTCTTTTCGCATACCCCAGCTTTTCTCCATGGACAGGGAGAGAAGCTGGGGCTCAGAGCACAGGGTCTGCCATTTATACGGCGCCCCTGGAGCAGTTAGGGTTAAGGGCCTTGCTCAGGGGCCCAACGGAGTAGGATTCCTCTGCCGGCTGTGGGATTTGAACCGGCAACCTTCCAGCCACAGGCGCAGATCCTGAGCCACAGAGCCACCACTCCGCCCGAAGCAAGAGGAAGGGAAACGCAGACCTGGAGACGAGGTAGCGATGTTCCACCCGTCGTGTCGGCGTATTGAGCTGACACGCGTGTCTGAGCTGCCCAAGCGTCCTACAGACCCCCCCGGCTGAGAGAGAGCCCTGTTGAACCCCTGTGCCACCCCACACCCAGGACACCAGTGGGACCGTACCCCCCCCTCCAGAGCAGCATGTTCTCGTACAGACCACAGAAGACACATCCTGCCTCAGCGGAGGCTGGCAGCCCCCCTGGCCTGGCTTGTGGCAGACACGCAGGACACCAGCTGTCCGCTCTGTGGGGGGACTGGGATACCGGCGCCTCTCCAGGCCACTGCTGGCCCTGGACCAGCCTCCTCCCGGCCTGGCTGCTGGGTTTGGAGAGAAGGTCTCGCCCGCAGCGTCAGGGTGGTCTGAGCCCTTCAGCACCGCGGCGCTCGGACAGCTCCTCGATCTCCCCGCTTGGATCTGGACTCGAAGCTCCCTGCCTCCCCGGAGGACCGTTCGGAGACGGGAGAGGGCAGTCTGAGACTACGGCACACTCACAGCCCCCGCCCGCTCGTGTGGCTCGAGAGGTGTGTGCAGTGGGTCAGCCACAGCGAAGGCCTCAGACCTTCCTGCCCTCTCCTTGGCTGTTTCAAGTTATCCGTCCACTTCCTGAGGGGGGTTTCCCCAGAATGTGTGGAGTGGGCTGTGTGTCGGACACGAAGTGCAACTCAGGGAGACAGGCCTGCAGGGTGTGGGGTCTGGGAGTTACACGCCATCTTCACGGGCGCCGCCTGCAGGCGACTGGAAATGCAGTGTGTCTCCTCTGGAGGAGGGGTCACAGGGGGACCTCAGTGTGTCTCCTCTGAGGGAGGGGTCACAGGGGACCTCAGTGTGTCTCCTCTGGAGGAGGGGTCACAGGGGACCTCAGTGTGTCTCCTCTGAGGGAGGGGTCACAGGGGACCTCAGTGTGTCTCCTCTGAGGGAGGGGTCACAGGGGACCTCAGTGTGTCTCCTCTGAGGGAGGGGTCACAGGGGACCTCAGTGTGTCTCCTCTGGAGGAGGAGTCACAGGGGGACCTCAGTGTGTCTCCTCTGGAGGAGGGGTCACAGGGGACCTCAGTGTGTCTCCTCTGAGGGAGGGGTCACAGGGGACCTCAGTGTGTCTCCTCTGAGGGAGGGGTCACAGGGGACCTCAGTGTGTCTCCTCTGAGGGAGGGGTCACAGGGGACCTCAGTGTGTCTCCTCTGGAGGAGGAGTCACAGGGGGACCTCAGTGTGTCTCCTCTGGAGGAGGGGTCACAGGGGACCTCAGTGTGTCTCCTCTGGAGGAGGGGTCACAGGGGACCTCAGTGTGTCTCCTCTGAGGGAGGGGTCACAGGGGACCTCAGTGTGTCTCCTCTGAGGGAGGGGTCACAGGGGGACCTCAGTGTGTCTCCTCTGGAGGAGGGGTCACAGGGGACCTCAGTGTGTCTCCTCTGGAGGAGGGGTCACGGGGGACCTCAGTGTGTCTCCTCTGAGGGAGGGGTCACGGGGGTCACCAGTGTGTCTCCTCTGAGGGAGGGGTCACAGGGGGACCTCAGTGTGTCTCCTCTGGAGGAGGGGTCACAGGGGGACCTCAGTGTGTCTCCTATGGAGGAGGAGTCACAGGGGGACCTCAGTGTGTCTCCTCTGGAGGAGGGGTCACAGGGGACCTCAGTGTGTCTCTTCTGGAGGAGGGGTCACAGGGACCTCAGTGTGTCTCCTCTGGAGGAGGGGTCACAGGGGACCTCAGTGTGTCTCCTCTGGAGGAGGGGTCACGGGGGACCTCAGTGTGTGTCTCCTCTGTGGGAGGGGTCACGGGGACCTCAGTCCCTAGGCTATGCTATGGGATGGAAACAGGATTAACATTATTGTCAGCAGTGGCGGAATTCAATTCCTGCAGGAGACACACAGACAGATGCTCTGTCTCCAGTCAACATCTCCATTCTCTTAGTAACAGTAAGGTCACGAGGGGCAGGAGACGTTTCTCCCACGCTCTGACATCACTCTGTTTACATCAGGCTGCTGTCCATCGCTACACTCCACACATCTCACTTCCCCACTTCAGTCTCACTCCTCCATCCCCTCTCCTTGCTCCGCCTCGTCTCACTCCTCCATCTCCCTCTCCTCACTCCGCCTCGTCTCACTCCTCCATCCCCTCCGCCTCACTCCGTCTCGTCTCACTCCTCCATCCCCTCCGCCTCGTCTCACTCCTCCATCCCCTCCGCCTCACCTCACTCCTCCATCCCCTCCGCCTCACTCCGCCTCGTCTCACTCCTCCATCCCCTCCGCCTCACTCCGCCTCGTCTCACTCCTCCATCCCCTCCGCCTCACTGTCTCGTCTCACTCCTCCATCCCCTCCGCCTCGTCTCACTCCTCCATCCCCTCCGCCTCACCTCACTCCTCCATCCCCTCCGCCTCACTCCGTCTTGTCTCACTCCCCCATCTCCCTCTCCTCGCTCCGTCTCGTCTCACTCCTCCATCCCCTCCGCCTCACTCTGCCTCGTCTCACTCCTCCATCCCCTCCGCCTCACTCCGTCTCGTCTCACTCCTCCATCTCCCTCTCCTCACTCCGTCTCATCTCACTCCTCACTCCCCAGCCATCAGCAGCTGTGTGCCTTCCATGAGATCATGGCCAGGTACTAATCAATCAGGGTCTGACCTTTGGGCCCTGATACACATCTGTCCAGGGGCCTCTGGGAGTCAATATCTTTCCATCCTCCTTTTCGCTGGCTCTCGCACGACCGCAAATGATTAGTGAATACAGCTGGAACCGGAGCTAGAAGACAGAACCACGCACGAGACAGTGACCCACTGACCCCTGCCTGCCCTGAGAGGCTGACTCACCGAGGGGTCCCCCGATCTCCTTAAAACCCCGACCAAGGCGTGTGAGTTAGCAGACGGGACTCCTCACCCCTGACTTCCAGGACTGCCCCTCCCTCTGCCCTCCTCCCCCCCGCTGCCCTTCCTGTGGGGCGGCTGAGTCACCGCGGGAAAGAAGCGGGTGTTAGTGAGGGCAATGTTGAGTGACGGGCTTCTGCAGCATGTTCAGCTAGACCACAGAATGACAACAAGGAAGACAAAACAGAATGAGCAGGATGACTGTTTCCTTTTTATCATAACATCACTTCACACCAGGCTCAGCCCAGTCGGCCCCAGTGCCAGAGGACTGGACTCCATCAAACCAGGCTCGGCCCAGTCAGCCCCAGCGCCAGAGGACTGGACTACATCACACCAGGCTCAGCCCAGTCAGCCCCAGCGCCAGAGCACTGGACTCTATCACACCAGGCTCGGCCCAGTCGGCCCCAGCGCCAGAGGACTGGACTCCATCACACCAGGCTCGGCCCAGTCAGCCCCAGCGCCAGAGGACTGGACTCTATCACACCAGGCTCGGCCCAGTCGGCCCCAGCGCCAGAGGACTGGACTCCATCACACCAGGCTCGGCCCAGTCGGCCCCAGCGCCAGAGGACTGGACTCTATCACACCAGGCTCGGCCCAGTCGGCCCCAGCGCCAGAGGACTGGACTCTATCACACCAGGCTCGGCCCAGTCGGCCCCAGCGCCAGAGGACTGGACTCTATCACACCAGGCTCGGCCCAGTCGGCCCCTGCGCCAGAGGACTGGACTACATCACACCAGGCTCGGCCCAGTCGGCCCCAGCGCCAGAGGACTGGACTCTATCACACCAGGCTCGGCCCAGTCGGCCCCAGCGCCAGAGGACTGGACTCTATCACACCAGGCTCGGCCCAGTCGGCCTCAGCGCCAGAGGACTGGACTCTATCACACCAGGCTCGGCCCAGTCGGCCCCAGCGCCAGAGGACTGGACTGTATCACACCAGGCTCGGCCCAGTCGGCCTCAGCGCCAGAGGACTGGACTCCATCACACCAGGCCCAGGGCAGTGAGCCCCAGCGCCAGAGGACTGGACTGTATCACACCAGGCCCGGCCCAGTCAGCCCCAGTGCCAGAGGACTGGATGGTATCATGGCTCTTAGGACAGCGTTAAGAAGATTATTTCACCTCTGCAAGATTGTCCTTGTCACGCTCTCTCCGACGTGAACAAGATCGAGATCACCATGATAAAAACGAATCTACTGTAGAGTCCGCTCAGCCAATCAACCCTATGCATGCTAACAATATGCACCCCTCCCCCTCCTCTCGGATCGATCAGCCATTAGCAAATAACTGTTGAAAATGTGAGATGAGCTGGATCCTATTTTTAACCTTTGATAATGCAATTCTTTTCCCCACAGTCTCCTGGGGCTGGGATGTGCTCTTTATCTACCCAGTCAGATGTGAGGGTGCGTGCGTGCTTGAGAGTGTGTGCTTTGGTGATTCCTTCAGGGAGAGCGCATGAAACTGACACTGTGTGTGTGTGCACACACGTGTATGACATCAACAATCTTCTGGGCAGCACCACGCCTGCAGGCTACACGATCAAGAGCTCAGAGTTGTTGCTATAGAATCCTCCTGCAAGAAACAATGGAGGACCTGTGGTCCGGGACAGTGTCTAAACTTGCACTACTGCAGTTACACAGTTCTCTTTTCCCAGTGCCATTCAGTACTGCTCAACTGATAATTGTGCATGGTGCTGCATACCCAAACATTACTTTGTTATAGTGTTAAATCAGTGCTGGTTGTGTTAGAATAGGGGTCTACAGTACAGTAGGCCTGTTATAATACTGTAGGTGTTCTTCTATAAACAGCATTGTATACTACAGTGTGAGTGTGCCAGCTCTACACTCAGTATGTCAGAACTGTGTGACTCAGTGTGTCAGAGCTGTACTGAGCTCTGCGCTGTGTGACTCAGTGTGTCAGAGCTGTACTGAGCCCTGCGCTGTGTGACTCAGTGTGTCAGAGCTGTACTGAGCTCTGCGCTGTGTGACTCAGTGTGTCAGAGCTGTACTGAGCTCTGCGCTGTGTAACTCAGTGTGTCAGAGCTGTACTGAGCTCTGCGCTGTGTAACTCAGTGTGTCAGAGCTGTACTGAGCCCTGCGCTGTGTAACTCAGTGTGTCAGAGCTGTACTGAGCTCTGCGCTGTGTGACTCAGTGTGTCAGAGCTGTACTGAGCTCTGCGCTGTGTAACTCAGTGTGTCAGAGCTGTACTGAGCCCTGCGCTGTGTAATTCAGTGTGTCAGAGCTGTACTGAGCCCTGCGCTGTGTAACTCAGTGTGTCAGAGCTGTACTGAGCCCTGCGCTGTGTAACTCAGTGTGTCAGAGCTGTACTGAGCCCTGCGCTGTGTAATTCAGTGTGTCAGAGCTGTACTGAGCCCTGCGCTGTGTAACTCAGTGTGTCAGAGCTGTACTGAGCCCTGCGCTGTGTAACTCAGTGTGTCAGAGCTGTACTGAGCCCTGCGCTGTGTAACTCAGTGTGTCAGAGCTGTACTGAGCCCTGCGCTGTGTAACTCAGTGTGTCAGAGCTGTACTGAGCCCTGCGCTGTGTGACTCAGTGTGTCAGAGCTGTACTGAGCTCTGCGCTGTGTAACTCAGTGTGTCAGAGCTGTACTGAGCTGTGTAACTCAGTGTGTCAGAGCTGTACTGAGCTCTGGGCTGTGTAACTCAGTGTGTCAGAGCTGTACTGAGCTCTGCGCTGTGTAACTCAGTGTGTCAGAGCTGTACTGAGCCCTGCGCTGTGTGACTCAGTGTGTCAGAGCTGTACTGAGCACTGCGCTGTGTAACTCAGTGTGTCAGAGCTGTACTGAGCCCTGCGCTGTGTGACTCAGTGTGTCAGAGTTCTGTGTAACTCTTTCACTGGTGCCTGTGAGCTGCGTCTGATGCAACTTCCGGCCTGCTTCCCCCCGCGCTGGCGCAACAGGAAGCTGTTTGGCGATAAAGGGGAAGTGGGCATGTTCTTCTCCGAGCGGCTGCAGAAGTGAAAAGCCTGGCGAAACTCAGGCGGGCCAGTTCTGAGAAAAACAGAAAAGCAGTGCCATCTGTGCGCCGTCACCAGGCCATCACAGGGTCAGAAGAGCAGCACCCGAGTGTAGGTGCCCCTGTTTGAGTCAGAGAGGCAGTATGTG
The DNA here is from genome assembly GCF_059453375.1 of Lepisosteus platostomus. NCBI lineage: Eukaryota > Metazoa > Chordata > Actinopteri > Semionotiformes > Lepisosteidae > Lepisosteus > Lepisosteus platostomus. The sequence goes on along the minus strand of NC_142635.1, from coordinate 2,642,015 downwards.
TACATGCAGCAGCTGTGAAAGCAGCAAGCAGCCACAGCAGCAGCAGTTTGTGTAGATGCAGTAGGTGTGACAGCAGCAGTGGTGTAGCAGCAGTTTGTGTAGATGCAGTTTGTGTAGATGCAGTAGGTGTGACAGCAGCAGTGGTGTAGCAGCAGCAGTGTGTGTAGATGCAGTAGGTGTGACAGCAGCAGTGGTGTAGCAGCAGCAGTTTGTGTAGATGCAGTAGGTGTGACAGCAGCAGCAGTTTGTGTAGATGCAGTAGGTGTGACAGCAGCAGTGGTGTAGCAGCAGCAGTGTGTGTAGATCCAGTAGGTCTGACAGCAGCAGTGGTGTAGCAGCAGTTTGTGTAGATGCAGTTTGTGTAGATGCAGTAGGTGTGACAGCAGCAGCAGTTTGTTTAGATGCAGTAGGTGTGACAGCAGCAGCAGTTTGTGTAGATGCAGTAGGTGTGACAGCAGCAGCAGTTTGTGTAGATGCAGTAGGTGTGACAGCAGCAGCAGTGTGTGTAGATGCAGTAGGTGTGACAGCAGCAGTGTGTGTCGATGCAGTAGGTGTGACAGCAGCAGTGGTGTAGCAGCAGCAGTGTGTGTAGATGCAGTTGGTGTGACAGCAGCAGTGTGTGTCGATGCAGTAGGTGTGACAGCAGCAGTGGTGTAGCAGCAGCAGTGTGTGTAGATGCAGTAGGTGTGACAGCAGCAGTGGTGTAGCAGCAGCAGTGTGTGTAGATGCAGTAGGTGTGACAGCAGCAGTGGTGTAGCAGCAGCAGTTTGTGTCGATGCAGTAGGTGTGACAGCAGCAGTTTGTGTCGATGCAGTAGGTGTGTCAGCAGCAGTTTGTGTAGCAGCAGCAGTTTGTGTAGAGCAGTAGGTGTGACAGCAGCAGTGGTGTAGCAGCAGCAGTGTGTGTAGATGCAGTAGGTGTGACAGCAGCAGTGTGTGTAGATGCAGTAGGTGTGTCAGCAGCAGTTTGTGTAGCAGCAGCAGTTTGTGTAGAGCAGTAGGTGTGACAGCAGCAGTGGTGTAGCAGCAGCAGTGTGTGTCGATGCAGTAGGTGTGACAGCAGCAGTTTGTGTAGATGCAGTAGGTGTGACAGCAGCAGTGGTGTAGCAGCAGCAGTGTGTGTCGATGCAGTAGGTGTGACAGCAGCAGTAACACTGATAGTAGTGACTCTAATGGTTTTAGCAGCTGCAGTGTTAGACAGGCTGCAGTAGTATCAGCAGTAGCTGCAACAAGGGGTGGCGTGCAGTTTTAAACTAGCGCAGCCGTGTCATCTAATTCACAGCCAGCTGTCACATCTTTTGAGCTCAGGAAACAGAGAAATCAGCCATTTTTTTTTTCTACTGAAATATCTTTCTCAGCATCATCTCTCCGGGAACCCCACCTCACCGATTACCCTGGCAACCAGTCAATCCGGCCCGTGAATTGGCTGCTCTCCCAGGCCTCCCAATCACATGACACACAGAGGGCAGGAGGGGGGGGGGGAGGGGCAGGTTTACGTGCCGGGAGTCAGACACGCACACGCCGCACAGCATCAAGTACCACCATCCCCACCCCGGCCCGAGAGCAGGGCGGCGCTGCGCCTGGCCTGGCCCTTTACCCTCGACTTCAGGAACTCACAGCCTAACATCACCACATCCTCCACCTTCCCCAGCTGGGGTCAGAGGCACAGCTGCCCAGGAAGCTGCAGAAACTGTGGGCCTTCTGTGTCAGTCGCCCTGCCTGAAGATCGCATTATCATTGAGACGACCCCTACCCCTAGTACTGCAGAAGAGCAGTGGTGGGGCCGCAGAGCCTCTGCACTCCTGACCGGTTACGGGTTGTGGGTTCGAGCCCCTGCTCCAGTCCAGCCTGCCGTGTCGGTGGGGACCAGCACTGCCTCGGACCCGTGCCCGCCCTCTCGAGCCCGCTGGACTCTACAGCACCGCGGCGGGCTCTGGCCCGATCAGCCGATGCGGCTCGGATACAGAGACGGGCAACAGTCCGGGCACGAGGCTCAGACGGCGGCTACTCCGGCGCACAGTCCTACTGTGGCTCAGCGGGTCCCAGAGGAACCAAAACCGCCACGAGAAAGGAGCAGGGAGAGGTCTGCGCCCTCGAGCGCCAGACACGCGCAGGGGAACTTGCGGCGCTATTTTTATATGCCGGGGGGTGAGACAGGACCAGCGCCGGGAAGTGCGCTTCAAAATGAAAGTCAAAACGTACACAACAGCTTGTAAAACCTCCACTGACTTCCCACAACAGCTGGAACTGTCTGGTCTTCTGGGGGTGTGTGCAGCCCTGCGACACCGTGAACAGGCAGGCCTGCGCATTCGTCTCCGTGAACCCGCCGGAAACACTGCTCTCCACTCGCAGACGGCATCGCTGCGTGTTGACTCTGCGTGCAGCTCGTGTGGGAGACTTTCTTCGGGGAAACGTCTGCTGCACAACCTGGACGGATTCGCTCGCAACGCAGGGCTGCTTCATGTCACAACGCTCTCGAACTCTCGCTCCCGGGCAGGGGTGCGACCGGCGTGCCGACTTTCACAAAGGTCACGATTTTGTGCTCACTTCAGAACGTGTCAAGGCCTTCTGTGCCCTTACCAAGATTGAGAAACCAGCCGAAGAAGGGGGCGCGCAGTTCTGTTTGAAACCAACAACTCCCGCCGCCACCTGGTGGACTCCCTTGGGTACTGCAGGAGAGCGGGGAACTGCGCCCATTCTTGCTCGGGCTGTCAAGAGACAAGAGAGGAATCGAGGCTCAACACGCAGGCGGCGTTCCTACCTGTGAAATTTACCTGCTGCCTCGAGGGGTGAAGCCTTTGCTCAGACGGGTCCCCAGGTACGGGAAGTCCTGTGCGGAGTCTGGGCGCGTGCGACGCAGACGCCCCAGGGGGCCTCAGGGCGCGGGGGGCCGAGGCGCTGCGGCGGGGGTCTGCGCTGTCCAGCGGGGCAGCGATGAAAATGCTCCGCGATGACCCGTCGGCTGGCGCCACACCCCAGGAAAGCCAGGAAAGATGTTAATGAGAAGAAGCTGCTCCGCCTGCTTTCCGTACTCCTCATTTGCTTGTGGTGAAGTCACCCCTGGGTCACGTCCAGGTGTTTCTCTGACACCAGGGCTGGCCAGCATGTGTTTGGCCAGGAGCTCCTACGTCAAGCCCACCGGCTCCGGTGTCACTGATGCCCCCGAAGCACAGCCCCCTGGGGTGGTTGTGTCCATAACCTTTCGCCTTTAACCTGTGTCCCCTGTTCAAAACTAAAGAGGTTCAGTTCCTTTAACCACTCCACACAGGTGCCTTAAGGCCAGGCCTGTGTCAAATTCGACACAATACACCCATCATTTTGTGGGGTTGATTTATCGCGAGCAATTGAACCACTGAACTGATGCAGACGATGGAGAGTCTCAAGCCAGCTGTGCACTGACCGGAACAAGAGCAGCTCCAAAAACTGAGGTTTCGGGGGGACTTCACCCCTATAAACTGAGGTTTGGGGGGGGGGGTGTAGTTCACTCCTATAAACTGAGGTTTCGGGGTGTGTGTGTAATTCACCCCAATAAACTGAGGTTTCGGGGTGTGTGTGTAATTCACCCCTATAAAGTGAGGTTTCGGGGTGTGTGTGTAGTTCGCGCCAATAAACTGAGGTTTCGGGGTGTGTGCCACCCTTATAAACAGATGTTTGTGGGTGTGTGTATTTCTCACACACACACACTTACTACGTACTTACGAACCCTCGTGTAAAGAACAGATCTGAAATCGGACCCGCGCTGGAGCCCGGCCTGCAGCCCGGGAACCCTTTCCCCATCCGCTCCAGCCAGAACCTGGATCCGGCCGGCTGCTCCAACTGCTCCGCCGGCGGGCCGCGGGAGCAGATCAGCCGCGGAGGCCCTCGCCGGAAGCCCGTTCTCAAAGCGGGCGACACCAACGTGCTCCTTCGCCAAGCTGCCGACAAGAGCCAAAAACCCACCTATAGGTCCCCCTGGCCCGAACTGGTGCTATTAATTGATCTCCTTGATTGTCAGGTTTCCCTCACTCAGAAAAGCCCAGCCTCCAGCAGATTTTCCAGAACGTCCAGTACGCCCGGCGGTCACCCCTGCGCTTGCTTACCTGTACTGCACGGTATCTCCGACACGCGTGACCTGGTGTTGGGACTGCGATGGACACACGCCACTCCCACCCCAGGGGCTCTTTTCCCCCTGCGGAGGTCCAGCTGGTGGCACTTCTGGACGAGGGCAGCCCCTTCACCTCAAGGCTGCGACCAGCAGCCCTTCGCCGCTGGCCTTTCAAGAGCGGGGCGTGTGCAGTACAGTCTGTGAAAGAAAAACTCCCACCCACCCCCCCCAGAAAACTGAGATTCCAAACTGGGAGAATCCAGGAGAAAGACACAGCGCTCATCCAGGACCAGGACGCGCTGCTGTGAACCAGCAGCCTCTCTCTCCCTCTCTCTCAATTCAATTCAATTCCAGGTGCTTTATTAGCATGACCGATGGGTACAATCAGTGTTGCCAAAGCAAATAAAAATAATAAAATTCACATGAAACAGAACAAAAAATAACATTCAAATAAAATCTACAGACATGTTACAGACATTTACAACAAAGACATATTATAAAATATTGACATATTCTGTAGGCGGCTGGAGCATTACTGGGAGACGGGCTCACTGTTCCTCAGGCTGTGACAGGAGATCACATACTGGGCTGCCAGATCAACTGAGTTCCCTCCTCCCTCTCCCAGTAGGATTGGGACCCGTTGTGATTCTGGCAAGTGTGGGAATTCTGGGACTCGATTTCCGAATTTAAGGAAGAATGTTTCTCTAGTCACAGAGTATCAGAGTATCACTCTCTCTCTCTCCAGAGGGACTGCGCGCGTGAGAGAGAGAGAGAGAGAGAGAGAGGGGCGTGTGTGTTACGGGAAGAGGGAGGGAGGGAGTGACGTCAGCCGTCAGGAAGGAGCAGTGTGTGACGTGAGCCAGGCAGGGGCCGAGAAGTGAAAGTCTCTACTCACTTCGGTTCTTGCGGCTCTGTTTACTTTCCCCGGCAGGAAGAGGAGTGAGAACGGAGAGGCAGGGGGACAGCGAGAGGGAGGGAGAAGGAGAAAGGAGCAGGGACGCCGGTGAGCGGCAGGAGAAGAAAAAAGAGCTGCAGGGACCTGCAGGGAGAAAGGAGGGAGGAGTGGGAGAAAAGAGGGAAGTGTCCGAGAGTGACACACACCGACAGGAGCCCGGGACAGATTCCTCGGCTCAGAACTCCTTCCCAAGCCTCCGCCGGCCCCCGGCCTGGGGATCCCGCACGACCTGCCTGCCTGGCCCCGCGGAGCCGGCGAGCGGGGGGTCTGCAGAGCACCGCTGGGTGGGTGGGATGGATTTCCCAAGGGATATCTTCTGAGGAATCCCCCCGATGGGCCGCGTCCCGGGAGAGAAGCAGACAGCCCCTGGGTCCCAGATCGACCTCGGACGCCACTGAACCCAACCGGGCCGGAATACCAGAGGTGAGACGGGCCGAACCGGGTCGGAATACCAGAGGGGGCCGATCCGGGCAGGAATACCAGAAGTGAGACGGGCCGAACCGGGCAGGAATACCAGAGGTGAGACGGGCCGAACTGAGCAGGAATACCAGAGGCGAGACGGGCCGATCCAGGCAGGAATACCAGAGGGGGCCGATCCGGGCAGGAATACCAGAGGCAAGACGGGCCGATCCAGGCAGGAATACCAGAGGTGAGACGGGCCGAACTGGGCAGGAATACCAGAGGGGGCCGATCCGGGCAGGAATACCAGAAGTGAGACGGGCCGAACCGGGCAGGAATACCAGAGGTGAGACGGGCCGAACTGAGCAGGAATACCAGAGGCGAGACGGGCCGATCCAGGCAGGAATACCAGAGGTGAGACGGGCCGATCCAGGCAGGAATACCAGAGGTGAGACGGGCCGAACCGGGCGCCCTCTCCGGCCTCACGCGGGGCATGTAGTGTGCCAGAGGAGCTTTCCAGGGGCTACTGCAGCCAGCATTGTGGCAACTGCAGTAACAGCAGCTCAGGGATTTGCACAGCAGAATCGAATTCCGTGGGGCGCAGTCCAGGCCAGGCAGACAACGGGGGCGCGGAAGTGCCCACAACACTGCTGCCCTGTCACAGACTTCACCTCCCGCCCCTGCCACTCGTCCGCCCGCCGAGACCCACTGGGGTGGGCTACTGTGGGCCTCAGGCCCCAGCCCGCTGTCGGGCAGCGAGGTGATCTGACCACTGGGGGCACTTCAACACTGCCCAGAGGTACTCGAAGAACATGTCAAACATCAGCATCCAAGTCAGGCTTTCTTCCTTCAGACAGGCGCAGTTACCAAAGATGCCCACCGGAGGGCAGTAACGCTATTAGTTCTGCCTGCCTTGAGCGCCTTCAGCACACTAACGACACACTGCATGGCCCAGTCATCAGCGCCGTACTCGGCTTTCACCACACTCAGCACCCCTGAGCAGAACAGCTCAAAGAAAAGTTACTCCTTACTTTGACAGAGATGAACAATCAATACTTGCAAAACTGAAAGAACAGCTACTGGGTGCTATATGTAATGTCACAGAGAGAAAAAATCAAATGTGTTTAATGCTGCTCAGTGCTATCCTTAATTTGGCTTGTGTCAGCGTGTGTCAGTGTGTTCTGGTCACAGTGTGTCCTGGTGTCAGCGTGTCTCAGTGTGTCTCCGTGTGTCACAGCGTATCTCAGCGTGTCTCATTGTTTCACAGTGTGTCTCAGTGTGTCATAGTGTGTCACAGTGTATCTCAGTGTGTCTCAGTGTATCTCAGTGTGTCACAGTGTGTCTCAGTGTATCTCAGTGTGTCACAGTGTGTCACAGCGTGTCTCAGTGTATCTCAGTGTGTCTCAGCGTATCTCAGTGTGTCACAGTGTGTCTCAGTGTGTCACAGTGTGTCCTGGTGTCAGTGTGTCTCAGCGTGTCTCAGTGTGTCACAGTGTGTCCTGGTGTCAGTGTGTCATAGCGTGTCTCAGTGTGTCACAGTGTGTCCTGGCATCAGTGTGTCTCCATGTGTCACAGCGTATCTCAGCGTGTCTCAGCGTGTCTCAGTGTATCTCAGTGTGTCTCAGTGTCTCTCAGCGTGTCTCAGTGTATCTCAGTGTGTCTCAGCGTATCTCAGTGTGTCACAGTGTGTCCTGGTGTCAGTGTGTCTCAGCGTGTCTCAGTGTGTCTCAGCGTGTCTCAGCGTGTCTCTGTGTGTCACAGCGTATCTCAGCGTGTCTCAGTGTGTCTCAATGTGCCCTGATCTCTCTCTCAGGACCCATGTCGACAAACCTGGACTCCAGTCTCACCAGTATCGACTGGCTGCCCCAGCTGGGAGTGGCTGGCTTGCGATCGGGGCAGGAGCGCAAGGCTGGGACAGGGAGTTCTGGGGAGCTGCTTCGCCCCAAGAAGGGGAAACCTCCCCACAGCTATGCCACGTTGATCGCCATGGCGATCAGGTCGTCGCCAGGGAAGCGGATGACACTTAGCGAAATCTACACTTGGATCAGTGAAACGTTTCCCTATTACCACCGTGCTGGGCGAGGCTGGAAGGTGGGAGAGGGACAGAGATTGTCCCACTGTGTCTTTCTCAGTGTGTGTCTGTCTCAGAGTCTCTGTCTCAGAGTGTGTGTCTGTCTCCAAGTGTGTGTCTCACTCCGAGTGTGTGTCTGTCTCAGAGTGTGTGTGTCTCTCTCTGAGTGTGTGTCTGTCTCAGAGTGTGTGTCTCACTCTGAGTGTGTGTCTGTCTCAGAGTGTGTGTGTCTCTCTGAGTGTGTGACTTTCTCACTCTGAGTGTGTGTCTGTCTCAGAGTGTGTGTCTCTCTCTTAGTGTGTCTGTCTCAGAGTGTGTGTGTCTCTCTCTTAGTGTGTCTGTCTCAGAGTGTGTGTCTCTCTCTGAGTGTGTGTCTGTCTCAGAGTGTGTGTCTCACTCTGAGTGTGTGTGTGTGTCTCTCATTGCCTCACTCTGTCTCAGTGTGTCTGTTTGTCACTCTGCGTCTCAGAGTATGCTGAGAATATGTATTACTGAGTCAGTATAACTCAATCTGTATTTTTATGTCTTTCACATTCTGTGTGCAACAATCATCCATATTATCTCCTGAACTGTTTTCCACAGAATTCTATACGGCACAACCTCTCCCTCAACAAGTGTTTCAGAAAAATTCCACGCCCTCCAGATGATCCTGGAAAGGTGATAATTACTTTTTTTACTCACAATAATTTAAAACACATAATAATGAACAAGAGAATAGTGTTCTGCTTGATTTATAAAAAACAGGCTTTGTTAATAACCAATCAAACCTGTAGACCAGTCAGTCCAGTCCCAGTGAAGAACTACTCCAGCTCCCAGTCCAGTCAGTCCAGTCCAGCCTGGAGAGTCTCAGACTGCTCTGTCAGTGTCAGTGGAGTCTGATTATAATCCCAGTGAAGAACTACTCCAGCTCCCAGTCCAGTCAGTCCAGTCCAGCCTGGAGAGTCTCAGACTGCTCTGTCAGTGTCAGTGGAGTCTGATTATAATCCCAGTGAAGAACTAGTCCAGCTCCCAGTCCAGACTATCAGTGTGAATCTAATAATAATAATACCAGAGATGGGGATTATTAGGAGGCCATGATTGGTAAGGGCCAATGGGAAATTTGGCCAGGACATCGGGGTTACACCCCTACTCTTTTCGAGAAACGCCCTGGGATTTTTAATGACCACAGAGAGTCAGGACCTCGGTTTTACGTCTCATCCGAAGGACGGCACCTGTTTACAGTACAGTGTCCCTGTCACTATACTGGGGCATTAGGACCCACATGAGCCGCAGGGTGAGCACCCCATGCTGACCCCACTAACACCTCTTCCAGCAGCAGCCTTAGTTTTTCCCAGGAGTCTCCCATCCAGGTACTGACCAGGCTCAAACCTGCTGAGATTCAGTGGGGCTGCCAGTTGTGAGCTGCAGGGTGATATGGCTGCTGGCTCAATTATAATCTCAATTAATAACTAATACGCCTCACAATCACGCTCAAATAATCCAATCTAGCAAATGCCTGGAGAGGTTCAGAGTGAGTCACGGGCAGGAAACTTTGGTTTGATGTTAATTATGACAGTGACGTCAACCTGACGTCATTAGGGAAAAGAATAGTGGACTATGTAGTCTTTTTTTCATTGTCCAACAGTGATGTGATCCAATCAGCTTTCTCTCTCTGACCTGCCCCATCCCTGTCGACTGATTCCAGGGCTCCTATTGGACAATGGACGGACCAACAGGAGACGATCCTCCTCCCACTTCCCGAGGCACAAAACGCTCCCATCCCCAAGAGGAGGAACAGGTGTCTGTCCCACTCTCTATACTCCTGCGGTCTTCTGTTTCAAGTTACTGTCAGCGTACTCAAGCATTACACTGCGTCTGTGACTCTTACTGTACTTTATATAAACCAGGGTCACTGTCAGCCTTACTGTGCTGTAGTGTCCAGTCAGTCAGTCAGTCAGGGTCTCTGTGCTGTAGTGTCCAGTCAGTCAGTCAGTGTCACTGTGCTGTAGTGTCCAGTCAGTCAGTCAGTGTCTCTGTGCTGTAGTGTCCAGTCAGTCAGTCAGGGTCACTGTGCTGTAGTGTCCAGTCAGTCAGTGTCACTGTGCTGTAGTGTCCAGTCAGTCAGGGTCACTGTGCTCACAATCGAGTCGAGTCCAGTCAGTATTACTGTACTGCAGTGTCCAGTGTATTCATACTGTATTAACCGGACCACCCCTGTTGTCTGTCTTACGCTGACCAACAGGAACAAGAAGCCACTCCAGCCAGTGCTGGCTTGCCTCAGGTTACACAAACAGACTCCGCTGCGCCACCTCCCTGCAAGGTACTGACATTACACTTCCTGTCGCCTGTGTCTGTGGGCCTGCCAGCGCTGCAGAACTGCCCCCCCAGTCAATCCAGTTTATTCAGCTGTGACGCACAGACTCCAGTTTACAAACTCTTATCAATTGGATTCTTCTTTCTTTTGCAGCAACAGACCCCTCAGCAGCTGAACATCATCCTTCCAGCTCTCCCAGTCCTCCCCAGCCCAGTAGTCACCCCAGCTCTCCCAGTCCTCCCCAGCCCAGTGGTCACCCCAGCTCTCCCAGTCCTCCCCTGCCCAGTGGTCACCCCAGCTCTCCCAGTCCTCCCCAGCCCAGTGGCCACCCCAGCTCTCCCAGTCCTCCCCAGCCCAGTGGTCACCCCAGCTCTCCCAGTCCTCCCCAGCCCAGTGGCCACCCCAGCTCTCCCAGTCCTCCCCAGCCCAGTGGTCACCCCAGCTCTCCCAGTCCACACAGGCCCCACGGTCACTCTGGCTCCCTCAGTATATCCTGCCACCACAGCTGCCCCAGGGCTGCTGCTGCCCCCCAGCTCCGCCCCAGAGCCCCCCCTCCGATTCTCCTTCGCCGACCTGCACCTGCCGGACCTGTACTCCTCTTTCCAGAGCCTGTACCGCACCGTGAAGGAGAGAGCGACCTCGCTGAGTGAGTCCAGTGGGACCTGAACCACACCACCAGTCAGGGTCACTGTGCTGTAGTGTCCAGTCAGTCAGTCAGGGTCTCTGTGCTGTAGTGTCCAGTCAGTCAGTCAGTGTCTCTGTGCTGTAGTGTCCAGTCAGTCAGTCAGTGTCTCTGTGCTGTAGTGTCCAGTCAGTCAGTCAGGGTCTCTGTGCTGTAGTGTCCAGTCAGTCAGTCAGTGTCTCTGTGCTGTAGTGTCCAGTCAGTCAGTCAGTGTCTCTGTGCTGTAGTGTCCAGTCAGTCAGTCAGTGTCTCTGTGCTGTAGTGTCCAGTCAGTCAGGGTCACTGTGCTGTAGTGTCCAGTCAGTCAGTCAGTGTCTCTGTGCTGTAGTGTCCAGTCAGTCAGTCAGTGTCTCTGTGCTGTAGTGTCCAGTCAGTCAGTCAGGGTCACTGTGCTGTAGTGTCCAGTCAGTCAGTCAGTGTCTCTGTGCTGTAGTGTCCAGTCAGTCAGTCAGGGTCTCTGTGCTGTAGTGTCCAGTCAGTCAGTCAGTGTCACTGTGCTGTAGTGTCCAGTCAGTCAGTCAGGGTCTCTGTGCTGTAGTGTCCAGTCAGTCAGTCAGGGTCACTGTGCTGTAGTGTCCAGTCAGTCAGGGTCACTGTGCTGTAGTGTCCAGTCAGTCAGTCAGTGTCTCTGTGCTGTAGTGTCCAGTCAGTCAGTCAGGGTCACTGTGCTGTAGTGTCCAGTCAGTCATTATATCTAATATTAACGGCAGTCTATTCCTTGTTTTCTCTGTCTGGTCAGCGGATGCTGCTTCTCTCCCAGTGTCTTTCGCAGTGCCCGGCGAGGGTGCACCCCTCCACACCCCCACCCTGCCCCCTCTCACACCAACCCCTGGAGCTGCTGCAGGCCCCGGCGCTGACAGGATGCTGCATCCACCACAAGGGGGCAGCTGTGAGTCTCATTACTGCTCTCTGCCCACTACAGCGTAAAGGCTTCATGATAGGAAATACACATCAGCTAGAGGCAGAACCCATTAATACAACTGTTAGGAAGCTTATTCAAGCTCTGACTGAAAGAAAGGATTGAATAATAAAAAAAGAGACGTAAACACAAGTAATTGAGCATACATGAAATCAGGAAAAAAACGTGCAGTTTCCAGCACGCCAGTGCATCTGTGTTCCCGCAGACATCGCTCCAGACTGGTTCTCCACTCCTGACAGCCTAAAGGAGAGCTTCCAGATCGCCAACAGCCTGGACTGGGCCAATATCGACCTCTCCCAGCACCCAGGTACTGGCCAGAACAGAGCATTGCAGACACGACAGTTTACCTCTGTGAACAACAGACCACCACAGTATAGACCACTGTACAGCAGAGCAGACCAGTGCACCACACTACAGACCAATACACAGCAGAGCAGACCAGTGCACCACACTACAGACCAGTACACAGCAGAGCAGACCAGTGCACCACAGTACAGACCAGTACACAGCAGAGCAAACGAGTGCACCACACTACAGACCAGTACACAGCAGAGCAGACCAGTGCACCACACTACAGACCAGTGTGCAGCAGAACAGATCTGTGCACCACAGTCTAGACCAGTGAAAAGCACAGCAGACCAGTGCACCACACTTCAGACCAGCATACAGCAGAGCAGACCAGTACAGCACGGTGCAGATAATCGGGACAAAGTAGTTCAGGTGGGGAGCCGCGTCAGCATGCGTAGGCTGCAAGGGAACAGGTAACAGGTTTATTCCCTGCTGAAAAAAAGAAGAAAGAAAACACAAGGTTTCGGCCGTGGAGCCTTCTTCAGGGGTGAGGTGAGGTGAGGTGTGATGCTCACCCCTGAAGAAGGCTCCACGGCCGAAACCTTGTGTTTTCTTTCTTCTTTTTTTCAGCAGGGAATAAACCTGTTACCTGTTCCATTATTAGGACAGACGGGTAAGCAACAGCGCAGCTCTTTTAAAGCAATCACAGGCGTATGATAGCGCTCGGCAGACCCACACAGCGCAGCACGGAGCGGCGCATGTCTGTGAGGAAGCACCGGAGCGGTGTGCCCCGGTGAGACCCCTCTGTCTCCCCTCCGCAGACCTGCTGGAGAGCATGCGGCAGGCCGAGCTGTCCGACTGGTCCCTGGAGCCGGCCCTGTTCGCCTCGCTCTGCGACTCGCTGAACCGCTTCTTCACGCAGACCGGGCTCATCCTGCCCCCCCACGACGCCCTGCCGCCGCCATCCCAGCATCCCCTTCAGCTGCCGCCCAGCTCCCTCCCTCCCCGCGCCTCCGCCCCCCCTGCTCCCCCTGCCCCCGCGGCCCACCTTCCTCGCGGCGCTCCAACCCCCCTCCCCGGGCCTACCTGCAACCACGCCTTCCTCCCCCTGCCCGCCGATGCCAGCGCCCCCGGGCCGGTCCCGCCCGCGGCCGCCCAGACCCAGCATGCCGTGCAGCCGGCCCCCAGCGCATCGCCGCGGACGACGCCCGCCATCCAGGGTGAGCATCCCCCGAGGGGCGCGTGGTCCTTTCACCACGCCGCGCTTGGCTGCCCCGCAGGAAGGGGGCGCTGTTCGGCAGTGGGGGTGGGGGGGGTGGACGTGCTGTCTCTCTCACCCACACTTCCCCTCCCTCGTCCTTTTCAGCCCACGGCCGGGCCCCCCAGCTGCGCGCCCACAGCAACAGCGAGGAGATCCAGGACGACTTCGACTGGGATTCGCTGATCGTGTAGAGCCCTCATTGCCGCGGCAACAAATGACACTAACGAGACAGGCGCCGCCATTGCTGTGGGCCGCTGGGTACTGCGGCCAAGAAGACCGATCGAGTGCCTCAGGCTGGGGCCAGTGATGTGCCAGTTGATCCGCGCTTCGACTCCGCCGTTTCATATCCACCAACGCCACCGAACTCGAATCATGTATCGTGTCTGAGAACCGCGATTAATTAACCACACAAAGGTGCGCGCTGAAGCTCCAAGGACGCCCAGCGGCTTAGCTGCGGGGTGTTTTTTGTAGATGTGCAGTTCTTCGTTTCTTGCGTGCGGCTGTCCTGTTCGATTGGTCCGTGTTTCGGTATTGTAATAAAGAGCACGCATCTCGTACCGGACTGGGGAAGGTGTCTGTGTGGAAAATGCAAGTAAAGCTTTATTCCCTGCTGAAAAGAAAAGGAAAAGGACCACAACATTTTGGCTGTGGAGTCTCCTTTGGGTGGGAAGAGTATATATGTGTATAAAACGCTCCTCTTTCACTCCACTTTTCTCTCTGTCCCTCCAGTTCTTCAGTTCTCCCGGCTTCTGTGGTGATCCCCCTGCCCATCCCCCTGTCACAGGCAATGGCCAGGCTGTGGCCCGAGTGTGTCCTCTGTGTGCTGAGCTTTAGTCCTGTCGACTCACGCTGTCTGTGTTACAGCCACACCAGCGAGCCTCAGGACCAGCAGGCTGGGGCCTGTTCTCCAGGCTCAGCTCGTGTGTGTGTGTGTGTGTGTGTGTGTGTGTGTGTGTGTGTGCGCGCCACTGGGTGAGGCAGTGTTGTTCAGTGTGTGTGTGTGCACCACTGGGTGAGGCAGTGTTGTCCAGTGTGTGTGTGTGTGTGTGTGTGTGTGTGTGTGTGTGTGTGTGTGTGTGTGTGCGCGCACCACTGGGTGAGGCAGTGTTGTTCAGTGTGTGTGCGTGCACCACTGGGTGAGGCAGTGTTGTCCAGTGTGTGTGTGTGCGCCACTGGGTGAAGCAGTGTTGTCCAGTGTGTGTGTGTGTGTGTGTGTGTGTGTGTGTGTGCACACCACTGGGTGAGGCAGTGTTGTCCAGTGTGTGTGTGTGCACCACTGGGTGAGGCAGTGTTATTCAGTGTGTGTGTGCACCACTGGGTGAGGCAGTGTTGTCCAGTGTGTGTGTGTCTTGGCCTGTGATCTGGTGGATTTTGATGGGTGCTGCCCTGAGGCTGGCTGCTGTCAGTGAGCTTCAGGACCAGCAGGCTGGGTGAGGCAGTGTTGTCCAGTGTGTGTGTGTGTGTGCGCCACTGGGTGAGGCAGTGTTGTCCAGTGCGTGTGATCGGGTGGATCTTGATGGGTGCTGTCCTGAGGCTGGCTGCTGTCAGTGAGCTTCAGGACCAGCAGGCTGGGTGAGGCAGTGTTGTCCAGTGCGTGTGTGTGTGCGCACCACTGGGTGAGGCAGTGTTGTCCAGTGCGTGTGATCGGGTGGATCTTGATGGGTGCTGTCCTGAGGCTGGCTGCTGTCAGTGAGCTTCAGGCCCAGCTGGCTGAGGAGCCTCTTCCTGGGCTCAGCAGGGCCTTGTGGGGGGTTGAGCGTGGGTCCCTGTTTCTGAGGCAAAGCAATACTTTTGTGTTTGTTAAATGAAGGGTCTGCAGCCACCTAGTCTGGTGCTGCTTTGCGCGCGAAGCATGTTTTTACAACCATCTGTGCGCCGATCCGATCTGTTCTTGATAAAGCCCACGGAGGGGGGTGGACTGGGTCCAACTTCAGAGATTTCTCTCCAGATCTCTGGGTGGGTTTAGATTAAAGAGCTTCCTGTCATCTTTGATGCTCAGAAACCCTCTATTTGTCATTCTTTCTTTCATTGTTACCTCATTTCTGTCTTCTGTAATACTTTCCTCCCTTTCGTTAATTTGTTTCTTTTTCATGCGTGAGGTGGTGCGCGTGTCTGTGTGTGTGCGTGCGTGCGCGCCTGTTTATGTGTGCCAGCCCGTGTGCACCTGTGCGTGTGCCTGTTTATAGAGGTTCCTGTCTCTATTTGCATGCCTGTGTGTCTTCTGTGTGTGTGTGTGTGTGTGCGTGCCTGGGGATCAGAGATGTGTGTGAGAGTGAAACACCTGCGTCTGTGCGGAAGGCCATGGAGGTTGTGAAAGTACTGAAATGATTCTGCAGATACTCAGTGACTCGGGGGCAGGACCTGCGGGCTCTCTCGATGATCACGGCGCCACGCGGGCAGAGCAGGTGGGCGTCCACCTGCTCCTTATGATTTCTGGACACGTCGCGGAATGGGAAGGTAGACGGTGGGACTGTGTGTGAAGGTGCTGGCCTCAGCCCCTGCGCTCTGATCTCCGTCCCTAGCGCTCGCTCCTGAGGGGGAGGGTCGCACAGACTTCCCTTTCCCCAGCGACAGCCTCCCGGACCCTTGTCTGTCCTGCTTCTTCTCCCACCCCATCCCCCTCTCTCCCACCCCTATCCTCCTCTCTCCCACCCATATCCTCCTCTCTCCCACCCCTATCCTCCTCTCTCCCACCCCTATCCTCCTCTCTCCCACCCCGATCCCGCTGTCTCCCACCTCCATCCTCCTCTCTCCCACCTCTATCCCCCTCTCTCCCACCCCTATCCTCCTCTCTCCCACCCCATCCCGCTGTCTCCCACCCCATCCCCCTCTCTCCCACCCCTATCCCCCTCTCTCCCACCCCGATCCCGCTGCCTCCCACCCCAATCCTGCTGTCTCCACCCCTATCCCCCTCTCTCCCACCCCTATCCCCCTCTCTCCCACCCCTATCCTCCTCTCTCCCACCCCAATCCTGCTGTCTCCACCCCTATCCCCCTCTCTCCCACCCCGATCCCGCTGTCTCCCACCTCTATCCTCCTCTCTCCCACCTCTATCCCGCTGTCTCCCACCTCCATCCTCCTCTCTCCCACCTCTATCCCGCTGTCTCCCACCTCCATCCTCCTCTCTCCCACCTCTATCCCCCTCTCTCCCACCCCTATCCCCCTCTCTCCCACCCCTATCCTCCTCTCTCCCACCCCAATCCCGCTGTCTCCCACCTCTATCCCCCTCTCTCCCACCCCTATCCTCCTCTCTCCCACCCCAATCCCGCTGTCTCCCACCTCTATCCCCCTCTCTCCCACCCCTATCCTCCTCTCTCCCACCCCAATCCTGCTGTCTCCACCCCTATCCCCCTCTCTCCCACCCCTATCCTCCTCTCTCCCACCCCCATCCCCCTCTCCCACCCCCATCCCGCTGTCTCCCACCCCATCCCCCTCTCTCCCACCCCTATCCTCCTCTCTCCCACCCCAATCCCGCTGCCTCCCACCCCATCCCCCTCTCTCCCACCCCCATACCCCTCTCTCCCACCCCGATCCCGCTGTCTCCCACCTCCATCCCCCTCTCTCCCACCCCGATCCCGCTGTCTCCCACCTCCATCCTCCTCTCTCCCACCCCATCCCGCTGTCTTGCCTCTCTCTTGCCCCCATGTGCCCCTGTCCCTCTCTCGCCCCCGTGTCCCCCTGTCCCTCTCTCGCCCCCGTGTCCCCCTGTCCCTCTCTCGCCCCTGTGTGCCCCTGTGCCTCTCTCGCCCCCGTGTCCCCCTGTCCCTCTCTCGCCCCTGTGTCCCCCTGTCCCTCTCTCGCCCCCGTGTCCCCCTGTCCCTCTCTCTCCCCTGTGTGCCCCTGTGCCTCTCTCGCCCCCGTGTCCCCCTGTCCCTCTCTCGCCCCCCTCCTCCTCAGCAGCACACCTGCGCTGACACCTGAGGAAGCCTGCGGTCACTGCTGAGGCATGACTCTGCAGTTCTCCCACCTCTGCGCTCGTGTCTGTATCTCCATCTGTATCTGCGCTCTCTCTCTCCCCGCGCCGGTATATATAGAGTGAGACTGCATCCGTTAGTGTGTGGGAGAGCCTGCAGTGAGGGTGATGTGTTTTCTGCCACAGTGCAGACCTGTCGCCCGCAAAACAGGATGTTTGTACAGTAGAGAGAGACAGAGAGAGAGGAGGTTTCTGGTGTGCACATCTGCGGAGAGAGGTGAAACAACTGCACCGAGAAAGAGGTAGTACAGGCACACTGTGACTGACTGAACACTATATTAACACTCCAGTACATTAACACCACACTGAGAGAGGGGGGTTCATACAGACACACTGACTGGACACTCCAGTACATGAACACTGCACTGAGAGAGAGAGGGGTTCATACAGACACACTGACTGGACACTCCAGTACAGTACATGAACACTGCACTGAGAGAGAGAGGGGTTAATACAGACACACTGACTGGACACTCCAGTACATGAACACTGCACTGAGAGAGAGAGGGGTTCATACAGACACACTGACTGGACACTCCAGTACATGAACACTGCACTGAGAGAGAGAGGGGTTCATACAGACACACTGACTGGACACTCCAGTACAGTACATGAACACTGCACTGAGAGAGAGAGGGGTTCATACAGACACACTGACTGGACACTCCAGTACATGAACACTGCACTGAGAGAGAGAGGGGTTCATACAGACACACTGACTGGACACTCCAGTACATGAACACTGCACTGAGAGAGAGAGGGGTTCATACACACACACTGACTGGACACTCCAGTACATGAACACTGCACTGAGAGAGAGGGGTTCATACAGACACACTGACTGGACACTCCAGTACATGAACACTGCACTGAGAGAGAGGGGTTCATACAGACACACTGACTGGACACTCCAGTACATGAACACTGCACTGAGAGAGAGGGGTTCATACAGACACACTGACTGGACACTGCGCTGAGAGAGAAAGATGAGTTACTACAGACACACTCTGACACAGCCTGCACTGAGGGGGGGGGGCGCTCACGCTGTGTTGACAGAGAGGGTGGAGTGAAAGAGACTCGCAGGTCAGAGCTCGGGATGAACAGAGACAGAGGCACCGCGGCTCGTCCTTGACCCGGGTCCCAACACTGCTGACTGGCACTGAGCACTGTGTCCACTCTGGGACTCCTGCTGCGGTGCTCTTGCCTGCGATCTCGATTCTGAACGACTGAATTCATTCTGAATGACTGAATTACTGACATTCATTTCTGAACTGTCTGAATTCTCGGACACCACAGCTCCTCGCTCAGCTCTGAGAGAGGGCAGTGTTCCTCAACGAACAGCCACACTTTTGTTTTGGTCAAGATGGAACTCGACGTGGGCTTGTTCTAAAGAAGAGAGGATGAAATGATGAGAAATTATTAACGGCAATAAAACAGTTCTGAGTGAAACGAAAAATAATCCTAGCCAAATAAGATCTCTACAAATGACAAAGCCCTTTCCAGTGTCAGGATGGTTGCGAGTTTAACCGATAAGCAGGAACTTTTCAAATGTAATTATGATTAAGAACTTCTAACTGCACGATTCATTTTGTTTTGAGATTTAAGTACGTCTTCTTTGATAGTTTTGTCAATAGATGGACAGAATCTTGGAAATTCGCCTTCTTTTTTTTTACAGTGCCTCCAAAGTTAGGGGGATTCACACTGAATTAAGGCCATTTATCAAGTAATTGTTCAGTTGATTAATCTGATTCGAGCACTTCATTACACTATTATCTGAAAAATGATTTAAATACACGGTATATTTAAGCACTTTTTAAACAAACAAAGAAAAGGCATGAACTGAGACTGTGGTACAAGACACACTGCCTGCATACTCCTTCCATTCCAAGTCAGGGTCACGGGGGAGCTGGAGTCTATCCCAGCAAGCAACGGGCACAAGGCAGGGTCCACCTTGGGCAGGACAGCTGCCCATCACAGGGCAGACACACACTCTCACACCAGAGCCAACTTCCCAGAAGTCAATGGACCAGCCAGTGTGTCTCTGGACTGCGGGAGGAAACCGGAGCACCTGGAGGTAAACCCACATGAACATGTGGGGAACATGCAGACTCCACACAGACAGCACCCCTGCATCTGTGCTGCATGAACCCCTCTCCCCAGCCAAAGAGAGCAGAAGTGACTGGGGGGCGACTGGGCTGTCACTAAATGTGTTGACAGGAAACAGGTGTGCAAGTGCTGAAGTCAGAGAGCACAGCGCTAAATTCAAAAATACAGCCAGCGTGTGAGAGAGAGGAGGAGGTGGGGTGGAAAATATGACAAAGCATTTCCTGTTTTGTCAAAAAAACAACATCAAAGACCCTGCATTCCTCCCTCTCTCCATCTCACTCTCTCGGTCTCTCTCAGCGCTATATTGGTGTCTAGGTAGTCAGATCTGTAACCGAGATCTAGCTCATTCAGAACACAGTCACCACCACAGCTTAGAGACACTCAGTCAAGCTCCTCTGTAACTTCACATGAACACCCCTCCCCATCAGAGCTGGAGATACTGGAGAGACACTCAGTCCAGCTCCTCTGTAACTTCACATGAACACCCCTCCCCATCAGAGCTGGAGATACTGGAGAGACACTCAGTCCAGCTCCTCTGTAACTTCACATGAACACCCCTCCCCATCAGAGCTGGAGATACTGGAGAGACACTCAGTCCAGCTCCTCTGTAACTTCACATGAACACCCCTCCCCATCAGAGCAGGAGATACTGGAGAGACACTCAGTCCAGCTCCTCTGTAACTTCACATGAACACCCCTCCCCATCAGAGCTGGAGATACTGGAGAGACACTCAGTCCAGCTCCTCTGTAACTTCACATGAACACCCCTCCCCATCAGAGCAGGAGATACTGGAGAGACACTCAGTCCAGCCCCTCTGTAACTTCACATGAACACCCCTCCCCATCAGAGCTGGAGATACTGGAGAGACACTCAGTCCAGCTCCTCTGTAACTTCACATGAACACCCCTCCCCATCAGAGCTGGAGATACTGGAGAGACACTCAGTCCAGCTCCTCTGTAACTTCACATGAACACCCCTCCCCATCAGAGCTGGAGATACTGGAGAGACACTCAGTCCAGCTCCTCTGTAACTTCACATGAACACCCCTCCCCATCAGAGCTGGAGATACTGGAGAGACACTCAGTCCAGCTCCTCTGTAACTTCACATGAACACCCCTCCCCATCAGAGCTGGAGATACTGGAGAGACACTCAGTCCAGCTCCTCTGTAACTTCACATGAACACCCCTCCCCATCAGAGCTGGAGATACTGGAGAGACACTCAGTCCAGCTCCTCTGTAACTTCACATGAACACCCCTCCCCATCAGAGCAGGAGATACTGGAGAGACACTCAGTCCAGCTCCTCTGTAACTTCACATGAACACCCCTCCCCATCAGAGCAGGAGATACTGGAGAGACACTCAGTCCAGCTCCTCTGTAACTTCACATGAACACCCCTCCCCATCAGAGCAGGAGATACTGGAGAGACACAGTCCAGCTCCTCTGTAACTTCACACGAACACCCCTCCCCATCAGAGCAGGAGATACTGGAGAGACACTCAGTCCAGCTCCTCTGTAACTTCACATGAACACCCCTCCCCATCAGAGCTGGAGATACTGGAGAGACACTCAGTCCAGCTCCTCTGTAACTTCACATGAACACCCCTCCCCATCAGAGCTGGAGATACTGGAGAGACACTCAGTCCAGCTCCTCTGTAACTTCACATGAACACCCCTCCCCATCAGAGCAGGAGATCCTGAGACAATATTCAGTGCAGTTGATCTAATTTAACAAGTGCACCATGACTGTCCTGCTGTAGTCTGACTCTTGACCCTCACTGCGTCATGATTCTCCTGCAGTCTGACTCTTGATCCTCACTGCGTCATGATTCTCCTGTAGTCTGACTCTTGATCCTCACTGCGTCATGATTCTCCTGCTGTAGTCTGACTCTTGATCCTCACTGCGTCATGATTCTCCTGCTGTAGTCTGACTCTTGATCCTCACTGCGTCATGATTCTCCTGTAGTCTGACTCTTGATCCTCACTGCGTCATGATTCTCCTGCTGTAGTCTGACTCTTGATCCTCACTGCGTCATGATTCTCCTGCTGTAGTCTGACTCTTGATCCTCACTGCGTCATGATTCTCCTGGTGTAGTCTGACTCTTGATCCTCACTGCGTCATGATTCTCCTGTAGTCTGACTCTTGATCCTCACTGCGTCATGATTCTGCTGTAGTCTGACTCTTGATCCTCACTGCGTCATGATTCTCCTGCTGTAGTCTGACTCTTGATCCTCACTGCGTCATGATTCTCCTGTAGTCTGACTCTTGATCCTCACTGCGTCATGATTCTGCTGTAGTCTGACTCTTGATCCTCACTGCGTCATGATTCTCCTGCTGTAGTCTGACTCTTGATCCTCACTGCGTCATGATTCTCCTGTAGTCTGACTCTTGATCCTCACTGCGTCATGATTCTCCTGGTGTAGTCTGACTCTTGATCCTCACTGCGTCATGATTCTCCTGCTGTAGTCTGACTCTTGATCCTCACTGTGCCATGATTCTCCTGCTGTAGTCTGACTCTTGATCCTCACTGCGTCATGATTCTCCTGTAGTCTGACTCTTGATCCTCACTGCGTCATGATTCTCCTGTAGTCTGACTCTTGATCCTCACTGCGTCATGATTCTGCTGTAGTCTGACTCTTGATCCTCACTGCGTCATGATTCTCCTGCTGTAGTCTGACTCTTGATCCTCACTGCGTCATGATTCTCCTGTAGTCTGACTCTTGATCCTCACTGCGTCATGATTCTCCTGCTGTAGTCTGACTCTTGATCCTCACTGCGTCATGATTCTCCTGTAGTCTGACTCTTGATCCTCACTGCGTCATGATTCTCCTGTAGTCTGACTCTTGATCCTCACTGCGTCATGATTCTCCTGCTGTAGTCTGACTCTTGATCCTCACTGCGTCATGATTCTTCTGCTGTAGTCTGACTCTTGATCCTCACTGCGTCATGATTCTCCTGTAGTCTGACTCTTGATCCTCACTGCGTCATGATTCTCCTGCTGTAGTCTGACTCTTGATCCTCACTGCGTCATGATTCTCCTGTAGTTTGACTCTTGACCCTCACTGTGTCATGATTCTCCTGTAGTCTGACTCTTGATCCTCACTGCATCATGATTCTCCTGCTGTAGTCTGACTCTTGATCCTCACTGCGTCATAATTCTCCTGTAGTCTGACTCTTGATCCTCACTGCGTCATGATTCTCCTGCTGTAGTCTGACTCTTGATCCTCACTGCGTCATGATTCTCCTGTAGTCTGACTCTTGATCCTCATTGCATCATGATTCTCCTGCTGTAGTCTGACTCTTGATCCTCACTGCGTCATGATTCTCCTGCTGTAGTCTGATTCTTGATCCTCACTGCGTCATGATTCTCCTGCTGTAGTCTGACTCTTGATCCTCACTGCGTCATGATTCTCCTGCTGTAGTCTGACTCTTGATCCTCACTGCGTCATGATTCTCCTGTAGTCTGACTCTTGATCCTCACTGCGTCATGATTCTCCTGTAGTCTGACTCTTGATCCTCACTGCGTCATGATTCTCCTGTAGTCTGACTCTTGATCCTCACTGTGTCATGATTCTCCTGGTGTAGTCTGACTCTTGATCCTCACTGCGTCATGATTCTCCTGGTGTAGTCTGACTCTTGATCCTCACTGCGTCATGATTCTCCTGTAGTCTGACTCTTGATCCTCACTGCGTCATGATTCTCCTGCTGTAGTCTGACTCTTGATCCTCACTGCGTCATGATTCTCCTGTAGTCTGACTCTTGATCCTCACTGCGTCATGATTCTCCTGCTGTAGTCTGACTTTTGATCCTCACTGCGTCATGATTCTCCTGCTGTAGTCTGACTCTTGATCCTCACTGCGTCATGATTCTCCTGCTGTAGTCTGACTCTTGATCCTCACTGCGTCATGATTCTCCTGTAGTCTGACTCTTGATCCTCACTGTGTCATGATTCTCCTGCTGTAGTCTGACTCTTGATCCTCACTGCGTCATGATTCTCCTGTAGTCTGACTCTTGATCCTCACTGCGTCATGATTCTCCTGCTGTAGTCTGACTCTTGATCCTCACTGCGTCATGATTCTCCTGCTGTAGTCTGACTCTTGATCCTCACTGCGTCATGATTCTCCTGCTGTAGTCTGACTCTTGATCCTCACTGCGTCATGATTCTCCTGCTGTAGTCTGACTCTTGATCCTCACTGCGTCATGATTCTCCTGTAGTCTGACTCTTGATCCTCACTGCGTCATGATTCTCCTGCTGTAGTCTGACTCTTGATCCTCACTGCGTCATGATTCTCCTGCTGTAGTCTGACTCTTGATCCTCACTGCGTCATGATTCTCCTGTAGTCTGACTCTTGATCCTCACTGCGTCATGATTCTCCTGCTGTAGTCTGACTCTTGATCCTCACTGCGTCATGA
This sequence comes from Lepisosteus platostomus, assembly GCF_059453375.1. Lineage (NCBI taxonomy): Eukaryota > Metazoa > Chordata > Actinopteri > Semionotiformes > Lepisosteidae > Lepisosteus > Lepisosteus platostomus. The sequence continues at coordinate 2,618,572 of NC_142635.1, read as the reverse complement.
TTCTCCTGCTGTAGTCTGACTCTTGATCCTCACTGCGTCATGATTCTCCTGGTGTAGTCTGACTCTTGATCCTCACTGCGTCATGATTCTCCTGTAGTCTGACTCTTGATCCTCACTGCGTCATGATTCTGCTGTAGTCTGACTCTTGATCCTCACTGCGTCATGATTCTCCTGCTGTAGTCTGACTCTTGATCCTCACTGCGTCATGATTCTCCTGTAGTCTGACTCTTGATCCTCACTGCGTCATGATTCTCCTGTAGTCTGACTCTTGATCCTCACTGCGTCATGATTCTCCTGCTGTAGTCTGACTCTTGATCCTCACTGCGTCATGATTCTCCTGTAGTCTGACTCTTGATCCTCACTGCGTCATGATTCTCCTGTAGTCTGACTCTTGATCCTCACTGCGTCATGATTCTCCTGCTGTAGTCTGACTCTTGATCCTCACTGCGTCATGATTCTTCTGCTGTAGTCTGACTCTTGATCTTCACTGCGTCATGATTCTCCTGTAGTCTGACTCTTGATCCTCACTGCGTCATGATTCTCCTGCTGTAGTCTGACTCTTGATCCTCACTGCGTCATGATTCTCCTGCTGTAGTCTGACTCTTGATCCTCACTGCGTCATGATTCTCCTGCTGTAGTCTGACTCTTGATCCTCACTGCGTCATGATTCTCCTGTAGTCTGACTCTTGATCCTCACTGCGTCATGATTCTCCTGCTGTAGTCTGACTCTTGATCCTCACTGCGTCATGATTCTCCTGCTGTAGTCTGACTCTTGATCCTCACTGCGTCATGATTCTCCTGTAGTCTGACTCTTGATCCTCACTGCGTCATGATTCTCCTGCTGTAGTCTGACTCTTGATCCTCACTGCGTCATGATTCTCCTGCTGTAGTCTGACTCTTGATCCTCACTGCGTCATGATTCTCCTGGTGTAGTCTGACTCTTGATCCTCACTGCGTCATGATTCTCCTGTAGTCTGACTCTTGATCCTCACTGCGTCATGATTCTGCTGTAGTCTGACTCTTGATCCTCACTGCGTCATGATTCTCCTGCTGTAGTCTGACTCTTGATCCTCACTGCGTCATGATTCTCCTGTAGTCTGACTCTTGATCCTCACTGCGTCATGATTCTCCTGTAGTCTGACTCTTGATCCTCACTGCGTCATGATTCTCCTGCTGTAGTCTGACTCTTGATCCTCACTGTGTCATGATTCTCCTGCTGTAGTCTGACTCTTGATCCTCACTGCGTCATGATTCTCCTGTAGTCTGACTCTTGATCCTCACTGCGTCATGATTCTCCTGTAGTCTGACTCTTGATCCTCACTGCGTCATGATTCTCCTGCTGTAGTCTGACTCTTGATCCTCACTGCGTCATGATTCTTCTGCTGTAGTCTGACTCTTGATCTTCACTGCGTCATGATTCTCCTGTAGTCTGACTCTTGATCCTCACTGCGTCATGATTCTCCTGCTGTAGTCTGACTCTTGATCCTCACTGCGTCATGATTCTCCTGCTGTAGTCTGACTCTTGATCCTCACTGCGTCATGATTCTCCTGCTGTAGTCTGACTCTTGATCCTCACTGCGTCATGATTCTCCTGTAGTCTGACTCTTGATCCTCACTGCGTCATGATTCTCCTGCTGTAGTCTGACTCTTGATCCTCACTGCGTCATGATTCTCCTGCTGTAGTCTGACTCTTGATCCTCACTACGTCATGATTCTCCTGTAGTTTGACTCTTGATCCTCACTGCGTCATGATTCTCCTGTAGTCTGACTCTTGATCCTCACTGCGTCATGATTCTCCTGCTGTAGTCTGACTCTTGATCCTCACTGCGTCATGATTCTCCTGCTGTAGTCTGACTCTTGATCCTCACTGCGTCATGATTCTCCTGCTGTAGTCTGACTCTTGATCCTCACTGCGTCATGATTCTCCTGTAGTCTGACTCTTGATCCTCACTGCGTCATGATTCTCCTGCTGTAGTCTGACTCTTGATCCTCACTGCGTCATGATTCTCCTGTAGTCTGACTCTTGATCCTCACTGCGTCATGATTCTCCTGCTGCAGTCTGACTCTTGATCCTCACTGCGTCATGATTCTCCTGCTGTAGTCTGACTCTTGATCCTCACTGCGTCATGATTCTCCTGCTGTAGTCTGACTCTTGATCCTCACTGCGTCATGATTCTCCTGCTGTAGTCTGACTCTTGATCCTCACTGCGTCATGATTCTCCTGCTGTAGTCTGACTCTTGATCCTCACTGCGTCATGATTCTCCTGCTGTAGTCTGACTCTTGATCCTCACTGCGTCATGATTCTCCTGCTGTAGTCTGACTCTTGATCCTCACTGCGTCATGATTCTCCTGCTGTAGTCTGACTCTTGATCCTCACTGCGTCATGATTCTCCTGCTGTAGTCTGACTCTTGATCCTCACTGCGTCATGATTCTCCTGTAGTCTGACTCTTGATCCTCACTGCGTCATGATTCTCCTGCAGTCTGACTCTTGATCCTCACTGCGTCATGATTCTCCTGTAGTCTGACTCTTGATCCTCACTGCGTCATGATTCTCCTGCTGTAGTCTGACTCTTGATCCTCACTGCGTCATGATTCTCCTGCTGTAGTTTGACTCTTGACCCTCACTGCGTCATGATTCTCCTGCTGTAGTCTGACTCTTGATCCTCACTGCGTCATGATTCTCCTGCTGCAGTCTGACTCTTGATCAAGACGCACTGCGCTGTGATTATGACTCCTACTCAACGGCAGTTTTACTGTTGATCTGCACTGCACTGTGATTTTTTACAGCAGTAACAATCACAACAACAGCAAGAGCATCCCACTGAATAAGTTCTTAACCTACAACCTTTGCAAAGAGCAGTGACATTCAACAACTCCCTTTCACTCATTTCAGCCCCGATACAGCTGGAGAACCCACCTTGAAAAGTTACTCAATATCCATCATTTCAAAAGGAACCTGAGCAAATCATTAGACCACTTTATTCTTCTATAAAGATTAGCCAGAATCACATTTCCCCCCCGTTTGTGGTACATGATCATTCACTGGTCTATTAATGATGAATACTGTTTGGAAAGACTTACGGATATTGTGCTCATCACAGTTCATTTCTAGCTCTGCTACGCTGTTTAAGACACAGTGCCCCCAAACCCTGCGGACTCATTTCTAGAAGCCTGAGTTGAAAACTGCTCCCTTTACGAATGAGTTCACTGGGTCTGCACTCCTACTGAAAGAGCTTTCAGTTCTCCACAAGAAGAGCCCCAGGCAGGTCAGCACAGCTGAACACCACCTCTTGTAATCACACAAATAAACTGCTCAACGCCACTGTCCCAAATACAAGGGACCAAACCCCTTTCTGCAAACAGTTCATCTCATTTAGACACATGAATTCACACATGAGGATCAGAGTGAATTCACACATGAGGATCAGAATGAATTCACACATGAGGATCAGAGTGAATTTACACATGAGGATCAGATGTATTAAATTCAAGTGCACCTGTTTGGTATTGGTGACTGAACAAATTTAAATAGTGTGCACAGTTTAAAAAGCCATATGTCTGGTATATTTCATTTTTTATAGGCAATCCAGTTCTTTAAATACCAGTCCACACATCTGGCATTCAAGATCGAACACATCAGAAAGTGTACAGTCTAAAAAGCTTTATTTGTGGTATATGTAACATTTCTTATAAGCAATATTCAAGTTTCTGTATGCCCTGCATCAGATGTATTTTAAACTTTATATTTAGTCTTGGGGATATCTATTACTGTAAATGCACATAATTGGGAATGAATATATCTATGCAGTGCTGGGTCTGCGAAGCCTATTAAAGTATTTCTAAGCAGCCTTGGGAATATATGACATCTATACTCTACAAATACACACCTGACGCTCTATAACACATTGATACAGCAGTAGGGAACACAGAACAGAATATCCACTCCAGGCTCAACAGGGCTGAGCCTGACACCACAGTGAAAGGCAGTGGCTGATCTCACGGAGAGCTGCGAATACTAAGTCATGGTGATGTTCACGAGATGCACAGCAATACGGACATCCAGATGACCACCCTTTGAAGCTGAAACATGTAGATTGTTTCCCATATCTTTCAGATTTCTGTCTTTGTAAAAAGAAAAACATCCCCGCACATTCAGAACAATAAGTATTGAGCGCAGGTGGGTTTTTCATTACAACTGTTTAAGATGTCTGAAAATGAGAAGGTCCTTCCAGCACAGTCTTCCTGGGGCCGGATGAAGAGAGGGGATTTTGTTTAGCGTCTGGAAAGCATCAGTGCGCAACTACCTGTTGAGTTTCAGGAGGGAGATGTCAATCTGACCTGGAGCTCTGACCTGGACTGGCATAACTTACCTCCTCTCCTCTGTGGCTCGATCACACTCTCCCTCGCGGCGCTCTCTGCGCTGTCCACGCCACAGTCTACCGCACAGCTGTCACAACAAACAACACACATGTCATGTCTTCGGTGTAATATTGGTGTATTACTAACACTCACAACAGTAACACACTGGCACTCCTCCATGCTGCAAACATGCACGTGACTTAAGATACAATTCTACTTGACATAAAACCCAACATAAATTCTTTAAAAAAGAATTCCAACATAATAATATGCTGTTGTTAATAACAATAACAATAATAATAATAATAATAATAATAATAATAATAATAATAATAATAATAATAATAAGCTCAGCACACACAGCAGCTCTCAGTGGGGAGGAGAGCAGAGTGATGAGGCCAGTTCAGAGAGGGGGGTTATTAGGAGGCCATGATGGGTAAAGACCAGGGGGAAATCTGACTAGGTCAATACCCCCTGCTGTTTTCGAGAAAAGCCCTCGGATTTGTAATGACCAGAGTCATGACCACGTTTTCTCATCTAAACCGAAGGACAACACCTTTTTTTTACAGTGCTGGGTGTCAACGGGTTGCCTTCAGTAGTGAGCTGCAGGGTGATACAGCTGCTGGCTAAATATTGTGGGAATACCGCAAATATTTATACTTTAAATATAAACATATGCGGAACTATTTACTCCCGCTATTCAATTCATGATCTACAGAGTTCAAGTCACTTATTATCTGTCTCATTTTATTGCATAGTCTATTAATTACATTTCAAATTGCGCTGATCTGAGCAGCAGTAAGTAGTTAAGGACAGGTTTAGGAACAAACCACCGTGAGGAAATTCAATATTCAAGTTTGTTAAGTATAATGGTTGAAGAAACACAATTACTGCGCAGCTGGGGCGCGGACTGTAACCATGACAGCGAGCAGCCCGCGTGAGCCCTCTGACGTCGTTCCCGCCCGGCGTCCGCGATTGGCTCCGGGAGGCGCTCCTGATTGGCCCGGCTGTTCGCCGTCGCTGCCCCGGTGAGCCCGTGTCCGCCGGTGTTGCCAATAAAGCTCTGTGAATTTGAATCTGCCCTGTTGCCATGGCAAACCTGCCTCCCGCGCGGGAAGCGGCGGAACACTGTCGCTAACGCCACACCGTTAATTTATTAAATAACTCCGAAAAATATTCAAATAGAAACGTATTTTGTCTACCTTAAGGAGATAAAGTACTTTTTTTTTCCTCCAGACTTTAAGTTTATGACAAGATGGGGTACGTTTTAACCACTTCAAGCCCAGGAAGTTTACCGGCTGTTAAGGAAGTGTAAGAATACCAATATATATATATATTTTAAAACAACGGAATTAATCGCTTTATTCTTCATAACCTTAGTCATCTGCCGGCGAGGTAACAGTAACCGCCAGTTGAATTTCAAACGTGTAACTTTATTTTGTATAAATGCCCGCCAAATCCACAGCGGGCGCCAGGTCCCCGTGAACGAACCCCACGGTAAAAAAACAACCAACTCCACACCGAAACACGAACACGGCATTAAAACGCAGTTCTTATTCTCGTTTCAATATCTATCGACGATTCCCCCTTCCACATCACACACGGCTTACTTAAATTTCAGATTTATTAAAAACATTTACCTCAAGGCACGATTAACACAACTACCGACCTAACGAGCTTAAAGTTTGAATAGCTGAGGTCACATTTCAAACAAAAGTAGAATTACGAATGGATGGTACATAAAGTATCTAACAAATTTAATATTACTAATATTTTATGAAAAACTACTGACCGGATGACCCCGACTGCGTCACCGGAACGCGATACGGTGACGATGTTCAGGTGTCGCGCGGGAAACCCGCTTATAAGGGGGGGCGGGGCGACTGCAAAATTACCTGCCGGCGGGCCAATCAACATCCTCTCCCTCGGGTGACCCGCCCACGGCAGCTGCTGCGGCATGCCATTGGCTCTGCTGAAGAGGAAGCTGAACGGATTGGATCTGCACTGAGGGTCTTAGCAGATCTGTGCAGCCTTTTGGGGATACGTGTGCAGTCCTGGAAAATATATCATATGGACATAGACCAGGGATGTCAGATATGTACTTGGGGATGTATGACATCCGTCCATCCATTTTCTAACCATTTTATTCAATTCAGGTTCATGGAGGAGCCGGAACGCCTGCCTTTGGACTGTGGGAGGAAACCAGAGCACCTAAACGAAAGTCTTGGAAGTGAGACAAAAAGAAAAAGAAACAACAATTGTGGCCTACGGGCCCCACTGACGCCCCCCCCTGCAGCAGGCTGAGCTGTCCCAGGAGTCTCCCTGCTGGGCTGCAGGGCGATTTGGCTGCTGGCTCTAAGCCCCGGCACGGCAGATGTGAGATATTAATCTCAGAGGGGGGAAGTTAAAGCAGACCTCCCTGTGAAGAAATATCAGGTCGATCTGCGCTCTGGTGCAAGCTGATCAGAATATAAGCCTTGATTTCATCTGTCCTGACGGTTCTTCCTCATCAGCGCGGCTCTGGTGTGGAGCACCATCCTGGAACACGGATATAGTATATCTAATATGTTATATACAGTATATATGTCATTATGAATGATATATATTTTATATGTCATACATGAAGATACATATCTGATATATTGTAAACAGAGATGATAGTTTCTAGAATGCAGTATAGTGGGAAGTTTCACTGACACACACGCAGGTCCATCGAGAAGCTCAGAAAGAGCCCGTACAGAGAGAACGAGATTCGCAGGTGTTTTTTCAGGCCACTGCGAAACCCGTCTGCTCGCCTGAAGGGTGCTTTCGAGACTGATGTGTCAGGGTGAAAGCAGGGGGTCATCATTTCACTGGGAAAGTGGTACCGCTGGGGTAGATTGTGTGTGTGTGTGAGTGTGTGAGTGTCTGTATACGTGTGTGAGTGTGTGTGCGCATGTGAGTGTGCATGCGTGTGTGTGAACGTGTGAGTGTGTGAGTGTCTGTATACGTGTGTGAGTGTGTGTGCTCACTTGTGTGTGTGCGCATGTGAGTGTGCATGCGTGTGTGTGTGAACGTGTGAGTGTGTGAGTGTCTGTATACGTGTGTGAGTGTGTGTGTGTGTGCTCACTTGTGTGCGCGCATGTGAGTGTGCGTGCATGCGCCTGCATGCGTGTGTGTGAACGTGTGAGTGTGCACGCGTGCGTGTAAGCGTGTGCACGTGTGTGAGTGTGTACATGCACACGCGCATGTGCGCTTATGTGTGCAGTGACCTGATGAGAGAGCGCCTGTTTAAACAGATGTTCAAGCTGCGCTGTACAACCTTGAAAACAAGCAAAAAAAATGACCTGTGCTCAGAGGAGCCAGGATCTTTAACATGCATGTAAGCCCGAGGTAGGCTGGTTTAACAGAAAATACACACAACCTCCACACGCATATAGAGTAGGCACGTGTGAATGCGTATGTGTGCAGGAAATTCGAAATAATCTCAAATTAAACTATGATCTTGCACGGTAAATCAGCCCAGTGAATGTGAGAAACACCATAGTCAGACCTCAACAGTGGGACTATATATAGCCCTAAGGTACAGCCCACACACAACACACTCTCCCCCGTTTGTGGTAGAAGGTTATTCACTGGTTAATTCATGACGATGAATACTGTTTGTAAAGACTGATATTGTGCTCATCACAGTTCATTGCTAGCTCTGCTACGCTGTTTAAGACACAGTGCCCCCAAGCCCTGCGGACTCATTTCTAGAAGCCTGAGTTGAAAACTGCTCCCTTCACGAATGAGTTCACTGGGTCTGCACTCCTACTGAAAGAGCTTTCAGTTCTCCACGAGAAGAGCCCCAGGCAGGTCAGCACAGCTGAACACCACCTCTTGTAATCACACAAATAAACTGCTCAACGCCACTGTCCCAAATACAAGGGACCAAACCCCTTTCTGCAAACAGTTCATCTCATTTAGACACATGAATTCACACATGAGGATCAGAATGAATTCACACATGAGGATCAGAATGAATTCACACATGAGGATCAGAGTGAATTTACACATGAGGATCAGAGTGAATTTACACATGAGGATCAGATCCATCGGATGTATTTTAAACTTTATATTTAGTCCTGGGGATATCTATTACTGTAAATGCACACAATTGGGAATGAATATATCTATGCAGTGCTGGGTCTGCGAAGCCTATTAGAGTATTTCTAAGCAGCCTTGGGAATATATGACATCTATACTCTACAAATACACACCTGACGCTCTATAACACATTGATACAGCAGTAGGGAACACAGAACAGAATATCCACTCCAGGCTCAACAGGGCTGAGCCTGACACCACAGTGAAAGGCAGTGGCTGATCTCACGGTGATGCAGTTTTCCTCCTCCTCCTCGTGTGGGCAGGGCAGCCCGGTCTGACCAGGGCTGAGCAGAACGGTGCTTCGTCCTTGCAGGTTAACCCTTCGTGGCCCTAACGGACGCAGCCTGTGTCTCTCTCCCCTCCCCGCGATTCAAACGCTTGGGCACCAACCAGAAACCGGCTCACTGGTTTTCACCCCCTCCTCCCTCCCTCCCTCTCTCTCTCTCTCTCTCTCTCTCTCTCACTTCTTCACCCATTCACTCGCTCGGGGAGCACCTCTGACTGCCAGACCTGGAAGATGACTAACAAGCTGGACAGGTGAGCGCTCGTTCTGAAAGCCTCTCTCGGGCCAGGCTGCTTCCCCACCACTGACTCCCGGTCTGAGTAAGAACTGCTCTCGGTTTCATTCGCGGCTTTTTCACTACTTTCTCTGTTTTCGATCTGCGCCGACAGACAGTTCAACACCTGTCATCTGTACAGAGTGATAATACAGACACACTGACCGGACACTCCAGTACATTAACACTGCACTGAGAGAGAGAGGGGGGTTCATACAGACACACTGAATGAAAACTATGCTCAGGAAAAGTGGATGATACAATTACATACCAGGGTAAGGGTCATACTTATGAATTTGTTGAAGTTACAGAGGAGCTGGACTGAGTGTCTCTCCAGTATCTCCTGCTCTGATGGGGAGGGGTGTTCATGTGAAGTTACAGGGGAGCTGGACTGAGTGTCTCTCCAGTATCTCCTGCTCTGATGGGGAGGGGTGTTCATGTGAAGTTACAGAGGAGCTGGACTGAGTGTCTCTCCAGTATCTCCAGCTCTGATGGGGAGGGGTGTTCATGTGAAGTTACAGAGGAGCTGGACTGAGTGTCTCTCCAGTATCTCCTGCTCTGATGGGGAGGGGTGTTCATGTGAAGTTACAGAGGAGCTGGACTGAGTGTCTCTCCAGTATCTCCAGCTCTGATGGGGAGGGGTGAATCTGAACCACAAGAGCATCACATGTTTAGTCAGCTGCAGGTGCTTATTTCATGCCAGTGAGCTCACAGAGAGTCAGCCTGTGCAGGCAGATGTTAAAATAGCATCCATAATAATAATACAGTGTGTGATCTCCTGTCCCAGCCTGAGGAACAGACAGTGAGCCTGTCTCTCAATAATAATAATACAGTGTGTGATCTCCTGTCCCAGCCTGAGGAACAGTGAGCCTGTCTCTCAATAATAATAATACAGTGTGTGAGCTCCTGTCCCAGCCTGAGGAACAGAGAGTGAGCCTGTCTCTCAATAATAATAATACAGTGTGTGATCTCCTGTCCCAGCCTGAGGAACAGTGAGCCTGTCTCTCAATAATAATAATACAGTGTGTAATCTCCTGTCCCAACCTGAGGAACAGACAGTGAGCCTGTCTCTCAATAATAATAATACAGTGTGTGATCTCCTGTCCCAGCCTGAGGAACAGACAGTGAGCCTGTCTCTCAATAATAATAATACAGTGTGTGATCTCCTGTCCCAGCCTGAGGAACAGACAGTGAGCCTGTCTCTCAATAATAATAATACAGTGTGTGACCTCCTGTCCCAGCCTGAGGAACAGTGAGCCTGTCTCTCAATAATAATAATACAGTGTGGGATCTCCTGTCCCAGCCTGAGGAACAGTGAGCCTGTCTCTCAATAATAATAATACAGTGTGTGATCTCCTGTCCCAGCCTGAGGAACAGTGAGCCTGTCTCTCAATAATAATAATACAGTGTGTAATCTCCTGTCCCAACCTGAGGAACAGACAGTGAGCCTGTCTCTCAATAATAATAATACAGTGTGTGATCTCCTGTCCCAGCCTGAGGAACAGACAGTGAGCCTGTCTCTCAATAATAATAATACAGTGTGTGACCTCCTGTCCCAGCCTGAGGAACAGTGAGCCTGTCTCTCAATAATAATAATACAGTGTGGGATCTCCTGTCCCAGCCTGAGGAACAGTGAGCCTGTCTCTCAATAATAATAATACAGTGTGTGATCTCCTGTCCCAGCCTGAGGAACAGTGAGCCTGTCTCTCAATAATGCTCCATACTGTATGCCTGTATGTAAATGTATATATGATGCGTCTGTATTGTAAATGTCCGTAGGCGTTGTGTTATTGTAACACGGAATTATTCTTTGATCACGCCAGCAAAGCTTCTTGAATGGAATGACTCCTCTTGCTTGTCATCTTGTATGATTTTAATAGAAGGGCTCGCTATGGTGCCAGGCTGTGGTGCAGGGCTTTAAAGAGATCGGATCGGCGCTGGGAAACTCTCTGTCTGTCCCTCTCAGCGTGCTGCTGGCCCAGAAGAAGTTCCTGTACCACTACAAGAACGTGCGCTGGGCCCGGGGGCGGCACGAGACCTACCTCTGCTTCGTGGTCAAGAGGAGGGCGGGGCCCAACTCGCACGCCCTGGACTTCGGCCACCTGCGCAACCGCTCCGGCCTGCACGTGGAGGTGACATGCGCTAGACCATGTCTCCCAGCGCTGAGGGTCATGGGACTTGTAGTTCCTTCATCCCCGGCATACTCATTGTGTGTAATATGGTTACTGTGTCTCTGTGCTGTAGTGCCCAGTCAGTCAGTGTCTCTGTGCTGTAGTGTCCAGTCAGTCAGTCAGTGTCACTGTGCTGTAGTGTCCAGTCAGTCAGTCAGTGTCTCTGTGCTGTAGTGTCCAGTCAGTCAGTCAGTGTCACTGTGCTGTAGTGTCCAGTCAGTCAGTCAGTGTCTCTGTGCTGTAGTGTCCAGTCAGTCAGTGTCTCTGTGCTGTAGTGTCCAGTCAGTCAGTCAGTGTCTCTGTGCTGTAGTGTCCAGTCAGTCAGCTGTAGCTCTTCCTCTTACGGACTCCCTCCCTCCTCTCCAGCTCCTCTTCCTGCGCTACCTGTCCCGCCTGTGGCCGGCCTACGGCGCCGGCGTCAGCTACTCCGTGACCTGGTTCTGCTCCTGGTCGCCCTGCTTCCACTGCGCGCTGCGCCTTTCGCAGTTCCTGGGTCGCCACCCCAACCTGCGCCTGCGCATCTTCGTCGCGCGCCTCTACTTCTGCGAGGAGAACAACGTGGAGCCCGAGGGTCTGAGGACGCTGAAGAGGGCCGGCGTGCACATCTCTGTCATGACCTTCAAAGGTGGGGGGGTGGGCAACAAGTCCCATGGGTTTCCCTGGCTGGTGGGCAGGCATAGGACTACAAGTCCCATGGGTCTCACTGGCCAGAGGGCAGACATAGGACTACAAGTCCCATGGGTCTCACTGGCCAGAGAGCAGGCATAGGACTACAAGTCCCACGGGTCTCACTGGCCGGAGGGCAGGGATAGGACTACAAGTCCCATGATGCACTGTGACCGCATAGCCACCCACAGTGTCGGGGCTAATGACAGATGGAGTTTTTGTTTTGTAATAGAGTGCACTGGGCAAACTGTTGTGCTGTAAGCGTGCTCACAGCCTGCATGGTACTCAGCAGACAGTTAGGTGGTCCCCTCTTTCTCCCCTCTCAGACTATTTCTACTGCTGGCACAATTTCGTCGCCAGTCGGGAGCGAGTCTTCAAGCCCTGGGAGGGGCTGCACCAGAACTCCGTCCGGCTGTCCAGAAGACTGAACCGCATCCTGCAGGTACAGCAGACACAACACAAACACAACACGCTGACACACACGCAAAACAATCACAGTAGAGACACACAACTGACACCATACACACGGAGCAGGGAATACACCCACAATGGACACAACACACACACAGCAAACACAATACTCACAGCAGACACAGCACACGCAGAAAAGACGCAATCCACGCCACACACAGTGACAACCAGCACTACACAAAAGACAGAGACACACAGGCAGGGACACAAAAAGAAAAGTATTTTTCCAGCGAGCACAGCAATCAGCGGTCGATGCTGATAAAGTCACCATCGCCTTTCCTCCTGATGAACTTCCTAGAGCAGACGCTATGGGCGTGACTATCTCTCACTCGGTGGTTCGGTGCGATACTAGCGGCAACAACGGAAGCCTACAGCACCAGGGCACCCGGCGGATGAAACGTCCGGAGCTCAGTACAGCGCAGTCACGGCCACTCTCGTGTACGGGAATGAGCCAGGGAGCCAGCTGCAAGGGTGAAGTTGGGGAGGAGGGAGGCGCGCAGGGTTGTGGGCAGTGGATATTTCTATGTAGGCAGTGGAGGTGTGAGATTAGATGTGTCCTCCTCCCCTGACTTATCCGTTAGATCGCTCCGTTATTCCTCGTGATATTTCAGGCACAAGAATCGGAAAAAGCCCCCACCTGCGCGGGTGACTGATCCCACCCCTCTCTCTCTCTCTCCGTCCCGCAGCCCTGCGATGACATTGATGATTTCAGCGACGCCTTCGCCCTGCTGGGCCTATGACCAGCCCCTCCCTCTCCACGCCCCGGTGGTCCCGTGCGCTACCTCTCCCTCCGTCGACGGACACTCTCTCTCCGTCGCTCTTCCGACATTCCGTTACTCCGAAGGCGAGAGGGTGTCGCAGCGTCACTCCGACTCGGCCTCCCTCAGTGTTCAGACGTCGACTGGCCCCACGCGTAGATGTCAACACACAACTACAGTACGGGTTCATCTTCCACATCTCGGCTCTGTCCCCCCTCTCCTCTCTCTCTGCCCTGCTGGGCGTTTATTCCAGCACGTAGCCTCTTCTCCCGGTCCAGCGAGGCGGGAGACGCAGTTGAGAGAGAGGGGAATAGGAGTGAATGTGGGAGGGTGAGCAGAAACATTCAAACAGGTGCTTTTTCAATCCCTGTGGATTTGACTCCTGGGATTTCCAGTGCTTCACGAAGCAAAATACAATGGCATTAATAAGATTTCATTCCGATCTGTGCATCTACTGCTAAATGAATAATTAAAATAATTTTATTCAAAAGTGTTGTTTCTTTTATTCTCTCTAACGGGTGTATATCATCTCTTCACATCCTGCTCACAGGCTGGGATAGGGGACTCTGGAGTGTGTGTGTCTTTAAACTCTGTTCACAGGCTGGGATAGGGGACTCTGGGGTGTGTGTGTCTTTAAACTCTACTCACAGGCTGGGATAGGGGACTCTGGAGTGTCTGTGTCTCTAAACTCTGCTCACAGGCTGGTATAGGGGACTCTGGAGTGTGTGTGTCTTTAAACTCTGCTCACAGGCTGGTATAGGGGACTCTGGAGTGTCTGTGTCTTTAAACTCTGCTCACAGGCTGGGATAGGGGACTCTGGAGTGTTTGTGTCTTTAAACTCTGTCTGTGATTTTAAAGTCTGTTCAAATGCTGCTAAAAAGGACTGTGGTGCCGCTGTCTCCTTGTGTTCCAATAGGTCATAAAAAGCTAAACAACGACCAAAAGTTTTTAAAAAAGAAAAAGTGCACTCTTATCTCTCTGAGCACACATCTCAGACCTCTGTACCAGGGTTTGGCGCCTGTATAAGCACTTGACAGTATTTTGCAAGAAATAGACTGGGACATAACAACGCTGCTCTCTAGTGGACAGTATCCTGTACTGCAATTTCCTCCCTTGCTGCACTTTTCCAGGCATCGGATGCCCAGCATACAAAAGCTTTGTCTTTCTCATATACATATAGAACACAACATAATAAAAAAACACAGTTCTCGAAAGCCACGGCCCTGCGGGTATTCCATTTGCTTTCAAATGTATCTCATCTGAAAGATGACTTCCACTCAGCAGTTCAGCCAATGCTAGAGAAGGCTCTGACAGACGGCAGTGATCAGTCCCCTGGCTTAAAAGCGCAGTCTCCCACCTGCCGTAATCGTCTCTGTCATGGCGGCGCACGGTGAGCATGCCGTAATGCCTCCTCTAAGATGGCGGGGCCCAGTGCGACAGGAAGTCCCCTTCCGCCAGTGCGGGTGGTCCTGCGGGGCGAACTCCTGCCGTAATCCTGCGAATATCTCCGCCGCCCTTCCTCCAGCTGGTATTTGCCGTAGAGCCCCGCTTTTCTCTCTGAAATGCATTAATCCGATACTCAAATCAGGAAGAGGTGGCGACAGGCTCTAGTAAAGAAGACCAGTCCGTGATACATTGGAAATACGTGTGCAATCACTGTGATGTGTCACATTTATCAAACACGTGCAGGGGAATGTCTCAGAGCGCCCACGCAGCCCCTCCCTTCTCCCCCCTGATCGGACCTCACGCCGGACACGTTTGCAGGACACAAGGGGTTTCTCCGCATCTACTGGCTTCGGGGCGGGTCTTAACATCGCCGCCGCCGCCGCAGCCCGCACAGAGAGCGGGGAGAGCCGCGAGAAGGCGTGCCCCTGCGCCACCAGCCCACAGAGGCGCCGGCCCGCCCGTCCCCCGCCTGCAGGGGCCGGGACGCGGTCAAACCGCGCTGCTCCTCTACACGGCGCGGTACGGTACCGGAGCCGCTTTATCCCACACACGGGCAGGCTCCCGGCAGCGGCCAGTTTCCAAGATGGCGTCGGAGCCGGATTACGAGTCCATCCTGCTCGTCAAGCCCGATATCAACGTTTACCGCATCCCGCCCCGCGCCTCCAACCGGGGCTACAGGTAAGCACGGGCCCGGGGCGCGCCGCTGCCCATTGAGGGCTTGGCCCGGTTCGGCCGGCCGGGCTGTCTCGGTCCGGTGTGTCGGATTGCCGAGAGCCGCTATAGACTGGAGCGGTGCGCTGGGGGAGGAAACCGGGCGTGCGGTGGTAGTAGGGGAATTACGGTACTCGCAGGTGTCGGGCTGTGCCGTGGGCTGTCACAGTGGCCGTGTCGCGGGTGGGGTTCGCTGGGTGTTTTGTGTGGCGGGGCTCACACCCCCCACCCCCCCCGCGGGGACGCGTCCTGACCTCCTTAGCTCATCCGCCTGCCGCTGCCGCACCGGCGCATCCTGCAGGTGTTGTTGCATCCTCCGCCTCCGCAAGCGTGCGATCGGCTCCGGGTTTTACTCTGCTGACAGTCCGGATCTGTTGGAAGGCTGATCCAGTCCCGGGTTTACTTTTAGTAGTCTGGATCCGTTGAAAGTTTTGATCCGCTCCGGGTTTTACTTTAAGAATCCGGATCCATCGGGAGTTTGGATCCGCTCCGGGTTTTCCTTTTAGGAGTCCGGATCCATTGGAAGGCTGATCCAGTCCGGGTTTTCCTTTTAGGAGTCCGGATCCATTGGGAGTTTTGATCTGCTCCGGGTTTTACTTTTAAGATCTATTGGAAGGCTGATCCAGTCCGGATTGTCTTATCGGACAGTTTCACAAAAGCGTGCCTGGAGGGCAGAGGGGCACATTCAAATAGAGACTGCACCCGTAACTTTGTTCTTACCCCTCTGCTGCTTCTGCCGTCGATCCCTCTTCTTCTTAACAATTTAACAGCAGCCATATCACCCTGCAGCTCACAACTGGCAGCCCCACTGAAGCTCAGCAGGCGTGAGCCTGGTCAGTACCTGGATGGGAGACTCCTGGGAAAAACTAAGGTTGCTGCTGGAAGAGGTGTTAGTGGGGCCAGCAGGGGGCGCTCACCCTGCGGTCCATGTGGGTCCTAATGCCCCAGTATAGTGACGGGGACACTGTACTGTAAACAGGCGCCGTCCTTCAGATGAGACGTTAAACTGAGGTCCTGACTCTCTGTGGTCATTAAAAATCCCAGGGTGTTTCTCGAAAAGAGTAGGGGTGTAACCCCGGCGTCCTGGCCAAATTTCCAATTGCCCCTTACCAATCATGGCCTCCTAATAATAATAATAATAATAATAATAATAATTGCTTACACTTATATAGCGCTTTTCTGGACACTCCACTCAAAGCGCTTTACAGGTAACGGGGATCCCCTCCACCACCACCACCAATAATAATCCCCCTCTGTGAACTGGCTTCATTACTCTGCTCTCCTCCCCACTGAGAGCTGCTGTGTGGGGAGCGTTCTGGCGCACTATGGCTGCCGTCACATCATCCAGGTGGGGCTGCACACTGGGGGTGGTGGAGGGGATCCCCATTACCTGTAAAGCGCTTTGAGTGGAGTGTCCAGAAAAGCGCTACTGTATATAAGTGTAAACTATTATTACTATTACATCTTTTTTCATCCGAAACTTGGCCGTGTCCGAAGGGTCCAGCGATGTGACTTGAGGCCTGTCCTGACGGCAACAGACTTGCGCACGCGGCGCAGGCGCGGACGTGGAGTCGCTTCCGAGTGGAGAAACGTCTCCGTTTCTGCACTCGTGTGTGAAGTCTGGAGGACGGAACCTGGGTATAACTCTAGGTGTTTCTGGTGGTCTGCTTTGTCCCTCGCGTGAATAAGGTCACTGTGGGTTGAGAAACGTTGTGAAAGTGGGGCGGTGCTGCTGTGTTCCAGGGCAGCCGACTGGAAACTGGAGCAGCCCGACTGGGTGGGGCGTCTGCGGATCACGGCCCGCGGGAAGGTGGCCTACATCAAGCTGGAGGACAAGGTGTCCGGTGAGAGAGGCACTGGATCGGTCCGCTGACCCGCTGACCCAGCAACCTGCGCTGACACACTGACACACAGACCCGCTGACGCAGCAACCTGCGCTGACACATTGAACCGCTGACCCAGCAACCTGCGCTGACACACTGACACACAGACCCGCTGACCCGCTGACACAGCAACCTGAGCTGACCCACTGACACACAGACCCGCTGACCCGCTGACACAGAAACCTGCACTGACACACTGACCCGCTGACCCAGCAACCTGCGCTGACCCGCTGACCCAGCAACCTGCGCTGACCCGCTGACCCGCTGACCCGCTGACCCGCTGACCCGCTGACCCAGCAACCTGTGCTGATACACTGACCCGCTGACCCAGCAACCTGCGCTGACCCGCTGACCCGCTGACACGCTGACCCGCTGACCCAGCAACCTGCGCTGACCCGCTGACCCGCTGACCCGCTGACCCAACAACCTGCGCTGACACACTGACCCGCTGACCCGCTGACCCAACAACCTGCGCTGACACACTGACACACTGACCCGCTGACCCAGCAACCTGCGCTGACACACTGACACACTGACCCGCTGACCCAGCAACCTGTGCTGACACACTGACCCGCTGACCCGCTGACCCAGCAACCTGCGCGGATACACTGACTGACTGACTGACCGCTGGTCCACGTTCCAGTGTAACGTGACCGCCGTGACGCACACCATGAGGCAGCCTGGCGCTATCTGACGTGCGATGCCCTGTTCCACCTGCAGGGGAGCTGTTTGCCCAGGCGCCAGTGGAGCAGTACCCTGGGATCACTGTGGAGACGGTCAGCGACTCCAGCCGCTACTTCGTGATCCGGATACAGGACGACAACGGTCTGTGACGCCTGTCCCCGCCTGTCTGTCCACGCCCGTCTCTCTTGCTGCACCTGCCTCTTGTCGGGTGTGGACAATCTGTCTTTCTCTCGGTTCCAGGCCGCAGCGCGTTCATCGGAATAGGGTTCGGCGATCGAGGAGACGCCTTCGACTTCAACGTCTCCCTGCAGGATCACTTCAAGTAAGGCTGTGACCCTCCCTGCGTCTCGGCGCGGGGTTGAGTGTCCAGGCTGACGGTCAGTTGGCGAGCGTTATTCCACCAGACCTCACCTTTCCCCCTTCTCACTCTCTCCCAGGTGGGTGAAACAGGAGAGCGAGATCAGTAAACAGTCTCTGTGTCCAGACTTGACACCCAAACTGGACTTGGGCTTCAAGGAGGGACAGACGATCACACTCAACATTGGGGTAAAAAGCATGCGCAGCTGTCCTCTCTTTTTGTCTTTGTGGTTCTGTGTGAGGAGTGTCTCTAGGGTCTGTATTAATCTCTGTGTGTGAGGAGTGTCTCTGGGGTCTATATTAGGGTCTGTATTAATCTCTGTGTGTGAGGAGTGTCTCTGGGGTCTGTATTAATCTCTGTGTGTGAGGAGTGTCTCTAGGGTCTATATTAATCTCTGTGTGTGAGGAGTGTCTCTAGGGTCTGTATTAGGGTCTATATTAATCTCTGTGTGTGAGGAGTGTCTCTAGGGTCTGTATTAGGGTCTGTATTAATCTCTGTGTGTGAGGAGTGTCTCTGGGGTCTGTATTAGGGTCTGTATTAATCTCTGTGTGTGAGGTGTGTCTCTGGGGTCTATATTAGGGTCTGTATTAATCTCTGTGTGTGAGGAGTGTCTCTGGGGTCTGTATTAGGGTCTGTATTAATCTCTGTGTGTGAGGAGTGTCTCTGGGGTCTATATTAGGGTCTGTATTAATCTTTGTGTGTGAGGAGTGTCTCTGGGGTCTATATTAGGGTCTGTATTAATCTCTGTGTGTGAGGAGTGTCTCTGGGGTCTGTATTAGGGTCTGTATTAATCTCTGTGTGTGAGGAGTGTCTCTGGGGTCTGTATTAATCTCTGTGTGTGAGGAGTGTCTCTAGGGTCTATATTATTCTCTGTGTGTGAGGAGTGTCTCTAGGGTCTGTATTAGGGTCTGTATTAATCTCTGTGTGTGAGGTGTGTCTCTGGGGTCTATATTAGGGTCTGTATTAATCTCTGTGTGTGAGGAGTGTCTCTGGGGTCTGTATTAGGGTCTGTATTAATCTCTGTGTGTGAGGAGTGTCTCTGGGGTCTGTATTAGGGTCTGTATTAATCTCTGTGTGTGAGGAGTGTCTCTGGGGTCTGTATTAATCTCTGTGTGTGAGGAGTGTCTCTAGGGTCTATATTATTCTCTGTGTGTGAGGAGTGTCTCTAGGGTCTGTATTAGGGTCTGTATTAATCTCTGTGTGTGAGGTGTGTCTCTGGGGTCTATATTAGGGTCTGTATTAATCTCTGTGTGTGAGGAGTGTCTCTGGGGTCTGTATTAGGGTCTGTATTAATCTCTGTGTGTGAGGAGTGTCTCTGGGGTCTGTATTAGGGTCTGTATTAATCTCTGTGTGTGAGGTGTGTCTCTAGGGTCTGTATTAGGGTCTGTATTAATCTTTGTGTGTGAGGAGTGTCTCTGGAGTCTATATTAGGGTCTGTATTAATCTCTGTGTGTGAGGAGTGTCTCTGGGGTCTGTGTAAGGGTCTGTATTAATCTCTGTGTGTGAGGAGTGTCTCTGGAGTCTATATTAGGGTCTGTATTAATCTCTGTGTGTGAGGAGTGTCTCTGGGGTCTGTATTATTTTCACTGTCTATATTGATTGCTCTGTTTTTCTGCCTCTTCATTCTTTCTCTCTGTAGCAAACAAAGAAAAAAGACAAGCCGCGACCCCAGGGAACAGGAGGCCTTGGGCTCCTCCCTCCTCCCCCAGGAGGCAAGATTGCCCCACCCCCATCAACTGTCCTGTCCAATCACGTCACAGAAACCACGGGTTCTGGTCACACCCACACAGGGGGAGGGGACACAGGTACTTTGTGGGAGGGGCTTGATGCCGCTATTAATATTTAGTTTTTATCATTTCCTGCTTTTACTTTCTAAAATATTTTTTTCGATTGAACTGAGAAATGGAAATTATTCCAAAATAACATCATTTTAGTGAAGTTCATAATGAACTGAAGCACTATTTTATTTACTATATTATTGAGTAATATTATGAGGTTGCAGTTTTGTTTTGTTTTTTGGATCTGCTAGATATTTGTAACGTTTCTGACCTGCCTGCCCCAGAGTGACTCGCAGGAGAGTCGACCCTGATTGGAGGGACAGCAGCTCTCTTGATGATGTCACAGCTGCCCTGCCATGACGCTGAGTGTATCTCATTGTTCTCCGGTATTGACTGGTCTCTCCCCCCCCGCCGTTGTCTCAGGGCGTCTGCTGGACCTGGACGGCTCTTCCTCCATCCCCACGCAGTCCCTCTCGAACCCGGGCGCCGACCTGTGGGGGGAGTTCTCCTCTCCAGCCAGGTACGTACGTACGGGCTGCAGCACAATACAACCAGAATCCCCGAGGAGCAGCGTCGCGTGTCCAGCCAGTGTCTGCATTAACGTCTTCTCTCTCTCTGTCTCTGCAGCTCGGTCTCCACCACAAACCCGGAGTCTTCATCTGGAAACTGGGTGCAGTTTTGAGCTCGGCCCTGCTCCTTTCTCTCGGTCTCCTTTTCTCTCCTGTCCAGTCATGCCTGCCCATGTCTCTCCCCTGTTGCCCTTTCATTCCTATAGACTGCTAAAACACTGACTTGATCACTAATGATCTCTCTGCTCTGCTTCCCTCCTCTGTCTCCTCTCTCTCTCTGTGTCTCCTGTCCTGTTGTTGTGTCTTTATTGCTGAGGGATTCTCTGTGATCTCCTCTCTCTCCCTGTGTCTCCTGTCCTGTTGTGTGTGTTTATTGCTGAGGGATTCTCTGTGATATCTCCTCTCTCTCCGTGTCTCCTGTCCTGTTGGGTGTGCTAATTACTGAGGGATTCTCTGTGATCTCCTCTCTCAAATTCTTCATATTCAAGGAGACACAACGAGAGAGAGAAGAGATAACAGGGTTTTGAGCAGAGAGAAAACTTAACTAGATCTTTCAAAAGGTACTGTACCCTCTCCTATATTGATAGTCCACCCTGAAGAACACTGCATTAGTTTACAATAATTATGCTGAATATTACAATACAAATAAGATAAATATTGTGTGTATATAATTGTGAATGTATATATCCATAGAGCCAGTGAAAATATGATCTGTTTTTAGATGATTTGTCAAGTTTAAGATTTGAAGTTAATAATTCATTCTGTACATAACATGGTTCTGTCTGTACGTTTCTCTGTGTTGATAAACTCGTGGGAAATTCATTTGCGTGTATTGAACATCATCTAAAAATAAAGAATATACTAAATGATTTTTTATCATTTGTCTAGGTGTATATATAGTGTCCTCCAGGAGCGTTTGTGTATACAGTGTGTCCAGTAAAGTCTGGACTCCAGGGGTGTGTGTTTGTGTGTATACAGAGTGTCCAGTAAAGTCTGGACTCCAGGGGTGTGTGTTTGTGTGTATACAGAGTGTCCAGTAAGAGTCTGGACTCCAGGTGTGTGTTTGTGTGTGTGTGTGTGTGTGTGTGTGTGTGTGTGTATACAGAGTGTCCAGTAAGAGTCTGGACTCCAGGTGTGTGTGTGTGTATACACACAGAGTGTCCAATAAGAGTCTGGACTCCAGGTGTGTGTGTGTGTATACAGTGTGTCCAGTAAGAGTCTGGACTCCAGGCGTGTGTGTATACAGTGTGTCCAGTAAGAGTCTGGACTCCAGGTGTGTGTGTGTGTGTGTGTGTGTGTGTGTGTGTGTGTGTGTGTGTGTGTGTGTGTGTGTGTGTGTGTGTGTGCAGTGTGTCCAGTAAGAGTCTGGACTCCAGGTGTGTGTGTGTGTATACAGTGTGTCCAGTAAGGGTCTGGACTCCAGGTGTGTGTGTGTGTATACAGTGTGTCCAGTAAGGGTCTGGACTCCAGGGGTGTGTGTGTATACAGTGTGTCCAGTAAGAGTCTGGACTCCAGGGGTGTGTGTGTGTGTGTGTGTGTGTGTGTGTGTGTGTGTGTGTGTATACAGTGTCTAAAAAAAGTAAATTAATAAGTTTCAACTATGCAGCAAAACTGTGATACAATATAAAATGTATTGATACTTTGTGTGAGAACAGTGTGCTCATAGACATGTGCTTATAGAGTGAGGGGAGAAGCAGGAGGGCGGCGGTGCGCGGGGACGCTGGTGCTCTCTCTCTCAGGCTTCGCCGTGGGCCCTGGTCTTCCTGCGGCCGCAGAGCCCGAGCGACCTCTGAAGCCTCCTGGGATAGCCGGCTTTCACACGGCACAGGTCGGCTGCGGAGAGTGACAGGGAGGGAGCGTCACCAGCGCCCGCGTGTCTGGCGGACCGACGACGCGGAGACAGAGAGGGACAAGGTCTCACCCTTCAGGGCTTCCTCCTCCTGACAGACGATTCTGACACAGATCTCCTTATTGATGATATAGACACGAGGGGTACTGGGAGAGAGAGAGGGGTTAATATAGACACACTGACTGACTGGACACTACAGCACAGAGACCCTGACTGACTGGACACTACAGCACAGAGACACTGACTGACTGACTGGACACTACAGCACAGAGACCCTGACTGACTGGACACTACAGCACAGAGACCCTGACTGACTGACTGGACACTACAGCACAGAGACACTGACTGACTGACTGGACACTACAGCACAGTGACCCTGACTGACTGACTGACTGGACACTACAGCACAGAGACACTGACTGACTGACTGACTGACTGACTGACTGACTGACTGACTGACTGACTGACTGACTGACTGGACACTACAGCACAGAGACCCTGACTGACTGACTGACTGGACACTACAGCACAGAGACACTGACTGACTGACTGACTGACTGACTGGACACTACAGCACAGAGACCCTGACTGACTGACTGACTGGACACTACAGCACAGAGACCCTGACTGACTGACTGGACACTACAGCACAGAGACCCTGACTGACTGGACACTACAGCACAGTGACACTGACTGACTGACTGGACACTACAGCACAGAGACCCTGACTCACTGGACACTACAGCACAGTGACCCTGACTGACTGACTGGACACTACAGTATATTAAGAGTGCACTGAAAGATCCAGAGTATCAGTTACCTGTAGATACAGATGGAGTGGAAACACTTCTTGGTGGGACGATGAACCGAATACATTCTAGTGCAGGGATAGGTCTCCTCTCTACAGTCTGAGATATAGAGTGGGGCAGATTAACAGTGATTTCACCATGATCACCGCCACCATGATCACCAAAAATACCATTTTCACCACCATGATCACCACAGTTACCATCTTCACCATTATCATCATCCTCATCACCATCAGCAGCAGTGTGAGATAGAGAGCCTTCCCATTTGCAATGTAAGGATACTCTGGGATGGAAAGTACCTGGTGTTAATGTTGCCTGAGAAGGATCTCCGGGCACAGGACCGTACGTCAGCTCTGCACAGAGAGAAAGTGAGTCGCAAGTGACTGGAAAACCACCTGGAAAATGACAGCAGACCTGAAAGGAACAGGGCAGCAGCCGAAGACCGCAGTGTGAACACAGAGCTCTGGTTCACTAACTGTCTACAACGGACGTGGATATTGATGAGCTCTCTGGGGCATCCACGGTACCAAAGGCAGGAAGGACTGTCTTAGAACCGGACTAGGGGCTAATGAACATGCATTCCCAGAACGACACAGCTGCCCTTATCTCCAAGCCTCTCCCTGGGTCACATCTGACCTCTGTTTCCGCTGGAGCTGTGGACTCAACCAGTTAAGGAACTGGGGTGTGGAAGCACGGGCGACGGACACACTTTCCTATTGGTTGCTGACCCGGGGGAGGCGTGGCCGTGTGGGCGGGGGGGCGTGGCAGTACCCACGTGCCCCGCCTGCCCTTCGGCAGGGAAAGAAGCCGCTGCCAGAGCGCTGCTGGCAAGGCGCGCGCGTGGCGCGAACTCATCGGGGCTCTCTTCGTTCACAACGGGGAGTTCCGTTCGTCTTACCTCTGTCCTGGGCTTCACCAAGGCCGAGAAGAACTGCGGGGGAAGAGGAGAAGACGCATGATCGGTTGAGAAAGAAGGCGGCGGGGTTGCGCAGTGGTGACCACCGCTGCCTCTGCGCACTGGGCCGGGGTGCTGTCTGTGTGGAGTCTGCATGTTCTCCCCCGCGTCTGTGAGGGTTTCTTCCCACAGTGAAATGAGGTTGCTTGTCTTCTGGGACAATCAGTGCTGACGTGAGTGTGTGTGTGTGTGTGTTTGTGATGGACTGGCTTTCCCCTCCAGAGTGTACCCCGCCGTGCGCCCCAAATGTCCCGCGAACCGAAATCGGACGAAGTTTTTAGAAAATGTATGGAAGTGAAAAACAGCGCCCCCCACTCTCTGCCCAGGCACAACAGGGGGACTGCAGGTCCATGTAGTTGTCCTGATCGCTCTCTCCATTACGATCATGTTATCGATCCTGTGCCATCATGCCAGCAAGGTGCACGACGTGGGACCTGATCACAGGACTGTCGATGGACTGCGAGGTGGAACCCAGAGCACCTGAACTGACCCCTGTCCTCACTGGGAGATCACGCAGACACTTCACAGACCGCACCCTGATCCAGAATGAACTGTCGGATAAGAGCATGACCATCTCTAAATCTGATTTTCAGACATGCTTCCTGTTTCCTTGGCTCGTTACCTTGGATACTGCAGAGAAGCACTGTGACTGGCAGGCGGCCCATCTTTCAGGAAAGGTCTCTACAAAAACACTGAGGAGATGGACAGAGTATTATTCTACAAACGTGGTGATGATGTAGTGTTCATGTGAAGTAACAGAGGGGCTGGACTGAGTGTCTCTCCAGTATCTCCAGCTCTGATGGGGAGGGGTGTTCATGTGAAGTTACAGAGGAGCTGGACTGAGTGTCTCTCCAGTATCTCCTGCTCTGATGGGGAGGGGTGTTCATGTGAAGTTACAGAGGAGCTGGACTGAGTGTCTCTCCAGTATCTCCTGCTCTGATGGGGAGGGGTGTTCATGTGAAGTTACAGAGGAGCTGGACTGAGTGTCTCTCCAGTATCTCCTGCTCTGATGGGGAGGGGTGTTCATGTGAAGTTACAGAGGAGCTGGACTGATTTTCATTCTCTTTTTTCCTCATTTTCCTCCCTGTTTGTCCCTCTCTGGCACACTTTTGCTCTCTGCTGTTTGTGATCGGCGGTCGAGTCCAAGCCATGAGCTCATCCAAAAGAATGTGTTTTGTACACTAATCCTTGTGTGTGTGGCGATCCCCTCTCCCTCACGACCCTCTCAGTGCCAGGCTTGCGTTTAACCCATCGGGAACCATGAACGCTGTCCCCCTCCTCACCACCGAAAACCCCACAGGATCCCCCCCTCTGTCTCCACAACACCCACCCACCCCTCTCTCCCCCTCCCTCCCTCTCTCTACGGCTAATTCTATTATTTCCGCCCCAGAACCTGGGCTCTGTTTCTGCCAAAACAACGCGGAGCTTGAAAACGCGAATAAGCATCTTTCATGAGCCAAAAAGTTAAGTTATCTAGATCAGAGATGTAGTACTGTTTGTGTAAAGGAATAGCAGTCTCTCTCTCTGAATGTCTCTCTCCCTATCTCTCTTCGAAAGCTACAGCTGTCTGTCTCTGAATCTCTCCATCTCTCTTCTGAAGCTACAGCTGTCTCTCTGTCTGTTTCTGTCTCTCTCTCTCTCTGTCTAACAGTCTACCTGTCTGTGAACGATGAATCACACTCACCTCTGTTAGTCCTGGCTCTTGGTTTTCAGCTCTTTCCCTGGCTCTTGCCCTGCGTCTCTCCCACTCTCGCCTTCCTAATTGAATCCAGCCACGGGCTCTGTGTCGTCCAGTGGATTCACCCTCTTAGAGAGAGAGCGAGGGAGAGAGGGAGTGTGTGAGAGAGGAGAGCAGTAGGAGTGTATGGGCGGGAGAGAGGGAGTAAGAGACGTAGGGAGAGAGAGTGAGGGTCTTTCTGCTTTAAGCTGCTCATATATCACAATGTGCAAGAATTTCCCCTTTAGCAAGCTCATTAACTTAAGAAGGTTATGATGTGATCTTCTGGAATGAAATCATGAGCACTCAGGCTGAAAGAGCAGAACTCTACTGAGTGAAACTGAGCACCCTGTCTGTACAAATTCTCACAAGTCCAGTCTGTATACACTGATCCCAGACTCACACATGTCCCAGTCTGTACACACTGATCCCAGACTCACACATGTCCCAGTCTGTACATACTGATCCCAGACTCACAAGACCAGTCTGTACACACTGATCCCAGACTCACACATGTCCCAGTCTGTACACACTGATCACAGACTCACAAGTCCAGTCTGTATACACCGATCCCAAACTCACAAGTGTCCCAGTCTGTACACACTGATCCCAGACTCACAAGTGTCCCAGTCTGTACACACTGATCCCAGACTCACAAGTGTCCCAGTCTGTACACACTGATCCCAGACTCACAAGTGTCCCAGTCTGTACACACTGATCTCAGACTCACAAGTGTCCCAGTCTGTACACACTGATCCCAGACTCACAGATGTCCCAGTCTGTACACACTGATCCCAGACTCACAAGTCCAGTCTGTATACACTGATCCCAGACTCACAAGTGTCCCAGTCTGTACACACTGATCTCGGACTCACACGTGTCCCAGTCTGTACACACTGATCTCAGACTCACAAGTCCAGTCTGTATACACTGATCCCAGACTCACAAGTGTCCCAGTCTGTACACACTGATCCCAGACTCACAGATGTCCCAGTCTGTACACACTGATCCCAGACTCACAAGTCCAGTCTGTACACACTGATCTCGCACTCACAGGTGTCCCAGTCTGTACACACTGATCCCAGACTCACAAGTGTCCCAGTCTGTATATACTGATCCCAGACTCACAAGTCCAGTCTGTACACACTGATCCCAGACTCACAGGTGTCCCAGTCTGTACACACTGATCCCAGACTCACAAGTCCAGTCTGTACACACTGATCTCGCACTCACAGGTGTCCCAGTCTGTACACACTGATCCCAGACTCACACGTGTCCCAGTCTGTACACACTGATCCCAGACTCACAGATGTCCCAGTCTGTACACACTGATCTCAGACTCACAAGTGTCCCAGTCTGTACACACTGATCTCAGACTCACGTGTCCCAGTCTGTACACACTGATCTCAGACTCACGTGTCCCAGTCTGTACACACTGATCCCAGACTCACAAGACCAGTCTGTACACACTGATCCCAGACTCACAAGTCCAGTCTGTACACACTGATCTCTCACTCACAGGTGTCCCAGTCTGTACACACTGATCTCAGACTCACACATGTCCCAGTCTGTACACACTGATCTCGGACTGGTGAATTCCCAGTCTGTCCACACTTATTTCAGACTGGTGCTAAAATATGAACTGGCAGTCCTCTCTATAAAACTGCTGACATTGGGCTGCCCTGCTGTATAATATATTGGTGTATTAAACTGAACTCCACTACTCCTCCACTCTCCACAGCATCAGCGCAACTTGGCGCTGTCAGCTGCCGCGGGACCGGTAACCCGGGGACACCGACCCGGATCGCCAGCGCGGTGACACCAGGGCCGGAAGCGGAAGTCTCATTGTCTGCGCCGAGTGTGTCTGCAGCGGGGAGAGACAGGTTGAGACGGGCAGCAGGGAAAGAAAACGGACTGAGGCGGAAAGACAGAGCGAAGAAGAAAATTAGCAGAGGCAGCGGAGGACAGAGGCAGCTGGAGGAGTGCTGCATTGGCAGAAATCGCCCCCAGAAAAGCAGAGAGCGAAAACGGAGGAGGGCTGTATCATAGATCTAACGGTAAATCTACTACCTCCGTTATTATTATTATTATTATTATTATTATTATTATTATTATTATTATTATTATTATTATTATTATCGAGATATGCATGCATTAGTAACACTGACTGCTCAAGTGACCGGGAGTTAGCGGTGATGCTATTAAGTACCTCTTGGCTGTCAGTTAACACCGTTATAATGGTAGTAAAGTTTTAAGTCACACTTAACGCATGTATTCTCCCCCGCGAGATTGTCTCCCGAATAACCGGTAAAGAAAAAAGCAACTCGTCAACAACTTTCTCTCTCGGACACGACAGCTGACTCCGGTGATGTTGCTTCAACATGACAGATCGCGGTCCTGTCGGAGTCGCGGTGTCACCGCCCCTGATGACGATATCGAACTGCCCCTGTTATGGACAGTTAGTCTCTTGTTCTGGATCATTGATTATATGATTGCTTGGACCTCAAACGGTTTATATTTTATTCAACACGTATTTAACTCAATCGGGTTTACAGACAGGTAATCTATTTTGTCTTTAAATCTTGCATCTTATTTGCTGGGTCTGTCTGTAATAATATTGGGCAAAGCACTTTGTAACTCAGTGTGTCAGAGCTGTACTGAGCTCTGGGCTGTGTAACTCAGTGTGTCAGAGCTGTACTGAGCACTGCGCTGTGTAACTCAGTGTGTCAGAGCTGTACTGAGCTCTGTGCTGTGTGACTCAGTGTGTCAGAGCTGTACTGAGCCCTGCACTGTGTAACTCAGTGTGTCAGAGCTGTACTGAGCTCTGTGCTGTGTGACTCAGTGTGTCAGAGCTGTACTGAGCCCTGCGCTGTGTAACTCAGTGTGTCAGAGCTGTACTGAGCCCTGCGCTGTGTAACTCAGTGTGTCAGAGCTGTACTGAGCTCTGCGCTGTGTGACTCAGTGTGTCAGAGCTGTACTGAGCCCTGCGCTGTGTAACTCAGTGTGTCAGAGCTGCACTGAGCTCTGCACTGTGTAACTCAGTGTGTCAGAGCTGCACTGAGCTCTGTGCTGTGTGACTCAGTGTGTCAGAGCTGTACTGAGCTCTGCGCTGTGTAACTCAGTGTGTCAGAGCTGTACTGAGCACTGCGCTGTGTAACTCAGTGTGTCAGAGCTGTACTGAGCTCTGTGCTGTGTAACTCAGTGTGTCAGAGCTGCACTGAGCTCTGTGCTGTGTGACTCAGTGTGTCAGAGCTGTACTGAGCTCTGCGCTGTGTAACTCAGTGTGTCAGAGCTGTACTGAGCCCTGCGCTGTGTGACTCAGTGTGTCAGAGCTGTACTGAGCCCTGCGCTGTGTGACTCAGTGTGTCAGAGCTGTACTGAGCTCTGCGCTGTGTAACTCAGTGTGTCAGAGTTTTATTGAGTGCTACACTATGTAGAATGATTTAAGAAATAATGATTATTAGGCATAAATGTTGGGACACTAACATTTTCCACCTTGCAAGTAAAACTCTTGATTTGACACCAGCATCCCTTTAAGACCCACAGAGTGCTGGCCCACAGTCTCTTCTGGCTGAAACAGCTGGTTCAAGCAGGTGCTCATTGAGCCTTTATTCCCCGGCGCAGTCCCCGAGTCCGACCACCAGGTGGCACTGATGCGCATTCACGCGGCACGCCCTCCTTTCAACGGCCTTCGGATTTCGGTTCACTTTATTCAGTCCAGTCTGTTTCTCACGGGCACAAGCGCGGGGAAGTTGCTTATTAGCGCACGTGTGCTCCGATACAGAGACACTAAGGAATCACCACAACATAAACACAGAACAAGTTAGCGTACAAGTCACACAAGCAGTCTGAGAAGCGGAAAAAAAGACCCACATCCGTGTGAGTGGTAACGTAGGCGTAGTTATATAGAGGATTTGAGTAAGTGCTCTGTAGGGGAAGGTCATTTGCTTAAGATGGGTGTTTGTGTTTTGTATGCTTTTTACCAAGTAGTTTACAGCAGATAAACCACCCACGAAGGAAAGATCTTGTTTGCACATGATCAGATAGTCACAGGAACAGATTTCATTGTGTAGAATAAAAAAAGAAGATCAAGAAAGCATATCTACAGTATATACTGTAGATGTATCTCATATAATTGTGTGAGATACATCTATATACTATCTATACCCTCCCGTTAGTTCATTAGTTAATTAGTTCATTCATTATGGTCAGCAGCCATATCACCCTGAAACTCACCACTGGCAGCCCCACTGGAGCTCAGCAGGTGTGAGCCTGGTCAGTACCTGGAGGGGAGACTCCTGGGAAAAACTAAGGCTGCTGCTGGAAGAGGTGTTAGTGGGGCCAGCAGGGGGCGCTCACCCTGCGGTCCATGTGGGTCCTAATGCCCCAGTATAGTGACAGGGACACTATACTGTAAACAGGCGCCGTCCTTCGGATGAGACGTAAAACCGAGGTCCTGACTCTCTGTGGTCATTAAAAATCCCAGGGTGTTTCTCAAAAAGAGTAGGGGTGTAACCCCGGTATCCTGGCTAAATTTCCCATTGGCCCTTACAAATCATGGCCTCCTAATAATCCCCCTCTGTGAACTGGCTACATTACTCTGCTCTCCTCCCCACTGAGAGCTGGTGTGTGGGGAGCGTTCTGGTGCACTATGGCTGCCGTCGCATCATCCAGGTGGGGCTGCACACTGGTGGTGGTGGAGGGGATCCCCATTACCTGTAAAGCGCTTTGAGTGGAGTGTCCAGAAAAGCGCTTTATAAGTGTAAACTATTATTATTATAATTAAACTGAGGGTTTACTCTCTGTTTATTCCCCAATGTGCCAATGTGGCGCTGTTGCTCTCTGTGCTCTTGAGCCAGGTGTGGGCTGCCGGCGCAGTAGGACCGGTGTGCCCCCCGAAGCCTGCGAGGGGGGAGACGGGGGGCAGGGCAGGGGCGGGGCGGCGGCAGAGCGGCTCTGGGTAAACGGTTCTTCTTCTCCTTTTTTTGCGGGTTCTCTGCAGCGGCGCCGCACCGCGGCCGAGGAGGAGGAGGAGGAGGAGGAGCGGGCGGGACGAGAGGAGCCGGATCGAGGCGGGCTGGGGCGGGAGGGGGAGGGCAGCGCGCGGCCGGCCCTCGCTCCCTCGCTCTGCTGCGCCCCCGGAGGGGCCGATGGAAGAGGCGCCTGGAGGCGAGGGCGAGGGAGGGCTCCCAGGATGCCCTCTCCGCCATTCCGGCTCGAGGGGCGCTCGGGTGTCCCCGCAAGGGGAGGGAGGGAAGGAGTCAAGCTGCCCCCCCTCAAAATCCGCCCCCTGGAAGCTGGGGGCTTCAGAGAGGAGCCCCGGGATCGTCCGGAAGAGCCGGGAGATGGGGAAAGCCACGGTTTCCGCCGCCCGAGGGCACCCTAAAATTAGCGGGCGCCCCGCGTCTCTCTGCGTGCCCCCCCCTGCGGAGCAGGAAGGCGAAGAGATGGCCGCCCTCTCCGTGCCGGTTGTCGGCCAGGCCTGGGTCCGGCGGGAGCGAGGGCCAGCACCCCGAGGGAGCAAGGGAGACGAGGGGGAGAGCCGGGGGGCGGGCCCGGGGGCGAAGGGGAGGGGGTTTGAGCTGGAGAGCAAGTGCGAGAGGGAGGAGCGGAGGGGGTCGCCGGGGGAGGGGGGAGAAGGGAGACCGGCGGCCGGGGCCACATTCCCGTCCCTGATCCGGGGCGCCTCCCGTCACGGCAAGCAAGGACTCCCACATCCCGCCCCGGTCGTCAGGGGAGACTCCGAGTCCAGGGCTGTGGATCTCCGCGCCCCAGTGCCGCTCCCGATGAGGGAAGGAGAGGAAGACCGCTCGGCGCCGAGAGAAACGGCGCCCCCCCCCGGCGGCCCCCCGAGCACGCCGCCGCAACCGCCGGGGCAGCAGGGTGACCCAGAGAGGCGGCCGCGCGGGCTTCAGGCGGCGGAGCGCCGACCGGGCTCGCCAGAGCCGAGCCCCCGGTCGCGGCGCCAGCCGGCCGAGCCAGCCCTGCGGCGGCGGCGGCGGCTCCACCCCGGACCCCCGCTCCGCCAGCCTGCCCCCCCGGACCCGCCACAGCCGCCCTCCTCGCGGAGGAAGAGGAGCGACCCCGCTGGTCCGGAGCGAGCGGGGGAGGGGTCCGGCTTCCCCGCCCCTGGCCGGGTCTCCGCGGCGACGGCGCCTTCCTCCAGGAGGGAGGACGAGGGAGGGGCGCAGGGGGACTGGAGGGGGGAGACGGGGGCAGGGGGAGTGAAGTTCGTGCAGCTGATCGATGAGTCCGGGGGCTACGCCACCGCCAAGCTCGTGCCCTGCCTGGGCGACGACGACGACGACGACGACGACGAGGGGGGCGGAGGCGGGCTCGGCGGACGAGGCCAGGGAAGGGAGGGGGGAGAGGAGGAGGAGGAGGACACGGAGGACGAGCTGGGGGCGGTGGAGATCCGGGAGGTGATCGTGGACGGGGACGACGACGAGGACGACGACGAGAGCGACTCGCCCCCCCCCGGCCCCCCCGGCCCCCCCGCGCCCAAGCTGTTCCAGTGCGGGGCCTGCGGGAAGGCCTTCAAGCGCGCGTGGGAGCTCTTCAGCCACGAGGTGGTGCACACCGCCGAGCGGCCCTACCAGTGCGACGCCTGCGGCGCCACCTTCAAGCGCCACTCCGACTACAAGAGCCACCGCATGGTGCACACGGAGTCGCGGCCCTTCCGCTGCGAGACCTGCCACAAGGCCTTCAAGCGCTCCTCCAACCTGCAGGAGCACCGGCGCATCCACAGCGGCGCGCGGCCCCACCTCTGCCCGCCCTGCGGCAAGCGCTTCAAGACCCCCTACGAGCTGCAGCGCCACGCCCTGGTGCACGTCACCGAGCGGCCCCACAAGTGCCAGGACTGCGGCAAGGACTTCCCCACCACCGGCACGCTGCTGGCCCACCGGCGCCAGCACTGCGACGACAAGCCCCACGTCTGCCCGGCCTGCGGGAAGAGGTTCACCTACGGCCACAGCCTCAAGGTGCACGAGCGCGTGCACACCAACCATCGCCCCTTCGTGTGCCCGCTGTGCGGCAAGGCCTTCAAGCAGTCCAACGCCCTGGCCAGCCACGAGCGCGTGCACACCGGCGCCCGGCCCTTCGCCTGCCCCACCTGCGGCAAGGCCTTCAAGCAGAGCTCCTACCTGGTGATCCACCAGCGCGCCCACACCGGCGAGCGGCCCTACCGCTGCCAGACGTGCGGCAAGGCCTTCGCCCGGCCCTCGCTGCTGCTGCAGCACGCCCGCGTGCACAGCCAGGAGCGGCCCTACCAGTGCGGCTTCTGCCACAAGCGCTTCAAGGACGAGGCCTACCTCGCCGTGCACGAGAAGGTGCACACCGGCCAGAGCCCCTACCAGTGCGGCGTGTGTCACAAGGGCTTCGCACACCCCTCCAACCTGCTGCAGCACCAGAGAGTGCACCGAGACTGAAGGACACACTGGACACTCCAGGACATGGACACTGCACTGAGAGAGAGAGAGGGGTTCATACAGACACACTGACTGGACACTCCAGTACATGAACACTGCACTGAGAGAGAGAGGGGTTCATACAGACACCCTGACTGGACACTCCAGTACATGAACACTGCACTGAGAGAGAGAGGGGTTCATACAGACACCCTGACTGGACACTCCAGTACATGAACACTGCACTGAGAGAGAGAGGGGTTCATACAGACACACTGACTGGACACTCCAGTACATGAACACTGCACTGAGAGAGAGAGGGGTTAATACAGACACACTGACTGGACACTCCAGTACATGAACACTGCACTGAGAGAGAGAGGGGTTCATACAGACACACTGACTGGACACTGCAGTACATTAACACTGCACTGAGAGAGAGAGGGGTTCATACACACACACTGACTGGACACTCCAGTACATTAACACTGCACTGAGAGAGAGAGGGGTTCATACAGACACACTGACTGGACACTCCAGAACATGAACACTGCACTGAGAGAGAGAGGTTCATACAGACATACTGACTGGACACTCCAGTACATGGACACTGCACTGAGAGAGAGGTAAAGGTTAATATTGATAGACACAACAGTACATATATACTATAGTACATTAATTCTGCACTGAGAGAGATAGGGTTTATTTAGACTGACAGGACAATATAGTCTGAACACTACAGTATTAACACTGACTGGACACAGTGAGAGTGAGAAAGGTCAATGCTGAAAGCCTGGACAGAGCAGTAAGGGACTAAATCACTGATTCATTGGTCACTCCAGAGCACGTCAGAGGTTATGTTTACCGGGATGAGATATAGCAACAACTCTGTATGTAAGAACAGATGCAGAGACGTGAAGAACACCATTACCCATGCTGCATTGTACCCTGAGGTACCCCTGAGGAAAACAATGCAAGCTGACCTCTGAACTCTGGGAGTTGTAGTTTTTGTCCAGAAGAACTCGCTGTGCAACATTAATCTTCTCTCTTACTCGTTACATAAGAATCAATAACCACAATAGTGTTACGGTTATAATTAAGGCTTCTGGTTTGAATTAGGAGATTATGTCATTCTCCCAATTAGAAGAAAATCTGCAACATTGCTTGCATTTCAGGTTTATTTTAGAACCTTGTAGGTTTATTATGCATTTTATTTGTAGTTTTTTACAACCTTGAGAACAAGTTTGCATTTCGACGTGGAAACCACAAGCAGTGAAAGAGTTTTTGTCGGCAGGCGGCTCGCACACCACAGTGAAGAGCAGAGACGCACCAGAGTCTCAGGTGAGTCGCAGACCGAAGCGAGAGGCAGATCCCAGACGGGGTGGTCACGTCAAGACCCGAGCTTAGGACAAGCCAGCTGTGGTTCGTAGTTCTTGAGTCGTCTCTGTTTTTTACGATCAAACCTAATCAACTGGCATTTAAAGAACGTAGGGGCGAGACCGTATTGATGGACATCACACTCCAGCTCTTAAAATCTGTCCTGACAGAGCGAGGAGGGTGAATATTGATCTAATCCACCACACACTACAGTGTCTTCCACACTAAGTACTATAGGTGGTATACTCCTAAACATGCACAACGCCTAAAAAAACCAGAAGCCCTAGTTATAATAAGAATGACAAATAATGGTGTTGTTTTTATTGGATTTTGGATTTTGGATTTAGGTTTGTAAGCTGTAGTGTGGGAACACTAACGTGTATAATATTACTCCTAACCTAATAATCTGTTGATAGTGATATTGGAATTAAAATTCGGAGAATTGCCTGTTTGGTTTGATTGCTGATGGCCTCATGAACCAGAAGAGTTTGCAAATGGCTGGAAACGTGATATATTAACCATCTGTCCGTTTTTTTTAACTGCTTTATCCAGCACAGGACCGCTGGGGAGCCGGAGAAAATCCCAGCAAGCTCCGGGCACGAGGCAGGGTACACCCTGGACTGGACGCCAGTCTGTTACACAGCACACAGACACACAGACACACACTCGCACTGGGGCCACGTTTCCCAGAAGGCATTTAACTGGCCAACATGTCTTTGGACAGTGGGAGGAAAGTGTAGCGCCCAGAGGAAGCCCAGGAGAACATGCAGACTCCATGCAGACAGCACCCCAGGTCTTGAATTGAACCCAGGGCCCTGCGTCGCTGTGCCATCCTTCGTTGACATTCCCCAAATTGTAATTAATGAAGAATAGGGCTGGTGCATTATACTTGTGTGTCTGGGATACAAGCTCTAAATGTCTTTATCCTTTGCTCAGGAGGTTGAGTTGTTAACTATTTAGACAAAGAGCTTTTGATGAGCTTTCCCGGACAGCCATTGCAGAGCGCCCGAGGCGCAGGAGAACATCTTTCCTCTGTGTCTGTCTCCAGGTGTGTGTGTGTATACAGTGTGTCCAGTAAGAGTCTGGACTCCAGGGGTGTGTGTGTGTATACAGTGTGTCCAGTAAGAGTCTGGACTCCAGGTGTGTGTGTATACTGCCTCATACCTCAGCCAAAAAACATTTGTCCTGTATCGTGCTGAAAAATATAAACGGCCATCAATAATGAGCTAGGTAAGCTGTCCGTTCACCAGGTGTCCGTATTATCCTGCATCATGCGGACGCCACTCGGCGCGAGGTCCGCTAGA
The DNA here is from genome assembly GCF_059453375.1 of Lepisosteus platostomus. NCBI lineage: Eukaryota > Metazoa > Chordata > Actinopteri > Semionotiformes > Lepisosteidae > Lepisosteus > Lepisosteus platostomus. Next base: position 2,582,614 of record NC_142635.1, on the reverse strand, counting down.
GGGCGCTGCTGTGCCACGTCGGCCGTCACTGCCGAGAAAGTCTTCTCTTTCAGAAAATCGAAACCTCAAGTTGAGGCGAATCGGTCAGTATGTTGGCAGCTCGCTTGTGCGCCACAGACCAAAACAAAAGCGAGACGGACTTGTCTGCGGCTGGAGAGACTCTTTCTGCGCTTAAAGATTGTTTTTACACGAGTTAGGTGAGGTGCATGGTGGGACAGAAACATGACGTCAGTAGTGTTGACTCCGTTTGGCTGTAGGCCATTTCTGACTTGCGTGAATCCAGCTTTGGGTACATCATTTCCAAAAAGCGATCGCAAAACTCTTTCCTCATCTGATAATTAAGCCACGGCTGCACCAGCGTTTCCCGAGAGCAGGTATGTGAAGCGCTGTGACACCAGTTTTGTCCTGCTCTCTGCTGCAGTTGGAGCTGTATTAGCGAGGTGCTGTACAGCGCACTGCAGTATTGTAATAGTGTCGTTTGTATTTTTACAGTGCTGTTGTAGTGGTGATATCGCAATAGTGTAACTGTGTATCATTACAGTTCTTTAATGATGGAGATGATCATAATGAACTTATGCATTTATTGCTTGGAAACCTATTGTAATATTGAGCTCAAGTTGCTTCCCAATCACTCCGCCTTTATTAATAATGAAGTGTATCAGGACGCTTTTCTCAGTAACCCACACGACCCTGGTCAGTCAAGCTGGAGGTGTCGTCATTGCAATGCAGAAAAGAGGACAGGCAAAGTCAACAGAGAGTGCTCGTCTCCCCCTTGCTTTCCCAAGAGCAGCAGTGGGCTTTAATCCCTGAAGATGAGCAAGTTTTGTCCTGCAGAAACGTACAGTTGTGGTCAGGAGCAGTTTCTTACCGTATCAGGTGTAGACGAGGTCAGGACGTTAGCCAGTGAGGTCACCCTGGGGCAGATAACCAAGACCCTAATCAGATCAGACCCTGTTCCCTTTCATGGTGCTAAACCACCTGTAGGACACATGAGTTACACCTCCACTCCAGAGAAAGAAATCAGGCCAGCCAGGAGTGTGCAACACAGCAGAGGCTCCTTCAAAGTATGGGTGCTTATTACTCAAAGAGTCATTGGTTAATATTGACATTGAATGTCTGTCTTTATCAGTGGCTGTGTTACTGCAAACACCTGTAGAGTCGTCAGTATGGGCTAATATCCAGATACCCTGGGTGGTGAAGGAAGGAAATACTTTTTTAAATGAAGTCAGTCGGAAATGGGTTCTGTCGCATCTGGCTGTCAGCTGAACAGGCTCTTCAGGACACAGTCCTCCTTCCTCTGCCCTGCGGCTGTGGGCCAGGGATAATTGAAAAGACAGCCGCGTGCCGAACGTCCTGGGAGACAGGACAGGGGGCTCGTCCGGTGGAAAGGAAGCCTGTGGGGGACAGTTCGTGCCACGGTGAGGGTGCGGGCTGCTACTGGATTGCTGCGCAGTCATGAAAGGTAAGCGACAACCCCAAAAAAAGTTTTAAAATTCCAAAGGCTCACAAGGTCAGAGGAGAACCTGCTCAGCTGAACTGACCTGAAAAGATCTGTCACAGAAGTCCTTTTTGGAGCTGCATATATATATAGGTGATGTATCAGCACCTTATATGAATGCTACTTCTATAGGGAAAACAAAATAAAAACTGCAATGCGATTGGATACGAGCTGGTGCTTTTTGAAGCAGTTCGCCGACTCCTCTGTAACTCCGCAGTACATGCCTGAGTCGGCTAGTATTCAACATACCCGTAACTCACGACCTCAAACGGAGGTGATCCACAAATACGAAAAACACTGAGGTGATGTCTAATAAAGCAGCCGCTGAAAGTGCACAGGACTTGTCCAGATACGAAGGCTGCCTATACGGAAATAGGCTACAGTTGAGCAATGTGTTCGCTTATTCAACTGAAGAATCCCCGTTTGAATCTGTATCATTGATCGCTGGACAGAAAAGCCGCTATAAAACAATGCATGTTCAAACTCAAACTCGCAGCGGCTGTACTTGTTTGTTCCATGACTGATTGCAAAGGAGTATCTCGTTAGTAGTTACGTAACCTCATCTGGTACATTTGATCATAAATGCAGTTCTTAAATGAAAAACTTACATCGAATTGTCAGGCGCACTGAGATATATACACACTTGAGACGGGCAGTGATGTTAATTTCATTCTGAGGATTTGTCTCTGTACCAGCATGATTTGCTCCATAAATATCCATTCTCAGACGGAGGTGATAAGTGGTGTGCAGGTGTAGCTCATTGGTGAGAGCAGGTACTGTACGGTATCTGTGATGGAGGTGATCAGTGATGACTGTGCGGATGTAGCTCATTGGTGAGTTCAGGTACAGTATCTGTGATGGAGGTGATCAGTGACGACTGTGCAGGTGTAACTCATTGATGAGTTCAGGTACAGTATCTGTGATGGAGGTGATCAGTGACGACTGTGCAGGTGTAACTCATTGATGAGTTCAGGTACAGTATCTGTGACGGAGGTGATTAGTTTTTACTGTGCAGGTGTAGTTCCTCGATGAGAGCAGGTGTCGGTGATGAAGGTGATCAGGGCCTATAGAAAGCCTGTACACACACTGTAAAACATTCCAAGAAAAACACAGTCAAATATAACGTCCATAAATTAAGACAAAAATCGGAATTCATATCAGCTTTATTTACACATTGTATCACAGCCTCCGGATGAAAAACAAGTGTTCAAACATTCTGAAAAGTAATCATGAAATCCTAGAAATAACGGTCGCTCTCCCCTGCAGGAGCTGCGTCATGTGACCTCCAGTCTCCGCTCAGGAAGGTGGACAAGAGGCGTCTCGCTCAGCCATCAGGTCTTCAGGCAGCGCCAGGAGCTGGGAGGTGATTTATTTCTGCTGATGTGTTGTAAGTTTGTGATTTGTTGTGTTTTGGTGGCAGTGTTGCGAGTTCTGTTTTATTTAGTCACTGAATTTACTAACACTGTGGAGTTGTATGTTGTTCTTTGGTAACAACATTCTCTAAGAAATAAATAATAATACAGTGAAATGTCAAACGTTTTCAGTTATTCGATACTTTTCATCCCTGAACAAATGATTGTGTCAGGTGAGAGGTGGAGTGTGAAGCACTCTGCAGCTCTGTGTTCTAGTTTAGTGATGAGAAAGTCTCCTCTTGCCTTCAGTCCCACTGGAGTCTCTGTCAGTGAGCAGCTCAGTGTTCTGGGCCCTGACAGTGCTGTAAGGTCTCCTGTGTTTGAGATGTAGGTGTTCAGGAAGTGTAGGGCCACAGCAGGTATGATCCCCAGCTGTGTTTATTGTCACGCAGTAGGACCTGCACACTGGTGATGTCTGTATTTTATTTTCCAGGACAAACTGTGTCCACAGGCACACTCTTGTTTTCAAACCCACTCGTGATTTCAAATCCACAGAGCAAATACAATTTCCCCCTCTCAGTGCATTGCTTTAATGACTCAGATGTCATAACAAGCAACATAATTACAAGAAAGAAGCAACTTATTATAAACCTGGGTCTATGAGGGGCTTTAACAGGAACATTTCATTGCATTGATCACAACTCTGAGCTCAAAAAAGCAGCTGGGCTTTGCTTCTTAATTACAAAACAAGAACGATGGGTTTAGTGGTCTAATTATTTTTTCTGAATATGTTTAATGTTGAAATAATTTAAATTCTCTGAATAGAGTTGGTATTGTTGTATTTTAAACACTGTATCTCAGTGCTGTCAAGTAAGATTCGGCTGCGAGATGTTTCTGTTAATGGGGCTGAATGATTGACTTCTCTGGTGAGCTGCTGTGAACAGTAATTTCTTTTAATCCAAGATTTCTGTTTAGTCCTGATTCTGCTGCCTGTGTCCAGAGGCAGAGGACAATTAAAAACTGAACTTGTCCAAACCACTCATCTCTCTATTTCCCCAGCTATGAGGCTGTTAAAAGGCACTTTAGTAACGCTGGTACATGAGGCTGCTGGGGGTCTCAGTCTGTGCAGTAGAAGCTGCCCTCCAGTGTTTCAGCTGGTGACACTCAGTGTCTCTTACAGAGAAGCTCCTTCTGTCCTCATGTGGCCACGATCAGGAGACGTCCGAGAGAATCTGACTGATTTCATTAAAGAGCTCAGAGTCTGTTCCTTAGACAATGCCATCTGTGTGAGATGTGAGCAGCACTGCAGCAGAGAATGTATTTAAACCATCAAATATATTCTTGGTTTCTTTAATTTCTTTGAATATATTTAAAACTGCAGTTTCAGCTTGTGGCTACAGTGTGCCGATATGCTGAGGAGTACAGGCCATGGATATACAGTACTGATGTTTCACAGTATTGAACAAAGAATTGAAATAATAGCACACCAATAGTTAGAACAGGAAACTCTTCTTTTAGGAAATCCACTACAATCGGGTTCTAATCAGGACAGTCCAGATGTCGGACAGGCTGATCTGTTCACGAAGCAGAATTAGATGTCTGGCTCTGTGGCTCTGATCGCTGGTGTTGTATAAAGGTCAGAGCGAGTTCTCCACATTTGTCCCGTGTTTGATACTCGGTTTTACCGCACTGGATGAAATCCTTTCCAAACACTTTCCTAGAATTTCTTTCAGCTCTTTGAACATTTGCTTTGCTTTATAAACCCATTTGAGATTTGTTTGCAATCGTGTTTATTTCAGTGTTGTATCTGAAGGTGATTCAATGATACCGGGATTGTTCGCCATTTCTGAACTCGTCAACATCAACGCCGGAGTGGAACCAAAATCCATAAGGTCCATCGACCTCTTACCTGTATAAACAGGTCAGTATTCTGGGATAGTTTGGACACTGGCGTCGCCCGTACTGAGAGAGAATACGAGTTTAACGGATGAGTTTTTCTTACTTCATTAGTCTTTCGTGTACGATATGAAAAATATCAACACAGAGGCTGATTTCTCAGTATATAAATCCATGATCGCCACTCCTGTCTGATATCGTGGGCAGTTATAAAGAGGTTTGTGCTGCATGAGAGAGACGTGTTCCTAGCTCTGCCTATATGAAAACTAATTTTGTGAAGTGAATCAGTACAGTGATTCTGTTCTCCTGTTTTCTGAAAGGACACATGCGCTGCAGTTGAACTTTCTGCCTGCAGTGATTAAAACACTTTCACACAGTGCACTGGGTGACCTCTGTCTGTGTCCAAGAGTAGTGCTTCACAATTTCAGCCTCAACGTTTCGGGGTCTTTATAAAGTCCCCGAGACAGGCAGTGAATTTCAAGCAACGATTCAGCCCCGCAGACCAGAGGTTGTGAAACACCTCAGTGAAAAAGCTGTAGATCTCAAACCGCACGGGAGCCTTTATTTAATCACTGCATGCATGTTAGAAAACCCTCAGGTGAGGAGGAAGATACAATTCAAAAGCACCGAGTATCCCTGGGAGCCCAGCGAAGAGGATCATTAGGAAGATGAAGGTGCATCGAACCACAGACGCTGTCTCTCCAAACCCAGCAGCCAGGCGAGAAGGAGGCTGGTCCGGGGCGCCGCTGTGAGGCCAGCAGTGACCTGGAGAGGATCCGGCGGTATCCCAGTCCCTCCACAGAGCGGAGCTGGGTGGCAGAGAGGAGAACCCATCTCTGACCCCACAAGGAGTTTGAACAAAGCATTGAAGAGATTCTGCAACCATGCGTGCTACAGGTGGGTGGAGTTAGAGGAGACCGAACTGGAACTTCCTGATGTCAATGCAGCGTGTTACAGCAGGTGCAGACTCAACACTCTGTCACACTGTCAACACCATCCCTACTGTCAAGCCTGAAGGAGGCAGCAGTGTGATCCAGTTCTGCTGCAGCTCAGCAGGGACTGGGAAACAGGTCAGGATTCAGGGAAAAAATGACAGGCACATCCTAGAAGAGAAGTTGCTTCAGTCTGCTAAAAGACCCAAAACTGATAATCAACGAACCCAAAGCACAAAGCCAGATCTACACTGGCAGAGTGTGAGTGGCCACAAACTCCAGTGTCCTGGTGTGTACAGACTCATCCCAAGAGCCTTCAACCATTTATTGACTCAGGTACTTCTATAATCAAGATTTTTTTTTATTTTGCAGTTTTTGTTGACATTTAACACCCTTTCACCATTTAAAAAGTTCCATTTGAACATTTCTTTAACATAAGCACATTACAATTCTATACACTTCTAATTCAACGCACAGACATCATCAGTAGGGTGTGAATACTTTTGCAAGACTAATTCACAGTAAGGGTATCTGAAGGAAGACAGGGACCCCTGTCACTGCACTGGGTCTTTGGTTTGGAGAGTCTTGATTCAGAGAGAAGAGTCGCCTACTGATCCAACACCTCTTCCAGCAGCAGCCTTTCCAGTCTTTCCCCTGTGCTGTCTTCTCCAGGAGTCGGGAATGTCCGTGCTGGGATGAGCAAGGAAAGGAAGAGGCAGACTGTGTGCCTGCTCACGGAGAAGAGGAGCAGACTCTGGCTGGACAGGGAGGGAGGTAAGAGCGCCTGTGTCTGGGAGCTCAGGGTGACAGCAGTGCAGGAGGGAAGGTGAACATCCTGACAGGAGGACAGGAGCTGACAGAGAGGGGCAAGAGGGGCTGAGAGCCGGAGAAGATCACATTCAGACACGAGAAACGTTTCATATGAGCAGATCAATAAAATAGCCTTCACAATAATACAGCATAGACAGGTCTGAAAACAAGAACATTAATAATATTCAGTCTGTTAACATTTAATGAGAAGCCTTGTCAAGTCAGAACTGTGAACTAACAAATTAGAAGTCATATTTAGAGAAACTAAACCTAGACATCTGTTGAATAACAGGCAAAGGATCAGAAACTTTATACAATAAATCTGTATCTTAATGTGTTTAAAGGGAATTACAGGAAACCCTGGATTTACTGCACTAGTAGGGAGAAGGGGTGTTATTTTCCAAATGATTTTTCATCCTAGCAACACCATGATTTAAGAAAACAAAATATACTGGATATACAGCGTGCTTTCTGGAAATTGTGAATGAACACATGCAGTCAACAGGCAATGAAAATTGCTCCTGAACTTTTTTTTTAAATGTAAATACAGAAACTATTTAATAGGTTGTAAACTTACTGTATAAAATGAGCTATAGTATGGGAAACAAGTAACACCCAAAATAAGACATTTGCCTAATGTTATTGCAGGGAAAGTCCAGTATTTCTTATTTTACATAGAAAATTCTCCTTTAGCAGATTGACTGTTAAACTGAGGGTTTACTGTAGTTCCAGTCAGTCACACAGCTGCAGCGATTGTAGACCAACACTTCAACAGCACTGAGGCCACCTGTGGGCTGAAATCTGCTTGTACGTCAGGCAAGAGCAACCGAGAGGTTAAAAACTTCACTCAATATTAGTTATGAAATCAAAGATCTTCAATTGAACTTTTTAGATAAAGGTTTTACAGCTCTTGTGTACAGAATGAAGTTGAAAATGGATCACGATGACAATTCTCCCCAGTGAAGCAGGTGGACACAGTTGTATCTTGATAATAAATACAGGTCATATCTCAACACTGTTTGAGAAGGACACTGGCTCACATGATAGCGAGGGAAATCAGGAGCAGAGTGAACTCTAACAGACGATATGAGAGCTCATGTTGGTGCTGGTGTGCTCAGTACAGTGTGTTTGTGGGCTGGACTGTCGGGGGCTGATGGAGGTTATATTAACAGTGTGGAGAAGGAGACGGAGGTAAACAGGAGATACAAAGAATCCAGAAGGAAACAGAACGAGGAGCAGCTGCAGGGTTTCAGGCTGTAGGCTGACGTCAGGTGGAAGATCGTGTAGAAGCTGACAGGAGGGGATACAGGCAGATCTTCAGCCAGGTACAGGCAGTGGGGGGAGGGATTTAAGAAGGAAAAATGGAGATGAAGAAAAAGACACTGGAGCCCGGACAGTGAGACGAGCAGAAACAAGAAAACAAGGAGTTAGTGTGTAGATGTTGGAGTGGGGAGCTGTGCAGTGGTCCTTTGCAGCCAACAAACAAGGAACTATTCCTCTGGAGAGAAAGAAGCCAGAGAAGAGTCAGTGAAATTAGTGTTTGTTATGTGATTCTCTAATGCGAAGCTGCAGTAATAGAGATCTTACATACACAGATAGCTGAAGGGGGAGATGTGAGTTTTAGTTCTTTCTTTCTGTACTAATCACACATTTCTCACTTCCTGTTAACATATTAGACCTTTATTAGACATTACAAATGAGAACGCAAATGTGTAATGTCTTATTACCTGAGCATTCAGTCACAGCACCTCAGTGTGTTTTCTGCTCCCTCTGAGTTCTGACCCTGATCACATGTATGAGGCAGGATCAGGGACACAGGTGGGTTTGAGGTTGGTAGAGATTATACATATAATCAACACATGACCTCTTTGTGTTAGATAGTCATGTCTTGTGTGTGAGTTATATTAGATTTTTAGCTTGAAGTGTTATTTGACATGTTATATCTCTTTCTATCTCAGTCTATTATGTTGCAGTAGTCTGAGCTCTGATTCAGTGATGGAAAGATGTCATCTAAACTTTAGAAGAGACACTAGAGAAGTGTGTCCTGCTCTCCCACCCCTTCAGCACTTCAGACCCCTTCAGCACAGCCTCCCACTGACACTCGTTCACTCTGTGGAAGTGTTTCAGCCTGTGTGACTCTGCACCTGGAACTGTTGTCTATAGTGTCACAGTCTAGATCTCTTTATACTTTCCTTTACTTCTTCCTCTGCCACTAATGTTCCTGATCTTTTCAAATAAAGGCTGATAATTCACAGTGATCTCTGTCCATCACAGGAATCCTGAGTGTCTTCAGCTCCTCCTCTGAGCTGGGATGTTGATAACATGTAGAAGAGTGAGGAGTGGGGTTAGTAGTGGGGTTAGGGAGTGGACATGCCATCAGCATCTGAACTCAGAGGAGGAGCTGAAGACACTCAGGATTCCTGTGATGGTCAGAGATCACTGTGAATTATCAGCCTTTATTTGAAAAGATCAGGAACATTAGTGGCAGAGGAAGAAGTAAAGGAAAGTATGAAGAGATCTAGACTGTGACACTGCTGCAGCTGTAGTGAAGGAGTGTCAGTGTGATGTCAGGGTACAGAGATCTAAACCAACTCACCCTGTCAATCCCAGAGCCAGATTCTGACTCTTCACAGTCTCAGTCCTCAGTAGAGGGAGGAGCAGCAGGAGGCAGCAGGGAGGGAGATGAAGGTGAAAGTGGAACCAGGCTGGAGGTGAAGTCAAAGCCTTTGTTGAAAGCTGGAATGACAGACAAGTACAGTCATTAAAACTCAAAGTCGAGCTGTGTCAGAATACATTTCACACTGCAGTGAGTAAGAACGGTAGTACAGGACTGAACAGTGAAGTAGTGGAGTGAGCTCCACTGTTTCAGAAGCCCGAGCTCACACGCTGTTGCTCTTAGCCGCCACCAGAGGGCAGCCTGCAGCCACAGACGGCAGAGCCAGGTACACGGTCTGTATCCGCGGCTCTGCAGACAGCTGCTCCCACAGCCCGACAGCCCGCTCCTCTTGGTCAAGCCAGGGTACCAGTGAGTTGCCCAAGAGAGCTGACCCGGACTGTGAAAGCAGCGCCCCGTCTGTCTGACCCCATTCCCCGGTTCTTACCCGACATGTTGTCGATACCAGAGCAGCAGGCAGTAAAACTCTCCCCTCACTGTCACTGGGGCCGCGAGTCCTGGCCGAGCTCCGGAGTGAGAGAGCTGGAGAGAAACGAGATGCAGAGAAAACACTGAAACTTACCTCTCGACTCGTACATGGTCCCGCCAGACTGAATGAACATGTGATTTAGACCACAAAACTGAAAAAAAGAGTGATGTTTGTTAGTCTGAAGTTAGACGCACATTTTAAGAGCGGTAGTGAGGAGCACATAGTAGGAGCGAATATTCACAGGATTCTGCAGACAACTGGAAGCACAACACAGAAAAAAAAGAAGAAAAACATTGTAATAGAGTAGAAAATTATTGAAAAACAATGACCTAATACAGGTTTAAATGCACAGAGCATTAAAGCTTGAAAAGCGTTTGGACGAGTTACTTACCACCGTCTGTCTTGCCCAGCTCTCGCGCGAAAGGAGGATAATCAGGTGGGTCAGAATTTATAGGACCTGGAGCCCAAAGTGACCAATAAACAGGCGAGACGACATAATTCGCGGCTCTGCCCACCAAAATCCTTTATTAATATTCAATATATAGGCAGCGGTTTTACAATTAATCTAATTTGTAGTTCGTCCTCCCAGCGCATGAGGGCGGTGCAGCCCCACCCACTACTGCCAAAAGGCGTGGCTTTGGGTCGGGACGTCATGGATTCTGATTGGTTGAGATTCTCATATTTAAGTAAGCCCCGCCCCCGTCATGGCTCCTTCCGGAAGTTCTGCCGAAATGGGGAGGTGGGGTTTGTGAATGGCGTTTCTCGATTTTATTGCGTTTTTAGTCTTGGCCTATTTTTTAATGATTTCGTTATGACACATCACCGAATCGTTGCGGACTTAAAATTGGACGTTTCTGACCTTCAGCTAGTGAGTATCGAGCGATTTTGTGTTGTGTTTGATTAGCAAGATGGCGGCGGTAACTCCTCATTTGCATTTATTAAAATCAGTCGCTGTTTTTTAATAAGCTGATTTGCATTTCTCTTGTTAATGTGATCTATAAAACAGTTTTTGGCTAGAATTGTTTTGTCTTTTTTAAGGTTTTTATTGTTTGTACAGAATTAGAACGCTCACTTTGCTTTAGTGTGGAAAAAGTGATTTTCTATTGTTTATTGTAAGATGTTTAACTCCCTCATTTGCATTAAATTTGCATTTATTAAAATCGCGAACTAGTCACTAGTATTTTAATTAGCTATTTGTATAGATGTTAATATGAAATAAAAAACAATTCTAGTGAAAATAACGTTATTGTTAATGTTTACTGTGTTTATTTTTTCTAGTGCTTGTTTTGTCAGTAAGATGTTGGCGTTAACACCCTAATGTATTTAAATTTCTATTTAAATCGGTTGACCAGTCACTTGTATTTCAATTCTGTTTTAATGATTTCTGTTTTTGTTGTTTGTTTTGGTTTTATGTTTTCTCTCGAATGCTTTTTGGTTTCTAAAATGTATGTTTACGCTTACACTGAACACAAATAAAATTTAAATTCATTTTACTTCTGGCTTATTTGTCTTTTTTGGGTAATGTATTTAAAATGTATTGTATTTATAATGTATTTAAAAAAACTTGGTTGCTGTCTTTCAAATTGAATAAAAAACTAAAAACTTTAAATATCAAATTCAAACAGAAAAGGGGTATCTGTTTATTATTTTAATTAGTCATTAATATTCTAAGTTATGCTAGTTAACTATAATGAGAGAAATGTTTATGTATCAAGTTCATTAAAGTTCATTTGTATTAATCAAATCACACCCTGGCCAGGGATTGAAGATGGGCTTTTGTGATTGGGCTAAATGTCTTGTCAGTCATGAAAAGACTACCCTTAAGAACTGCGTCATTTTTGGGGGGGTGTGGTTATTTGATTGACATTTCTTTCAACCAATCAGAATAGAGCAAATGAGGTTTTATCCAATCAGAATTAGGCATGGGTGGGACATGGGTGTGGTGGGTCAAACATGACCAATCATGTAAGAGCAAAAATCTTGGAGGTGGGCTCAAATCCAAGCATTATGATTGGTTGATGTGATGTCATTTGGTAACGCCCTCTCATGAATAATGTGACACTCCCCTACTTAATTATACGACACGCCCCTTCATAAACCACACCCCTCATGAATATTCATTGTGGGCGGTGCTTGCTGCTCGTTTTGTTTGGTTTTATGTTTGTTAGAAATAATGTTACGAGGAAAAGAAGAAAGTATGACAGAATTCAAAATTCTTTATTACGTTTTGCAAGCATACAAATCAAAGACAGCTGGCAACAATGAAACAAAAACACAGAGTGAGTTACAGAATCACAAGTAACGGCGTCCGCGATGACGATTTCCTGTCCAGCGCCAGCAGTCTGGTCAGTGCGCGATGGGTCCTGTGCGGGGGGCAGGGACAGCAGCCAGGGGAGACCTGAAACACAAGACAAGCAGGTAAGAGCTCGGAGTTCAGCCCTGAGCAGCAGCGCAGCGACAGTCATCAGACAGGAGTGAGGAGCTGCGCTGGCCGAGGGGCTCAGGGAATCACTCGGCAGTACAGCGCAGCTCGCTTTGCGCAACACGGGCTCGTCCCGCTGTCGGGAGGATGAATTTGGAATAAAAAGGGCTCAAGACCTCCAGACCGTGTCCTTACCGTCACGAAAAATACTCACCCGCTTTAATTTCGATTCAGATTTAGGAACCATATGAAGTCTTATTAATTTCAACGTTCAATCACTACACAGGCGTCAGGAAGTTGACCAAGACGCTGTTTGTTCACATCGCGCTGCAGCGCCGACAGAGACGCGGTCTGTTTGTCTGAGCTGGGTTGTGCTTTTTAAACTCTACTCTCACCCGTATGTTGCTTTTAAGTTTTAATTCGTTCTGGGTTCGTCTTGGCTTTTTTAAAATAACATGGCGCTCTAAGGAATGTGTATGAGCCGGGGTCATGCAGAGCAAGGTGTGCTGTACAGTACTGCCATCACATCTGTCCCGGGACAGTGCGGGATACTGAGCACTAGATCACTGAAGGGGCTCTAGCCTGTTGTACAGTTAAAACCCGAGTGCAGAGCACTCCACTGAACAGGGTGTTACTACTAATCAAGTGCTTCCCATAACGAGATCTAGTTCTCAGTTTGCCCCTGAGCGCAGGTCCCTCAGTTCCAAAGCAAATCATGTCAAACTCTTGTACTGTTAAATACAGCAAGACTCGTCCTAGATCTGCACCCAGTACCCCAGCAATGAGCCACAACTTTACAGTCAAGCAATGTTTATTCATGAACAGGAGACTATGAATAACAAACCGAATAAAACATACATTTTATTTTTGGAATTGCATACATTTGATCATATTCAAGCACAGCCAGTTCAGTGCTGTAATATCAAGTGACAGTAAAGACTGGGAAACATGTGGGTGAAGCTGCCTTTGAGACAATATCTGTCTGCAGTCTGGACACGGTCAGCTCAATATTCTTAGCAGCTCAAGTTGTCTATTCTTGTGGTTTTGATTTTCTTCAGCCTGTAAAATGCTGCTCAGGAGGATTTAAATGTGGAGACTGGCCTGGCCAGTACAAGACTGTCCACTGTTTCCTCCTGCTGACCTCCTGACTGAGCTGTTCCTGCAGAAGACAGTGAGGTGTAGCTGACAAGTCCAGCAACAAGTTCAGTGTTCTGGTTTTACATCTTAAATGATTGAGAATATCAGTATTGATACAGAAACAAGTATATAAGATGGAGTTCTAGACAATTACAGAATATGCTTGATGAATTGTACATGTCAGACTTCCACATTAGTGCAGATCACTTCAGTGCTGCAGCTGTAGTGAAGGAGTGTCAGTGTGATGTCAGGGTGTGGAGGTCTAAGCCAACTCACCCTGTCAATCAGATTCTCCTCAATTTGGAAATCATAATCTCAGACCTCTGTGAGTGTGGATGAACACCAGGAGGCAGCAGGAATAGTGGTGAATTAATCCTCACCATGTCATATGGGCTGACGTATTGGGACACATTCAGGTTAGATTCATTTCAGAGCATAAACCAGTAAATGAGCTCACTGTACTCAGTGTCATCAATGAAGATGAGGTTATCGCCTGTTCTTGAGATGCTTTTACCTGAAGTCATTTATTTAGCATGATACAGAGTTGGATTGAGATCTGCAGACACACTTGACCAGTTTCTGTTTTCTCCTGATGAGCTCTTTGGTTGCCCTGACTGGATGCTTTGGGTCATTGTCATGCTGCATGGTGCAGCACTGTCCAATAAGTATGGAAGCCTTTTCTGCTGCATTAGAGCCCCTGTTTCTGTAAACTTCAGAAATCACTCTGCTGCTGCCATCATTAGCTACATCCTCAATGAAGATGAGTGAGCCAGTCCGAGACATTCCTGCATCCCCAGGCCATGACATTACCTCCACAAGGCTTCAGCATGCGCTCAGAGGACAGAGATGACAGGTTCAGGTGTGGAGAAAGAAAGGAGCTGCAGATGCTCCAGAGAACAGCACCTCCTGTGAGAGTCATGGCCTGGCCTGGGGAGATCATGAGGAGACTCCTTCACCTGTCTGTCTCCATCAGCACTAGTGTACTGAAGGCTGTGGACTCAGAGCTGAGAGCTCCAGCAACACCTCAATGTCCTCTGCGCTCAGATGCTGATCACATGTACAGCAGTAGGATTAGAGGTGGTGTTAGTTAGGGACCATACATGTCATCTACATCTCAGATCGGAGGACACATCAAATATTCAGGTGCTGTAGCTTTGAGTCAGTTTATAATGCAACCAAGGAGGTCATCAGGAGAATAACTGTAGAAACACCTTAACTTGTTGCGTCTAATGCCTAGATTTCAACCCTATTGACAGAAGGAAAAACAATTGAAGTATGATCACCTGAAGACTAAATAAGAACTTGGTGGCAACAGCAAAGCATCTCAGATGATTACAGAGGGCAGTGAGCTCAATGGGTCTCAGACCTCATGCAGTTACTGTCTCAGAGGGATATACAAGCACATCCTCTTCCACACTCTGAAATGTATTTAAAGTGAATGTGTCCCAGTAACGTCAAAATAGAAAGTTGAACATATTTTATTGTAATACGATCAAATGTATGCAGAGAACTACCACAGAATAAAACCAGGGAATATTTCTGTTCTGATCACAAGACCAAATTGCTTGACTGTAAAATTGACTCATTGCAGTACTGATGGAGGACACTGTACCTTTCCAATGAAAACATGCATTTTCAAGTGTCCCACAGTATCAATACACCTTGACAGGAGGGGCTGACTGACAGGGCCAGTGACATGAATTAATGTGCTTTGTTCATGTTCTGGGCTGTTAGAATTCTTCCACTGGACCATGAAAAAGATCTGAGTGTCTTTGGGTGGGAGTGCAGCTGAGGCTGTTGGTGAAAGGAGATTGTTCAGCTGTAGGAAAAACCTGCCTGTTTGAATGTGCTCCGAGTGGAGAGGAGTGTCACTGTGGAGCTGCAGAGGAACAAGTAGGGGAGAATTCCACACGGAGAAGAACATTTATTCTGGCTCTGGAGTTTTCTTCATGTGTGAGACAACAGCTACAATTGTCCTTAACACTGTCACTGCAGACTCCTGATATCTGAATCATGTTCACATACTAACTGCAGGATTCAGACTCACTCCACATCATCAGAAAACATGTCCTTTCCCTGCGACAGTCGAGTTCACCCCAACACAAGCACAGGAGAGCTGCTGTGTGGTTGCACAGGTGTAGAAGTGATTGCTTCCAGCCTCAGAGCCTCTTCAGACTCCTGTTCTGTCTCAAGGTGTCCTGTTTCTCTGCAGCCTGATGGCCTCCCGACACACAGACAACTCCACAGCCAGAACCAGTTTCTTGTTTCTTTTCCAGTGTGGAATCGACACCTGCTTGTTCTTTATTTGTGTTCCCTGTGAGCAGTGTTGCCTTGAGGTGAATAAAGAGCATGAGTGGGCAGTGTAGTGTCAGTGTGGGAGCCCATCCTGTCTCAGGGTATTGCAGTGTGAAGGTGGGACCTTGATACTGGAATCAGAGCTACTTGCAGCCTCTCCAGTCCACTGCATTACAGGGTAGCTGCACCCAGTGCTGTTGAATTGATAATTAGCAGGATCAGCAGTAATTAAGTAGCTGGTTTAGTCAGATTACTGCAGTGGAGTGCACTGGAAGGGCTGCAAGCTGAGTAGCTCAGAGTAAAACCTCCCTTTTATCATCGGACGATTTAATTTTATGCTTAACTGTCCCTGTTAGGGGATTTTTGGTCTCTCGTGTCCCTGTTTGAAAACTCGCTGTTTAGCAGCAGAGACGAGCAGCTCCGGGATCCGCCGCCCCTATTGGCCGAGTCTGAATGAGAAGGCAGGTGCGGTCAGTCTGCAATTAGACTTCAATCCGCGGCTGTTTAGCGGTTCCGACGCCCGAGTCGCTTCTCTGCCTTTAAATAGCGAGTTTGCAAACAAAGAAAGTTTCTCAAATTTACCGTTTAGCTGGAGCGGGATTCTGAGCGACGGCTGTCGGCTTTTCTCGGTCCGAGTGGAAAATTACTAAATGGGCTTGAAAAGTAAATGAACTGCGAAACTTACTTTTGTTGGAGCTGCCGGACGGGCTGTAGGACTTGTGGCTTCGACTCTGCGGAGAGAAACATGGTATTAAAATCGTGCTTCATCTTCTTTAAACTGCTTGTTGTATGTTGTGTTTTTACCTGCACAAAACGCTTTTTCTCGTTTGTATTCCAGACTTCTGCAGGATCCTGGCGCGGTTCTGGGCTTTAAACGGCGGCTGTCGGGTCCTTCTCGGCGTGGAGACCTGAGCGCAGACCCACCCGTGTACCGAGTGACCGGAGCTCCGCGGCGGATTCACAGGCGAGTCCGAGTCTCTTCTTCCTAGAGGCCGAGAGAGACCCGGTCAGGAAAGCGCAGCTTCAGGACTCGTTTAGGACTGAAAACCACTTTCACAGGGGCTTCGTCTCTCTTACCGGTATCGACTCACTGTGCAGCTGCAGGTCCGGCTGGGTTTTCTTTCTCCGGAGCCGGCTTGCATGAAGACGCGCCGACCGCTCCGTTTACCTTGAACTGGGGAAACTGGTAACTCGAGTTACCGGTAACTGACCGCAGGAAACTGGCGCCCAGCCGTGTGAGACCCGGTGTGAAAACCGAAACCCCCGGTGTGAGGAGAGAGAGAAACCGCTTACCTTACTCTTGAAACGCCTCTGTCCTGCTGTAAAGGTTAAAGCGAGAGAGTTAAAACACTTAAAATGCAGTTCTCGTAGAAAACGTTGCTGGTTTTGTCAAAACCTGTAAGAAATTTAATGTTTTTTGTTTTTCTTTTTTCCGGCAGCCGAGCAAAGCGCCTGTACCGGGAGAGCAGCGGGGTACCAGCCGCCTCTCTCCCAGCCAGCGAGCCGCCGGAGTCCCCCCACCTCCCCTGACCCCAGCCTGCACGGGCCTGGAGCACAGACCCGCCCCTATTTATAACGTGAACCCCTGATGAGCGCGAAAAGGACGACAAAGGTAGCAAAATATTAGACACCGGGGACCGAGATGGAAATGTGTGGATACCTGCTTAATAACACTGCTGTATAGTGTCATTGTTTTATGCTTTATATCCTTATTTGCTGTAATAAACTGCTGTGAGTATTAATTGGTTAATTGATTATTCTGGGGTCTGGGGTGTGGGAGGGTGGGGTACAGGGGTGTAGAGAACCGTGAATCGGGTCCCCCTGTGAGCAGCCACACCAAGCGGCTCGCAGCGCTACAGCCTCCGGGCACCGGGCTGTCGTGGGCGGGGAGTCGGGAGCCGCTGGTCTGGGCCTAGACTGCAGCCTCATCCCCGGCCTCGATTAGAGCCCCGCCGCCCGAGGACAGTCGCAGCCCGGTAGGTGAAGGATGACGCTCCGCGCTGCAGAGGGAACGCGTCCCGTCACCATGGTGACTGAGACAGGGGGTGTGGCTGGGCTTAAGGGCGGGGTTCAGTGTGAATAGTGTCCAATCAGCGTGTGGAAGAGGTGGGTGTAAGAGCAGCCAATCAGAAGAGTGCAAGTGCAGCCCGAGAGAAAAATATCGGTCGAGCGAGGCGGGTGTCGAACCCGGGGCTCCGGGGTGGAGATGTGTAAGAGTCGGGGTTTAGCAGAGTGAGCTATACTTCCTGCCAAATCTGGAGTAACTCCGCGGTCATACTTATCTGGCAAAATTCCGCTACACGAAAAAATCCTAAAAAATAAAGTATCCCTCCTGTTCTTGCAATTCTAAAAGTAGTATCTCTGCTCATCTACTGTGTTTCGGGTTTTACAAAAGCTTTTCCTTGCGGGCTTGAACCCAGATCTGCATTAACAGCACATTAGTCTGGGGATTTGAACCCGGACTTTCACTGCCCGCAGTCCAGTGTGCTACATGACGAGCCACAGCACCACACAGAAATTTCAGCGCCGCCAAATATAAAAGCTTTAAAACTGGGATTCGCCCCCCGGCCGAGAGCAGGAGCCCCTTCTGTAATAAAGACAGAGCAGAAGCACAGCTGGACTACAGGAGCCACTGCACAACTGCAGCTCAGATGAAGTGAATTGATGATGTTTGTGAAGATGGAGGAGAGTTGGAGCTGCGCTGAATCCTGCAGTGATCTGGAGCTGCTGTGATCCTGCACAGTGTTCAGAGGGGCTGTCAGTCCTGCCTGTTGCACAGGACTCTGCTTCTCTGTGAAAGGTGTTGCAGTGAGACAGTGTGACTCCATCTGTGTGTATTGAGCAGCTCTGAGTTTGACAGTATGATGGAATTAGACTTGAATTATAAATGTGGACAATCAGGCTTCACCTTTCCACTGTTCTCCATGAGAATCTCACCCCTCACAAGGCACAGAGCTCATGTCAGAAGTTCCCCCGAAACTCTTTGATATAATGACTAGCAGAGAGCTCTCTCATCACCACGAAGACCACAGTTTACTTCACAGACACTGGAAATAAAACCCAAGAGCATGGAAGAGGTTCACAACCTGGTGTTTAATCAAAGACCAAATATAAGATAAAAACAATTGACTAAAGTTTGCTCAGGAGTGTTTTATTATGTTAAAACAGTACAGCAGTGTAGTGAATTATCAGAATGAAGGAGTGAAGGAACAGTCAGCTGATATCAGTCCATTCCTGAGGCTGGTACAGATTCTCCAGAGGCCGTCCCTGAGAAAATACCCACAGCAGTGTAGGAGCAGCTCAGACAGAGGGATCAAAGAGCACAACACAGTTTACTACAACAGAGATCATCTCCTTTCAACACAACAACTGACAACACTATTCCACATCATGATAGCAGTTATAAGATTGAACAGAGACACAATACAAACATAACACACAGCAAACTGAAGAGATCCAGCAGAGACTGGTGTAAGATCTGTACAGTTATATGTGTATATATATAGAGCAACATATATTCAACAGATATTCAAAACAATGTCTATGTCTATAAATGTTCAATAACATTGCTGGAAAAATTAACATTTAAATGTTTTGGGAATTATTTTTAACTAAAGATTAAATCAGAATCTGTATTCTCTCTTTATCTAACAAACACAAATCAACACGTAATCTGTCTGCCTTCTAGATCTCTCATGGACACAGTATAGAGCTACAGAAGAGAGAGACTGGAGTTAAACCAGCTGGTTACTGGTTTAACTAGACCAAAGAAACACCTTTTCCCAGCTCTTCAGCTGCTGCTGATATAAAAACACCTGGATCATCTGCAGACACACACTGACCCCTCCAGGACCAGGACTGGACAGCCCTGCTGCAGACACACACTGACCCCTCCAGGACCAGGACTGGCCAGCCCTGCTGCAGACACACACTGACCCCTCCAGGACCAGGACTGGACAGCCCTGCTGCAGACACACTGACACTGAATATATATATAAAGTAAAATCTCCCCTAAATTCTCACAGCTTCTGTTAAAGAAGAGCTCTTGTCCTGCCTACCTCCTTCCTCAGGGCTGTGGAGTGGACAGTGGACTGTCAGGCTGGTCCTCATGATCCTCACAGCTCAGGGACTCAGCCTTTGGAAAGGTCTGAGCTTCAGTCTTGTTTCTCCAGTAACAGTTAGAAGACACACTCTGACACACGAGGGTCTCGCCATCATCGTCTTCTTCATCATCATCTTCATCTGCTCGAAACTTCACGATCACTGAGGCTCACCGTGTCTGAAGCAGAAATAAAGTTTCCACAGCAACTCGTGTAACGTAGCGCCGTGATTTGTGTTCAGACGAACAAAATACGAGACAAGCAGCAACAGTTTACAGCTACAGCACAAAAATCCGCCTCGGATTTTTCACAAAGAAAGGCGCCACCGATTAAATGTTACTTCTTGCTCAATAATAAATCCTTCCTCTTTCTAAGACGCAGAGGAACAACAACACTTTTAAAATTTCCGCCCGTCTCCTGAATCTCGGAGTTTATTGGGCAACTGGACCGAGTCTCGTCTATAATTGGGAAATTTTACTGCCAATCAGCAATAACTCCCACTGACCAATCGCAACATCGCTGGGCTCAATCCAGGGATCTGATTGGCTGTGGATCTTCTTATTCATAAACAGAGAGTTAAGACCCCAGTCACATGACCCGGGTGTTTAATACACACCAGACCCTCACTACTGCACTGTAAACCAGCCCTCCATAGACTCGTGTATCACCACCGCCGCCGGCGGACAGTTATCGGAATCGACACCCCCTGCTGTAGCTCGATCAATAGGCTTCATTTTATTGTTATTTTACTTCGAATTCACTGACACTGCGGGCTTTCTTACGTTTTCACTTTAATATCCAAAGACATCTCCGAAGTCCACATATTCAAACGTAAATTGTATTTTTGAAGGACGAGTCACAATAATGACAGTTTTGACTCCTAAACACGTTAATAACATGCTTTACAATAGAATTTACATTATAATTTAGTATCATTCTCGTCAAACTTACATTTTTTACAGGACTCCGAAACATAAGCTATATCTATTAGCCTTGAAAAATAATCTAGGATACAAATTTTATTGTTAAAGGATTAAGTGAACAATCAGTTCAATTTGCAAGAAAGAAAGAAAACAAAACGTTCAGCTCACACCTGAAGAATGCTCGACAGCCGAAACGTAACACTGTGATACTGTCTGTCTGCTGCCCTGTAACACTATGACACTGTCTGTCTGCTACACTGGAGCACACTTCACACCTGAAGAAGACTCCACGGCTGAAACGTTGTGTTTTCTTTCTTCTCTTTTCAGCAGGGAATAATCCTATTACTTGTTCCTTTACAGATTACGAATGCTGATACGGCTCCTCACCTGGACTACTCCAATCAGTTCAAATGGCGACATTTAAAGTTGCAGTAACACTGTGAAAAGCGATGTCAGAAGGTGACATTTCACAGTGTGGCCGCCAGGCGGAGACACTGCTACACGTGTCTATGGAGGCTGTTCTAATGAAGCCCTTTTCAGTTTCCAGCTGTGCTCCACTGACCGCGATGTCATCTGTGTCCAGTCCAGCTCCTGGCCCTGAGCCTCAGTGACACAGCAGACACCAGCTCCAGGCCAAGAGCCTCAGACTGACACTCTCACCAGCTCTGAATGAGCCTCAGTGGGATGTTGTGCTGAAGGTGTTTCCTGCAGATCTTTCAGCCACTATTCTGTTAACTGTGCTTGTCTGCCATAGTCCAGAACAGTTTGTCTGACTCATTTCACTCAGTCCTGGAGAAATCTGTCCCTGCCTGTCACACGTGTGTCTATTGATCTGTCTGGATCAGAGATCTGTCACTTTCCAGCTATGATTTTAAATCCCTGATCAGTTTTACAGATCAGGGGTAAAAGCTGGAGGTCTGCGGTCTCTCTTACACTCACTCTCTTTCTACAATTTTCTGAATTCTGTATTGATCCTTTTGTAATTGATCCTGTTTTGATTATTGTGTCTAAACCCCTCTGTACATCTGTCAAACTCTCTACGTCTCATCCCAGCTGTAACAGATACAGCTCCTGTCTGAAACAGTCAGTAAGCTCATGGTGTATCGACATCCTTGTCTGTCTTTGCTGTTATCATGTTGTGACCCATCTGGCTGTCCTCAGCTGCTGTGGCGTTCCTCGGGTCTTCCTGTCTCAGTATTGTGTGAAGCCACTCTCCTGCAGCACAAGCGTCTCTCCGATCGTATCGGCCTCTGGTCTGCTCCAGCGCCGGTATCCACTGCCCCCCTGTAATGTCTCGTGGCTGCACAGAGCCGCACGAGCCTGCTGGACCGACTCTCCCAGTATGGCCAGTGAAGAGCAAGCAGAGTCACTATCCAGACCAGTTGTTGTTCTTCTTCTCTGCTCTGATTCATTTATATGAATATGGAAGAGGTGTTAGTGGGGCCAGCAGGGGGCGCTCACCCTGCGGCTCATGTGGGTCCTAATGCCCCAGTATAGTGACGGGGACACTGTACTGTAAACAGGCGCCGTCCTTCAGATGAGACATAAAAAACCCAGAGGTCCTGACTCTCTGTGGTCATTAAAAATCCCAGGGCGTTTCTCGAAAAGAGTAGGGGTGTTACCCCGGTGTCCTGGCCAAATTTCCCATTGGCCCTTACCAATCATGGCCTCCTAATAACCCCCTCTGTGAATTGGCTACATTACTCTGCTCTCCTCCCCACTGAGAGCTGGTGTGTGGGGAGCGTTCTGGCGCACTATGGCTGCCGTCGCATCATCCAGGTGGGGCTGCACACTGGTGGTGGTGGAGGGGATCCCCATTACCTGTAAAGCGCTTTGAGTGGAGTGTCCAGAAAAGCGCTATATAAGTGTAAGCAATTATTATTATTATTATTATTATTATTATTATTATTACTATTATATATTGTCTTCTCGGCCAGCTGTTCACAGCTCCTGCCACTGGCCATGTGGATATGAGGTCATTGATCCCTATCCAGTGATCACAAAGGGCAAGAATTCCATTTCAATATCAATCTGAGGATGTGACCCTGCTCAGAAAATAGATGGACGTATAATTACTGTGTGTTATACTGCAGACAAGTGCTAGTCCTGACAATATATAGGACACACTGTTCTATACTGATATCATAACATACAAGAGAGACTAGTCTGCTGGGACTTCATCACAGGATCAGACAGGGCACAACAGCTGGGCGACCCACAATCCCGCAGCGAGCCCTGAGACGGGCCAGAGACAGGCCGCGGCACAGGAAGCGTCTCAGCTGGTCCGTCAGTCAATGCCGTCCCCCCCTCCCCCAGATTCACAGGCCCGTCTCCGGCCAGGAAACACTTAGCAGACTTCCTGTGGCTTCATTCCACACTAATTGTGCGATAGAGAGCAGATAGGGGGCCCGCGAGGGGGTGGAGGAGGCAGGAGAAGAGCCGAGGACTGACTGCTCACTGACCACAGGCTGGACACAGAGGAGAGGCTCACTGACCACAGCCTGGACAAGGACACTGGACACAGAGGACAGGATCACTGACCACAGCCTGGACACGGACAATGGACACAGAGGACAGGATCACTGACCACAGCCTGGACATAGACACTGGACACAGAGGACAGGCTCACTGACCACAGCCTGGACACAGACACTGGATGCAGAGTAAAGGAAGAGTTTGATGAAGAAAAATCTGCACTTTATTTAGCATTTTGTATTTTACATACAATGAAACTTTTATGTGAATTCAGGCAGAAAAGCTTTCACAACATTTCCTTCCACAAAACAGGCAAATGTATCCAATTTACAATTACATCAGTCCAGTCCAGCTCCCAGTCCAGTCAGTCCAGTCCAGCCTGGAGAGTCTCACACTGCTCTGTCAGTGTCAGTGGAGTCTGATTATAATCCCAGTGAAGAACCAGTCCAGCTCCCAGTCCAGTCAGTCCAGTCCAGCCTGGAGAGTCTCAGACTGCTCTGTCAGTGTCAGTGGAGTCTGATTATAATCCCAGTGAAGAACTAGTCCAGCTCCCAGTCCAGTCAGTCCAGTCCAGCCTGGAGAGTCTCAGACTGCTCTGGCAGTGTCAGTGGAGTCTGATTATAATCCCAGTGAAGAACTCGTCCAGCTCCCAGTCCAGTCAGTCCAGTCCAGTCCAGCCTCTCAGACGGTGACTTTCTTGGCGCTGTGCCCGTCCACCAGCACCGTCCTCCCCTCTTCCCCTGCTCTTCCTCCGGCCGCGGCTCTCCTCGTCCTCCTCGCGCGGACGCGGCGCCACAGCAGCACGGCGGCCACCAGCCCCCCCCCCGCGGCCAGCAGGCCCAGGCCCATGAGCAGCAGGACGGAGGGGCGCCCGGGGTCCCGGCGCGCGCCGGCGCCCAGCTGCTCCCAGAGCCCCACGCCCACGGCGGACAGCGCGATCAGGCCCCACACGCAGCCGAAGCCCAGCAGGCAGCCCCCCCAGGACAGCTCCATGCCCCCCGTCACCTTGGAGATGCCCGTGATGGAGACCACTGTCACGGCCTGGGCACCACTGTCGTAGGACACACTGGGCTCGGAGCCTGGCATCGTCTGGGGAGA
Organism: Lepisosteus platostomus; assembly: GCF_059453375.1. Taxonomy (NCBI): domain Eukaryota; kingdom Metazoa; phylum Chordata; class Actinopteri; order Semionotiformes; family Lepisosteidae; genus Lepisosteus; species Lepisosteus platostomus. The sequence goes on along the minus strand of NC_142635.1, from coordinate 2,558,533 downwards.
GACAGCGGTCAGCGCAGTGTCCACTGGACACAGAGGGCAGCGCAGTGTCCACTGGACACAGAGGGCAGCGCAGTGTCCACTGGACACAGACACTGGACACAGAGGGCAGCGCAGTGTCCACTGGACACAGAGGGCAGCGCAGTGTCCACTGGACACAGACACTGGACACAGAGGGCAGCGCAGTGTCCACTGGACACAGAGGGCAGCGCAGTGTCCACTGGACACAGACACTGGACACAGAGGGCAGCGCAGTGTCCACTGGACACAGACACTGGACACAGAGGGCAGCGCAGTGTCCACTGGACACAGACACTGGACACAGAGGGCAGCGCAGTGTCCACTGGACACAGAGGGCAGCGCAGTGTCCAATGGACACAGAGGGCAGCGCAGTGTCCACTGGACACAGACACTGGACACAGAGGCAGCACAGTGACCACAGGCTGGACATAGACACTGGACACAGAGGGCAGCACAGTGACCACAGGCTGGACACAGACACTGGACACAGAGGGCAGCGCAGTGTCCACTGGACACAGAGGGCAGCGCAGTGTCCACTGGACACAGACACTGGACACAGAGAGCAGCGCAGTGTCCACTGGACACAGAGGACAGGCTCAGTGACCACAGGCTGGACACAGACACTGGACACAGAAGACAGCACAGTGTCCACTAGACACAGACAGTGGACACAGAGGACAGTGCAGTGACCACTGGACACAGAGGACATGCGCAGTGGACACAGCCTGGACACAGACAGTGGACATAGAGGACAGGCGCAGTGACCACAGGCTGGACACAGAGGACAGGTGCAGTGACCACAGGCTGGACACAGACAGTGGACACAGAGGACAGGCGCAGTGGCCACAGGCTGGACACAGACAGTGGACACAGAGGACAGGCGCAGTGAGCAATGGACACAGACAGACCTGGCCATCCAGAGAGGACAGACTCAGCAACAAATTTTGTTTTTCCAACAATTAGAAAATAAATCTGGGAAAATGACAATCAGGAAGAATTGGAGGGCATGAAATATTTCCTGATTGTTACTGCACCCCAGGGGCCTTGCCACGCCCCAGGGGCCACGCCAGTGAAGCTCTTTGATCTTGAATTAGAGCCGCAGTCCAGCCTGACAGATTGTATCTCTGCAGGCGAGACTGGACCAGGAGAGCTGAGGCTGAGCTGAGCAATCAATCACTCCATCACTCCATCACTCAATCCATCCATCACTCCATCACTCCATCACTCCATCACTCCATCAATCGCTCCATCAATCGCTCCATCACTCCATCACTCCATCACTCAATCAATCACTCCATCACTCCATCACTCCATCAATCACTCAATCACTCAATCACTCAATCCATCCATCCGATGTTGAGCAATGTGTTCATCGACTAAGTTTAGATCTGTCACTCATAAAGTCAGGATATTAAGTCAGTCAGTGTGTCAGTGTGTCTCTCAGTCAGTGTGTCGCTCAGTCAGTGTGTCAGTGTGTCACTCAGTCAGTGTGTCGCTCAGTCAGTGTGTCAGTGTGTCACTCAGTCAGTGTGTCTCTCAGTCAGTGTGTCAGTGTGTCTCTCAGTCAGTGTGTCGCTCAGTCAGTGTGTCGCTCAGTCAGTGTGTCAGTGTGTCTCAGTCAGTGTGTCGCTCAGTCAGTGTGTCGCTCAGTCAGTGTGTCAGTGTGTCACTCAGTCAGTGTGTCTCTCAGTCTGTGTGTCAGTGCGTCAGTCGGTGTGTAAGTTATTTGGTGTGTCTATGAGCGTGTCAGTCAGTAGGTTTCATTGTTCTTAAGAAAGAAATGTGCTCACCTCTTTCTCCCTGTCCCTCTCTCCTCTCTCCTCTGTCTCTCGTCTCTCACTCACAGATCTCCAGACCCTGGACAGTCTCCTGTCTCTCACTCACAGATCTCCAGACCCTGGACAGTCTCCTGTCTCTCACCCACAGATCTCCAGACCCTGGACAGTCTCCTGTCTCTCACTCACAGATCTCCAGACCCTGGACAGTCTCCTGTCTCTCACCCACAGATCTCCAGACCCTGGACAGTCTCCTGTCTCTCAGTGGTTGATCTCCAGACCCTGGACAGTCTCCCGTCTCTCAGTGGCTGATCTCCAGACCCTGGACAGTCTCCCGTCTCTCAGTGGCTGATCTCCAGACCCTGGACAGTCTCCCGTCTCTCAGTGGCTGATCTCCAGACCCTGGACAGTCTCCTGTCTCTCAGTGGTTGATCTCCAGACCCCGGACAGTCTCCCGTCTCTCAGTGGCTGATCTCCAGACCCTGGACAGTCTCCCGTCTCTCAGTGGCTGATCTCCAGACCCTGGACAGTCTCCCGTCTCTCAGTGGCTGATCCCCAGACCCCGGACAGTCTCCCGTCTCTCAGTGGCTGATCTCCAGACCCCGGACAGTCTCCCGTCTCTCAGTGGCTGATCTCCAGACCCTGGACAGTCTCCCGTCTCTCAGTGGCTGATCTCCAGACCCTGGACAGTCTCCCGTCTCTCAGTGGCTGATCTCCAGACCCTGGACAGTCTCCCGTCTCTCAGTGGCTGATCTCCAGACCCTGGACAGTCTCCCGTCTCTCAGTGGCTGATCTCCAGACCCTGGACAGTCTCCCGTCTCTCAGTGGCTGATCTCCAGACCCTGGACAGTCTCCCGTCTCTCAGTGGCTGATCTCCAGACCCTGGACAGTCTCCCGTCTCTCAGTGGCTGATCTCCAGACCCTGGACAGTCTCCCGTCTCTCAGTGGCTGATCTCCAGACCCTGGACAGTCTCCCGTCTCTCAGTGGCTGATCTCCAGACCCTGGACAGTCTCCCGTCTCTCAGTGGTTGATCTCCAGACCCTGGACAGTCTCCCGTCTCTCAGTGGCTGATCTCCAGACCCTGGACAGTCTCCTGTCTCTCAGTGGCTGATCTCCAGACCCTGGACAGTCTCCCGTCTCTCAGTGGCTGATCTCCAGACCCTGGACAGTCTCCCGTCTCTCAGTGGTTGATCTCCAGACCCTGGACAGTCTCCCGTCTCTCAGTGGCTGATCTCCAGACCCTGGACAGTCTCCCGTCTCTCAGTGGCTGATCCCCAGACCCCGGACAGTCTCCTGTCTCTCAATGGCTGATCTCCAGACCCCGGACAGCTGCCTCTACAGCAGCAGGTGGACAGGAGCTCTGCTGCTGACTGTGAGAGTGGACATCTCAGCACTGGAGCAGCGATCCTGCAGGCTCTGTGTCTCCGCCTGCCGAGTCCCACGGGCTGCCCACTCCGGCGGGGGGGATCTGTCATTAACATCCATTAAGTGGCACTTATCTCTGCCCCCCGGGACTCCCCACTCCCTTCCTCGACACCCCTTCCGCCTCCCTTTATCTCCAGGACAAACAAACACTATCGGCTCTGCGCAAACAAACCCCCCCCACCCCAGCTCTATGTCTTTCTCCGCCCGCTAGCCAAGATCCCACGCCGGTGCAAGGGGAGTTATTTCACTGCTGTACACAGAGGGTGGCGGGGGTGTGGGACAAGCTGTCGAACCCTACACCCTGGCTTCTCTCCAGGCACAGCCGGATGAGACCCTCCGGTCAGGACAGGAGGCTGTACGCAGAGAGTGGTGGGGGCGTGGAACAAGTTAACCCAGCTGTGCAGTTGGAACTGACACCCTGGTTCCTCTCAAGACACAGCTGGCTGAGATCCTCCAGTCAGGAGGTGTTACTTTGCACAAAGGGTAGCGGGAGTGGGGAACAAATGTTGAAACCACTTCCCTGGGGGGGGGGGGGGGGGGTGATTGTCATTTATTACTCATTTCATTCACAAAAGTTTCCAAGAAGCAGAAAGCAAGGCATTTGAACTGACACCAGCAGGCACTTCTGTACACAAAGGGTGGTGGGAGGGGGGAACAGGCTGCCCGGGCCATGTTGCTGAAGCCGACACCCTGGCTTCTCTCCAGACACAGCTGGCTGAGCTCCTGGGGTCAGTGAACTCCAAAGGTGAGACGGACTGGACGGGCCGGACGGCCCCTCTCACTGGTCACTGTCCCCACAACGACACAGACCAGCATCAGACAGAGATCACTGCGCTTAGAAGTCGATCCCAGCTGATGCCAAAATTCAGACAGAAGAGCACTTCAACCGGCTGCTGACCTCCAGGAATCCCAGAGGTCCTCTCTTCCTGATGCCCATCTTGAACCCTTCATTGGCCAGAGGTAAGTCACGCCCCCCCACACCAGGGAGCCGACTGGACGCTGCCCAGGTCCTGCTGCTCGGACTGCTGTCCCAGAGGCCACGCTGTGACACACTGCAGGGCCACAGGGGTGTGACCAGGGGATGTTCTCCAGGACGGGGCCACAAGGGGGCAGACGTGCCTGCTGTGGCAACGGTCTGGGACACCAAAGGCGGTGATGTGGTCTTTCCGGCTACAAGGATCTCATCCAGCTGAAGGATCCCAGGGAACTCTCCTCAACGATGTGGCCGGGAAGCCTGTTCCAGACACCCGCCACTCTTTGCATACAGACCTGCTCCTGAATTCAGTCTGAAAGGGCACGTGGGGGCCCCCTCATACAAAAGTGCCTCCTGTATCCCACCCTGAATTTCTATGTGATGGCCACAGCCTGGACATAGAAAGCGGACACAGACAGGTCTGAATGTCCAGCATTACTGTGCTGTAGTGTCCAGTCAGTCAGTCAGTGTCTCTGTGCTGTAGTGTCCAGTCAGTCAGGGTCACTGTGCTGTAGTGTCCAGTCAGTCAGTCAGGGTCTCTGTGCTGTAGTGTCCAGTCAGTCAGTCAGGGTCTCTGTGCTGTAGTGTCCAGTCAGTCAGTCAGTGTCACTGTGCTGTAGTGTCCAGTCAGTCAGTCAGGGTCACTGTGCTGTAGTGTCCAGCTGGTCAGTCTGTCTATATTAAGCTCTAATCCTCCTCCATGTGTTTTTCCAGGAGAATGACAGGTCTTATTCTTACAGCTCCTCCTCACCGAAGGAGGATCCTTAAATCCTCCTAAAATCCGATTTCAGGGATAATCCCTAAGCAGCTACTTTCAGGATCAAACTGGGAGGGGAGGGGAGAGAGCGAGAGAGGTGGGGAATCTGTCGATCTCACCTTCCCTGTGACGGACAGACAGGTTTCCTCAAGGGGAGCAGAGTCACGATCCGCACACACAGTCCCGACCTGCTGCTTCTGGGGCAGGTCGCCAGCAGTGCTCATCAAACACACAGGGACGAGGTGTAGCTGGGGCTAGCTGTCATGGGAATGGATTGTCAAGGAAGAGGGATAAAGTGCTGTGGGGACTAGTTGTCAGGGTGATGGGTTGCTGTGGGGACCAGTTGTCGGGGTAATGAGTTGCTGTGAGGACTTGTTGTTAGGGTGATGGGTTGCTGTGGGGACCAGTTGTCAGGGTGATGCGTTGCTGTGGTGACTAGTTGTCAGGGTGATGGGTTGCTGTGAGGACCAGTTGTCAAGATGATGGGTTGCTGTGAGGACCAGTTGTCAGGGTGATGGGTTTCTGTGGGTACCAGTTGTCAGGGCGATGAGTTGCTGTGGAGACTAGTTGTCAAGTGATGAGTTGCTGTGGGGACTAGTTGTCAGGGTGATGGGTTGCTGTGGGGACCAGTTGTCAAGGTGATGGGTTGCTGTGGGGACTTGTTGTTAGGGTGATGGGTTGCAGTGGAGACTAGTTGTCAGGGCGATGAGTTGCTGTGGGGACCAGTTGTCAGGGTGATGGGTTGCTGTGGGGACCAGTTGTCAGGGTGATGGGTTGCTGTGGGGACCAGTTGTCAGGGTGATGGGTTACTGTGGGGACCAGTTGTCAGGGTGATGGGGTGTTGGGTATATGCACCTCGTGCCTCTCTCAGGGTGACACACGGGGACAGACAGGCCCTCTCTCGCTCACAGCTGAGCTGGCAGGGACTGTGTGGGCCAGGCTTATCTGCTCCAGCCTCAGAAACAGCCCCTGACAGAGGAAAGGGCAGAGGTCAGCTATTCCGGAGGCTGGGAGCTGGCTCAGGCTGTAATCCCTCTGGAGGGAAACACTGGGGCGTATTTATAGGCGAGGGAGGAAGGCGGCTCTCACCTGGCAACAGGAGCGTCTCTCGGCTGGGCTGGCTGTGCACAGGGAGGGGTGGGCGTCTGCAGAACGCTGGGCTGGGAGCACAGGGGCGCCCCCCTGCTCCCCCTGTTGGCCCGAACGCCCCTCACAGCAGGCATGTCAGCTTCTTCCCTTGGCTCAGCACACTGAGGAAAGGGCCTGGTGTGCTGCTAATTTACAGTCCCCAGGAATCCTGGGACATACCCTGGAAGACGTCACTCTCTCTGAACTGTTTTGGAAGGGCAGAGAGTTTGTGTGTCTCTGTACTGTAGTTACTGTCCATCCTGATACATTCTGTACGAGCAGACAGGGAGAAAGACACTGCTGGGGTTCAAACTAAGGATCTCCTGTTAGTAGACAGTCAGTCAGTCAGTCAGTCAGTCAGTCAGGGTCTCTGTGCTGTAGTGTCCAGTCAGTCAGTCAGTGTCACTGTGCTGTAGTGTCCAGTCAGTCAGTCAGGGTCACTGTGCTGTAGTGTCCAGTCAGTCAGTCAGGGTCTCTGTGCTGTAGTGTCCAGTCAGTCAGTCAGGGTCTCTGTGCTGTAGTGTCCAGTCAGTCAGTCAGGGTCTCTGTGCTGTAGTGTCCAGTCAGTCAGTGTCTCTGTGCTGTAGTGTCCAGTCAGTCAGTCAGGGTCACTGTGCTGTAGTGTCCAGTCAGTCAGGGTCACTGTGCTGTAGTGTCCAGTCAGTCAGTGTCTCTGTGCTGTAGTGTCCAGTCAGTCAGTGTCTCTGTGCTGTAGTGTCCAGTCAGTCAGTCAGTGTCTCTGTGCTGTAGTGTCCAGTCAGTCAGTCAGTGTCTCTGTGCTGTAGTGTCCAGTCAGTCAGGGTCACTGTGCTGTAGTGTCCAGTCAGTCAGGGTCACTGTGCTGTAGTGTCTGGTCAGTCAGTCAGTGTCTCTGTGCTGTAGCGTCCAGTCAGTCAGGGTCACTGTGCTGTAGTGTCCAGTCAGTGTCACTGTGCTGTTTGGTCTTGTAGTTATAATCAAGATTGTCTAATCTCATCCATCGTCAGTCCAATCTGTCTGTCTCCTGCTTTGTGACAGGCCAGATGGCGAGGCTGCCTATGGAACTGGACAGCCACTCATTACCTTAATTAAAACCTTAACCAGTGGACAGTGGGGGTGGGGAGTCAATTACCTTAACTGAAATCTTAATGCCAGACCATAATTACTATCTTTGCTAACATGATTCCTGCCAGTCCTTTAAAGAGCAAGCAGAGGTCTGAAAGTGCAGAATAAATGAAGCAGGGGTTTAAGGGGGAAAGTGGGTGAGTGGGTCACTGACACACTGTCACAGACCTTAGGGAAAAACAGACCGCAGTATGACAGACACACATTCCCCAGTCTGAGACTGAGCACACACATCGGGAGGTCTGCACAGGGCCCTGAACTGTCACACACACAGACACACACTGGGCAGTCTGCACAGAGCCCTGAACTGTCACACACACAGACACACACTGGACAGTCTGCACAGAGCTCTGAACTGTCACACACACAGAGACACACTGGGCAGTCTGCACAGAGCCCTGAACTGTCACACACACAGACACACACTGGGCAGTCTGCACAGAGCCCTGAACTGTCACACACACAGAGACACACACTGGGCAGTCTGCACAGAGCTCTGAACTGTCACACACACAGAGACATACACTGGGCAGTCTGCACAGAGCCCTGAACTTTCACACACACAGACACACACTGAGCAGTCTGCACAGAGCTCTGAACTGTCACACACACACAGACACACACAGTGTAGTCTGCACAGAGCCCCGAACTGTCACACACACACACAGACACACACTGAGCAGTCTGCACAGAGCCCTGAACCTTACACACAGAGACATACACTGGGCAGTCTGCACAGAGCCCTGAACTGTCACACACACACAGACACACACTGGGCAGTCTGCACAGAGCCCTGAACTGTCACACACAAGACACACACTGAGCAGTCGGCACAGAGCCCTGGACTGTCACACAGAGCGATCGGTCTGCAGACCCCAGGGTTGTGTCTATATTAAGAGAGCAGTGCCTTACGGGGCGTCAGTGTGGTTTATCGCTGGGGCTAAATCCTCTAATTGTATTATCCTGTGTGTAAAGCTGCTCAGCAGAGACACACCGAGCGCACACTCCTCCAGCGCGCCCCACTCAGCCTCTACTCTGCGGCTCCCAGCACCTCACTGCGAACACCAGCCAGCCGAGAGACTGCTGGAGAACTCTCAACTGCACCAGCTTACTGCAGTATTGGGTAAAGTAGGACTTCACTACGGGATTCTGGACTGTAGTAATCTGGAGTAGTATTTTTACTAGAGTAAATTGCTGTTGTATTTGGGACAGTCTCAATTTAACATGGTATTTGGGATAGTGTTGCTTTACTACGAGTATACTGTGGTATTTTATACAGTAATACTTTACTGTGGTATTTGTGAAACAAGTACTTTACTGTAGTATTTGGGACAGTAATACTTTATTGTGGCATTTGTGAAAGTAATACTTTACTGTGGCATTTGTGAAAGTAATACTTTACTGTGGTATCTGAGACAGTAATACTTTACTGTGGAATTTCAGATAGTAGGACTTTACTGTAGTATTTGAGACAGTAAGACTTTACTGCAGTATCTGTGACAGTAGTACTTGACCATGTTTTTTTGGGACAGTAGTAATTTACAGCTGTATTTGTGAGTGTACAACTTTACCATGCTATTTGGGACAGTAGTACTTTACTGTGGTATCTTAGTAATAGTCTACTGTGGTATTTGTGACAGTGTTACCTTATTGTGACTTAACGTTGACTTTACTGTGGCATTTGAGACAGTAATACTTTACTGTGGAATTTCAGATAGTAGGACTTTACAGTGGTATTTGTGACAGTAGTACTTTACTGTAGTATTTGGGACAGTAATACTTTACTGCAGTATCTGTGACAGTAATACTTTATTGTGGCATTTGTGACAGTAATACTTTACTGTGGTATCTGAGACAGTAATACTTTACTGTGGAATTTCGGATAGTAGGACTTTACTGTAGTATTTGAGACAGTGAGACTTTACTGCAGTATCTGTGACAGTAGTACTTGACCATGTTTTTTGACCATGTTTTTTGGGACAGTAGTAATTTACAGCTGTATTTGTGAGTGTACAACTTTACCATGCTATTTGGGATAGTGGTACTTTACTGTGGTATCTTAGTAATAGTCTACTGTGGTATTTGTGACAGTGTTACTTTATTGGGACTTAACGTTGACTTTACTGTGGCATTTGAGACAGTAATACTTTACTGTGGCATTTGAGACAGTAATACTTAATACTACAGTAATACTCAAATACTGTGGCATTTGAGATTAGTAGGACTTTACTGTGGTATTTGTGACAGTAATACTTTACTGTGGCATTTGAGACAGTAAGACTTCACTGTGGAATTTCGGATAGTAGGACTTTACTGGTATTTGAGACAGTAAGACGGTATTACTGTGGCATTTGGGAAAGGAGGACTTTACTGCAGTATTTGCAGCAGTCGGACTTTACCATGGTACTCTTCCTCACCCACAGCGCTGGCTCCACAGGAGAGATCCCGTCCCAGAAAACCGTCCATCAGCTGACGGGACAGTGAGCGGCCGTACGGAGAAGGAGCAGCCCGACAGAGACCGAGCGTCCGAGCGTCCGAGCGACCGAGCGTCCGAGCGTCCGAGCGTCCGAGCGTCCGAGCGTCCGAGCGTCCGAGCGTCCGAGCGTCCAGAGCGGAGATGGGCAACGCTAAGAGTGGCGCCATCTCGAAGGAGATCCTGGAGGACCTCAAGCTCAGCACCAAGTTCTCGGAGCAGGAGATCACGCAGTGGTACGACGCCTTCAAGAAGCAGTGCCCCGACGGGCGCATCACGCGGCCCGAGTTCGAGCGCATCTACGAGCGCTTCTTCCCCAACAGCGACGCCAAGACCTACGCGCAGCACGTCTTCCGCTCCTTCGACGCCAACGGCGACGGCACGCTGGACTTCAAGGAGTACATCATCGCGCTACACCTGACCTCCTCGGGCAAGATGGCGCTGAAGCTGGAGTGGGCCTTCTCACTCTTCGACGTGGACAAGAACGGCTACATCACCAAGAGCGAAGTGCGGGAGATCTGCATCGTGAGTCCCCCGCCGCCACACTGACCGACTGGCCGACTGGCCACCACACTGACTGACCGACTGGCCACCACACTGACTGACTGGCCGCCACACTGACAGACTGACCGACTGGCCACCACACTGACCGACTAGCCACCACACTGAATGACTGACCGACTGGCCACCACACTGACCTACTGACCGACTGGCCACCACACTGACTGACCGACTGGCACAACACTGACTGACTGACCGACTGGCCACCACACTGACTGACCGATTGGCCACCATGCTGACTGACCGACTGATCAACACACTGACTGACTGGCCACCACACTGACTGACCGATTAGCCACCACACTGACTGACTGATCGACTGGCCACCACACTGACTGACAGACTGGCCACCACACTGACTGACTGACAGACTGGCCACCACACTGACTGACTGACTGGTCACCACACTGACCGACCGACTGGCCACCACACTGACCGACCGACTGGCCACCACACTGACCGACTGGCCATCGCACTGACTGACCAACAGACTGGTCACCACACTGAGTGACCGGCAGTCTGATACACTAACTGACAGAATGGGCATCACACTAAGTGACCAACTGTCTCCCTGACACGCTGACCGACACACTGGTCATCAGGCTGAGTGACCTAATGGCCATTTCTGCCTCCTGATTCACAGACCCACAGGACAGGCATGAGAAATGAGAACAGGAGGTGGGTCATTACACAAAGGGGGGTGGGAGTGTGGAACGAACAACGAACCACCAGCCTTCTTATGTCACAACGTAGTTCTCTGCATCTCTGCCAACATGTGCCGTTAACTTAGTCCAGGCTGGGAAGATCAGCCAAGTCAAACCATTCCAGCCCTGCTCTGTCAGGTCGGAGAGGGACAGCAGTGATGTAGTGAGGAGAGGGGGGAGACAGGGAAGGAGCAGGAGGGAGGGAGATGGAGAGCTAACTCGCACAGGCTATTGCACTGCGTGTGCCTCCCTCTAGTGGACACAGAGGGAACTACAACCACAAGCCACCCTGACAGAGGGAAAGGAGCAGGTCGCAATCACAGAGTCTGTACAGAGAGCCAACACTGGAGCACGGCAGCTGCCACTACAGGCAACTGGTCCTGCTGGTACACAGCTGCTTTAACTGCTGTATATCACACACCCATCACTGCTAATACTACTGCTGTTGCTACAGCACCACTGCTCGGTCTACATGTTACACAGAGGAGCTGGACTGAGTGTCTCTCCAGTATCCCCAGCTCTGATGGGGAGGGGTGTTCATGTGAAGTTACAGAGGAGCTGGACTGAGTGTCTCTCCAGTATCTCCAGCTCTGATGGGGAGGGGTGTTCATGTGAAGTTACAGAGGAGCTGGACTGAGTGTCTCTCCAGTATCTCCAGCTCTGATGGGGAGGGGTGTCCATGTGAAGTTACAGAGGAGCTGGACTGAGTGTCTCTCCAGTATCTCCAGCTCTGATGGGGAGGGGTGTTCATGTGAAGTTACAGAGGAGCTGGACTGAGTGTCTCTCCAGTATCTCCAGCTCTGATGGGGAGGAGTGTTCATGTGAAGTTACAGAGGAGCTGGACTGAGTGTCTCTCCAGTATCTCCAGCTCTGATGGGGAGGAGTGTTCATGTGAAGTTACAGAGGAGCTGGACTGAGTGTCTCTCCAGTATCCAGCTCTGATGGGGAGGGGTGTTCATATGAAGTTACAGGTGACTCTGTCACCCTTTCTGTACCTCAGGCCATCTTCAAGCTGATTCCGAAAGATGAGGTGGAGTTGCTGGCAGAGGATGAGAACACACCAGAGAAAAGAGCCGATAAACTGTGGACCTACTTCAACAAGGGAGAGAATGGTGAGAGATTCAGACACAGTGACTGACTGGACACTACAGCACAGAGACACTGACTGACTGGACACTACAGCACAGAGACACTGACTGACTGACTGGACACTACAGCACAGTGACCCTGACTGATTGACTGGACACTACAGCATAGAGACACTGACTGACTGACTGGACACTACAGCACAGAGACACTGACTGACTGGACACTACAGCACAGAGACACTGACTGACTGACTGGACACTACAGCACAGTGACACTGACTGACTGACTGGACACTACAGCACTGGGACACTGACTGACTGACTGGACACTACAGCACAGTGACACTGACTGACTGACTGGACACTACAGCACAGTGACCCTGACTGACTGACTGGACACTACAGCACAGAGACACTGACTGACTGGACACTACAGCACAGAGACACTGACTGACTGACTGGACACTAGAGCACAGTGACCCTGACTGACTGACTGGACACTACAGCACAGTGACCCTGACTGACTGACTGGACACTACAGCACAGAGACACTGACTGACTGACTGACTGGACACTACAGCACAGAGACACTGACTGACTGACGGGACACTACAGCACGGAGACACTGACTGACTGACTGGACACTACAGCACAGTGACCCTGACTGACTGGACACTACAGCACAGAGACATCTTAACGTTTTTCCCATGATCTGTCCCTCTATTTACCCTCTGTCTCCCCCTCTTTCTCTTTCCGTCCCCCCCTCGGTCTGTCCTTTGCTCTCTCGCTCTCTCCCCCACCCCCAGAGAAACTGGCCGAGGGCGAGTTCATCAAGGGCGTGACAGAGAACGAGAACGCGCTCCGGCTCATTCAGTACGAGCCCGTGAAGAAGAAATAAAGAAACAGAGACCCCGGCCTCCATCTCGGACCGTCGCTCTTTTGGGGGGGTAAAGATATATTGTGTAATTGTGTCTCCCTCTACGTAATGTTCCCAAAACACGGCCACCTGCTGTACCAGGGTCAGCCCCTGACCACACTGGACACAACACCCGGCTCGATGCGCAGCACGCTCCAACACCAACGCCATCCCGCCGCCACCGCGCGCCTCACACAGGGCCTGACTCAGACGCTCAGGCCGCACTCAGCTGGAGGGGCGGAGGGGGAGGGGGTGACACTGGAATGCTGGGAATGAGTCGCTCCCGGGAATGGTGGGAGAGGACTGGACCACTTCCTGTCACGAGCGCGTGTGTGCGTGTGTGTGCTCAACCTGCTGTCACGGCTCCTGGCACCCATCGCACCCGGGCACGGGCACAATCGCACATTGGATGGGTGTAAAATGCGATCCCGAATCTCCCAGGAGGGAGCTGAGCCCAGGACGCGGCCGGGCGGCGGGTCCCACAGACGTCGCAGGTGGGGGAAGTAGATCTAACCGGGACCCCAGCTGTGTCGGTCCTGAGGCTGATCCTGGTACACAGACACCCCCTCTCTCCCCTCTCCCTCTCCGCTAGTCTACTGCTCACCCAGCACCAGGGCGGACAGGGTTAAACTCAGGGCTCAGACCGCAAAGCCCTTGGAGTCCTCTACTCTGGTAAATCACAGTATTAACACAGTAGAGAGCAGTCAAGCCCAGCGACAGCAGGGTAAATCACAGTATTAACACAGTATAGAGCAGTCAAGCCCAGCGACAGCAGGGTAAATCTCAGTATTAACACAGTAGAGAGCAGTCAAGCCCAGCAGGGTAAATCACAGTATTAACACAGTATAGAGCAGTCAAGCCCAGCGACAGCGGGGTAAAGCTCAGTATTAACACAGTATAGAGCAGTCAAGCCCAGCGACAGCAGGGTAAATCTCAGTATTAACACAGTAGAGAGCAGTCAAGCCCAGCAGGGTAAATCACAGTATTAACACAGTAGAGAGCAGTCAAGCCCAGCGACAGCAGGGTAAATCACAGTATTAACACAGTAGAGAGCAGTCAAGCCCAGCGACAGCAGGGTAAATCACAGTATTAACACAGTATAGAGCAGTCAAGCCCAGCGACAGCAGGGTAAATCTCAGTATTAACACAGTACAGAGCAGTAAAGATGTATCCGTACCCTGGGGTAAAGAGGGCAGGAGTGGGATGTTACTCCAGTCAGGGTCAGGTGTCTCCAGGTGGAGGGAGTCAGCAGGCTGGCCAGTCGAGTCCAGTGCTCCGGGTTCGAGGCCCTGCTGTGAGGACTTTTCTGTACAAGGGGGCTGATGTGTTGGTATCGGCGGTGCATCTGTGTACAATAGAAACCCAGAGAGGACATATTGAACCCAAGTGTGAAATAAAATCCTCCTTGAAAAACAGCCTTCTGTGTGTGAATTCAATACAGACTGACTGGACACTACAGCACAGAGACACTGACTGACTGACTGGACACTACAGCACAGAGACACTGACTGACTGGACACTACAGCACAGAGACACTGACTGACTGACTGGACACTACAGCACAGTGACCCTGACTGACTGACTGGACACTACAGCACAGTGACCCTGACTGACTGACTGGACACTACAGCACAGTGACACTGACTGACTGGACACTACAGCACAGAGACACTGACTGACTGGACACTACAGCACAGTGACCCTGACTGACTGACTGGACACTACAGCACAGAGACACTGACTGACTGACTGGACACTACGGCACAGTGACACTGACTGACTGACTGGACACTACAGCACAGAGACCCTGACTGACTGACTGGACACTACAGCACAGTGACACTGACTGGCTGACTGGACACTACAGCACAGAGACACTGACTGACTGACTGACTGGACACTACAGCACAGAGACACTGACTGACTGACTGGACACTACAGCACAGAGACACTGACTGACTGGACACTACAGCACAGAGACACTGACTGACTGACTGGACACTACAGCACAGAGACACTGACTGACTGGACACTACAGCACAGTGACACTGACTGACTGGACACTACAGCACAGTGACACTGACTGACTGGACACTACAGCACAGAGACACTGACTGACTGGACACTACAGCACAGAGACACTGACTGACTGACTGGACACTACAGCACAGAGACACTGACTGACTGGACACTACAGCACAGTGACACTGACTGACTGGACACTACAGCACAGTGACACTGACTGACTGGACACTACAGCACAGAGACACTGACTGACTGGACACTACAGCACAGAGACACTGACTGACTGACTGGACACTACAGCAAAGGAACAGCACAGGCAGTGAGGAGGGGCTAAGGGAGAGAGAGGAACAGCTGGACTTGGAGGGATTAAGTGGAGTCTGGGTGGGTCACACCGACCAAAGAAGGAGAGAAAGAAAAAGAGAGATGCGAACGAGGAGAGACGGAACAAACCAGCGACCGGCACACTGTAAGTCTGACAAAATCTCATCCTGTCCTCTTTCACAGACAGCCTCCTCGTCAGCCCTCTAGGGGTGAAATATTGTGTGTGTACAGGTGTAATACTGAGAGTCTCAGGAACTACCAGGGCCCTGGGCTTCACCTGGGTACAGTATCTCCAGCTCTGATGGGGAGGAGTGTTCATGTGAAGTTACAGAGGAGCTGGACTGAGTGTCTCTCCAGTATCTCCTGCTCTAATGGGGAGGGGTGTTCATGTGAAGTTACAGAGGAGCTGGACTGAGTGTCTCTCCAGTATCTCCTGCTCTGATGGGGAGGGGTGTTCATGTGAAGTTACAGAGGAGCTGGACTGAGTGTCTCTCCAGTATCTCCAGCTCTGATGGGGAGGGGTGTTCATGTGAAGTTACAGAGGAGCTGGACTGAGTGTCTCTCCAGTATCTCCAGCTCTGATGGGGAGGGGTGTTCATGTGAAGTTACAGAGGAGCTGGACTGAGTGTCTCTCCAGTATCTCCAGCTCTGATGGGGAGGGGTGTTCATGTGAAGTTACAGAGGAGCTGGACTGAGTGTCTCTCCAGTATCTCCAGCTCTGATGGGGAGGGGTGTTCATGTGAAGTTACAGAGGAGCTGGACTGAGTGTCTCTCCAGTATCTCCTGCTCTGATGGGGAGGGGTGTTCATGTGAAGTTACAGAGGAGCTGGACTGAGTGTCTCTCCAGTATCTCCAGCTCTGATGGGGAGGGGTGTTCATGTGAAGTTACAGAGGAGCTGGACTGAGTGTCTCTCCAGTATCTCCAGCTCTGATGGGGAGGGGTGTTCATGTGAAGTTACAGAGGAGCTGGACTGAGTGTCTCTCCAGTATCTCCAGCTCTGATGGGGAGGGGTGTTCATGTGAAGTTACAGAGGAGCTGGACTGAGTGTCTCTCCAGTATCTCCAGCTCTGATGGGGAGGGGTGTTCATGTGAAGTTACAGAGGAGCTGGACTGAGTGTCTCTCCAGTATCTCCTGCTCTGATGGGGAGGAGTGTTCATGTGAAGTTACAGAGGAGCTGGACTGAGTGTCTCTCCAGTATCTCCTGCTCTGATGGGGAGGGGTGTTCATGTGAAGTTACAGAGGGGCTGGACTGAGTGTCTCTCCAGTATCTCCTGCTCTGATGGGGAGGTGTGTTCATGTGAAGTTACAGAGGAGCTGGACTGAGTGTCTCTCCAGTATCTCCTGCTCTGATGGGGAGGGGTGTTCATGTGAAGTTACAGAGGAGCTGGACTGAGTGTCTCTCCAGTATCTCCTGCTCTGATGGGGAGGGGTGTTCATGTGAAGTTACAGAGGAGCTGGACTGAGTGTCTCTCCAGTATCTCCTGCTCTGATGGGGAGGGGTGTTCATGTGAAGTTACAGAGGAGCTGGACTGAGTGTCTCTCCAGTATCTCCAGCTCTGATGGGGAGGGGTGTTCATGTGAAGTTACAGAGGAGCTGGACTGAGTGTCTCTCCAGTATCTCCAGCTCTGATGGGGAGGGGTGTTCATGTGAAGTTACAGAGGAGCTGGACTGAGTGTCTCTCCAGTATCTCCAGCTCTGATGGGGAGGGGTGTTTTTAACAGTTATCTTGTGCCACTCCGCCAGTAAGAATGTCCTTCAGGTCAGTGAGTTTGCGTGGTTCACAGTTGTATTCACTGAATCAGCCTCGTGTGTCAGCGCCACGCAGGAGTAGCAGCACAATTCTGGTTGTGTGTGATTTCTCACGGCGTGTGTGGTGTGGAGGCACTGGGCTGCTCTGTGACTTTTACCACTGGCGGCTGTTTGAGAAAAATGGGAAAAATTCCTGAGCAGCCAGCTGCTTCAGGAGTGTGTCCGAGCAGGAGAGACAAAGAAAGAGACAAAGAAACAGAAGGAGGAAGGGATGAGCAGACAGATTGTGAGGAGGAGGAGTAAGAAGATTAATCCCAAGATCTGAGCTTCAGCTGCAAGACTTTCTGAAAAACACACACATCTGCCGAAACTCCCACATAACGCATTTCCAGTGCATATGCATGTGTAGAAATACACATTAGACAGGAATTGAACTGTATATATTTACATCTTGTAAGCAATATGTCTTTATTATAACATATCTTTACACAAGGCAGTATATGTTATTGGCTAGGTTTGATTATTCTAAAATGGTGCTAGTCCAATGATATTCATTAACTTTTTTTTTAAGATTTAAATCTATCTGTATGAACACACCAGGCAAACACATCTGTTAGCAATAAACCAAGTCACAAAGCTGTGTTTATCATCTCAGTTGGTGCCAAGAGTTCAGCTGAAAACGCAGCTACATTAATAAAGCATTACTTCAGCATGCCATGTCTCCTGCACTGGAAAGTCTGGTTTATGCAGCAGACAGGCGCTGGCGAGCTAATAACACACAGGCTGACTCAACAGCTGCAGTCCAGTCCTACTCGGCAAAGTGATTGGGTTGGTAATGTAGTAGTGATGAAGCTGACCTGTGAGCTTGAGTTTTGACCTATGAATGAGTTTTTCAATGTCTTTCTCTTAAACGTATTTAGCTGCTGTTTGTTTACCTGTATTTTTTTTCAGGTGTCAACACAGGAAACTGCCAGAGGGGACAAAAACTGACAGAAGAGAAAGAGAAACAAAGATAAAATATTGCCAACATAGACTGCAGCGACACTTCTCACACACTGAGATTAATACAGACCCTTATATAGACCCTAGAGACACTCCTCACACAGAGATTAATACAGACCCTAATACAAACCCCAGAGACACACCTCACACACAGAGATTAATACAGACCCTAATACAGACCCTAGAGACACTCCTCACACAGAGATTAATACAGACCCTAATATAGACCCTACTTACCACAGACAGGAAGAAGGACAGGTTTACTACTGATTCGTCTGACAGTGACACTCACCTCACTCCTTCCATTCCCTTTTCTCCTTCCTCTGCTGTGTTTCACTCCCCGGCTCCTTCCCCAGGGGGTGAGGAACGACAGGACAGAAAGAACCATGTCTTGAGAGAGGGAGGGTATTCAGGTGAGGTGAGGTGCCCGTCTCAGGGGTCTAGATCATCGGCTCACAGAGAGGGGGGCAGCACCACAGGTCCCGGACTGCTAGACTGACAGGTGGACCCCGAAACGGGAAATCGGAAGACAGACAGCAAGTTCATCTCTCTCTCAGCCCCTCCCCTACCTCCTTCCTCACCTCAGCTCGGCCCCTTTTCCTCTTCCTCTCCCTCTGTCCAGCCCCCCTCCTCTTCCTCTCGCTAGCCCCGGTCCAGCCACGGAGAGGAAGATGCTGGACCACATGTCCCGGCGCGCTCGCTCCCTCCTGTCTCTGACGCTCACCTCCCTGGCCCTGGCCACCTCCATCCTGGCCTTCTCCACCAGCTACTGGTGCGAGGGCACCCACAAGGTGGTCAAGCCCCTGTGCCTGTCGCCCGTCAAGACGAAGAACTGCGGCCACAGCCTGGTGGACTTCGCGCCCGGCGCCGGCGCGAGCCCAGGTTCGAAAAGGGCGGGCAGGGAGGGGGAGGGGTGGGGAGACGCAGAGGAAGGAGGGAGACGTAGGGGGGCGAGTGTTGGGAAAGGAAGGGTGATCGCTGACGTAGCTTCTCTCCCTCCTCGTGGGGCGCTCCTGTACCTCGCGTTCGGGGCTCCCCACGCTCCTGATGATCCAGGCCTCCAGGGCAGGCTCCCTTGCGGCAGGTGACCCGAATGGACTCCCGCTGGTCCTGGTCCATTATCCGCACAGAAAGCCTGACGGGCGAATTCCAACTCCGTCGGCCTGGCAACAATCCCGTCTTTCCCATCGGGATGAACAGGAGATCATTAAGGCTGACCTCACCCTCCTCTGTCTCCAGGCAACCTGAGCACCCTGAGTGCCCCGGTCATCAAGGACACGCCCAGCAATGCCACAGCTGCAGGCTCCACCCCCCCACCCCTGTCGGCCAACGGGACGTCACCTGGACAGACGAAGGAGGAGCTAGCGCGAATCCGACAGAGACAATTGGCCAACGCTGTCCATTACATCTGGGAAACGGGAGAGGATAAATACATGTTCCGATACTTTCACACGGGATTCTGGCACTCCTGTGAAAAACACTACGATGGTAAGGAAGATTAATGCAGACCCTAACACAGACCCTAGAGACACTCCTCACACACAGAGATTTATACAGACCATAGAGACACTCCTCACACAGAGAGATTAATACAGACCCTAGAGACACTCCTCACACAGAGAGATTAATACAGACCCTAATACAGACCCCAGAGACACTCCTCACACACAGAGATGAATACAGACCCTATTAAAGGGCCTAGAGAGACACATCTCAAACACAGAGATTAATACAAAAAATCTATTATAGATCCTAGAGGCACACCAAATGCAGTATAATAATTGAAGACCCTGTTATTGGAGTCTTTTTCTATGTATTCAGGTGAGAAATGTCGAAGTTTCATCGAGTTAACTCCTGCCTCAGAACAAGGTAAACTCACTTCGTCAGCAATCTGCCTACTTGTCTCCCTGCCTGTTTGTTTAGTCACAGCTAGTGTAGTGTCCCGTCAGTGAATGTTATATATAAGCACATGAGTAATGTTACACACGAAAGAAAGGACCATTTGGACTGGAATGCTTGTTTGTTTGGTGAGTCTGTGGATTCAATCTTCCCCTTTCTTCAAGCTGTGTGACATGTGACTCCCACAGTCCTCTGTGTAAGGACCTGTTAGTCAGGGTCTCTGTGCTGTAGTGTCCAGTCAGTCAGTCAGGGTCACTGTGCTGTAGTGTCCAGTCAGTCAGTCAGGGTCACTGTGCTGTAGTGTCCAGTCAGTCAGTCAGTGTGTCTTTGCTGTAGTGTCCAGTCAGTCAGTCAGTGTCGCTGTGCTGTAGTGTCCAGTCAGTCAGTCAGGGTCACTGTGCTGTAGTGTCCAGTCAGTCAGTCAGTGTCACTGTGCTGTAGTGTCCAGTCAGTCAGTCAGGGTCACTGTGCTGTAGTGTCCAGTCAGTCAGTCAGTGTGTCTATGCTGTAGTGTCCAGTCAGTCAGTCAGTGTCGCTGTGCTGTAGTGTCCAGTCAGTCAGTCAGGGTCACTGTGCTGTAGTGTCCAGTCAATCAGTCAGTCAGGGTCACTGTGCTGTAGTGTCCAGTCAGTCAGTCAGTGTCACTGTGCTGTAGTGTCCAGTCAGTCAGTCAGGGTCGCTGTGCTGTAGTGTCCAGTCAGTCAGTCAGGGTCTCAGTGCTGTAGTGTCCAGTCAGTCAGTCAGGGTCTCTGTGCTGTAGTGTCCAGTCAGTCAGTGTCTCTGTGCTGTAGTGTCCAGTCAGTCAGTCAGTGTCACTGTGCTGTAGTGTCCAGTCAGTCAGGGTCACTGTGCTGTAGTGTCCAGTCAGTCAGTCAGTGTCGCTGTGCTGTAGTGTCCAGTCAGTCAGTCAGTGTCGCTGTGCTGTAGTGTCCAGTCAGGTTTGCTGTATTAACCCCTCTCTCACTCTACTCAGGGGTGCTGTGGCTGTCTGTGGTCTCCGAGTTCCTGTACATCTCCCTGCTGGCTGTGGGGTTCCTGCTGATGTGGCTGGAAGTTCTCTGTGCTCACAACCAGATGTATAGCCTCAAGATCAACGCCTTCGCTGCAGTGTTCACTGTGCTGTCTGGTGAGCCTGCCAGTCAGGGTCACTGTGCTGTAGTGTCCAGTCAGTCAGTCAGGGTCACTGTGCTGGAGTGTCCAGTCAGTCAGTCAGTGTCTCTGTGCTGTAGTGTCCAGTCAGTCAGGGTCACTGTGCTGGAGTGTCCAGTCAGTCAGTCAGTGTTACTGTCCTGGAGTGCCCACTGTCTTTATTAACCCTTTTGTCTGCCTGTCTCTGTGTCTCAGGGCTGCTGGGGATGGTGGCCCACATGATGTACACCACAGTCTTCCAGGTCACAGTCAGTCTGGGACCGAAGGACTGGAGACCACAGACCTGGGACTACGGCTGGTCCTTCATGTAATTACAATATTAATAACAACAGTAACAATGGTAGTGAGTGAGAAAGAGCGCCCCCCTCTCTCTGTGCAGGCTTAGCGGGGGAACTGCAGCTGACACAGCAGTGGACAAGCAGAACACCAGAGTCCTGAACACATGGGAAATAGGGGCTGTTTCTCCCCCCCAAAGCCAAACCAGGAGGTAGTTACTTTCCAGATCCCACAATGAGACACCAGTCTCTATGTTCAGGTGGAATCTGGACTCTACCTCACAGCTCCAGCCCCTCGTCAGGTCCGTTTCCAAACCCCTCGTTCCTGGTGCAGCCATCCAGTCCAGCGAAGGAGCACTGTGCCGTGTCCAGAGATCACCTGTGACAACTGACCAAGGCAGCCCATTGGCATCAAGAGAAATCAAGGGAAAAAAACAGGTTTTGAAGGGAAAGAGAGTGACCTAAACAAGCCACTCACTGGTTTAACTGGACCAACTTACCAGCGTCTCCCAGCTCCTCAGGGACAGGAACTTGAATCGAGGACCCCAACTGACAAGGCCACATCAGAGCGCCCCACCACTCACTGTATGATCCTGGTCTTCACTGGAGTGAGAGGAGTCCACCTCCCACTGTGTGATCCTGGTCTTCAGTGGAGTGAGAGGAGTCCACCTCCCACTGTGTGATCCTGGTCTTCAGTGGAGTGAGAGGAGTCCACCTCCCACTGTGTGATCCTGGTCTTCACTGGAGTGAGAGGAGTCCACCTCCCACTGTGTGATCCTGGTCTTCAGTGGAGTGAGAGGAGTCCACCTCCCACTGTGTGATCCTGGTCTTCACTGGAGTGAGAGGAGTCCACCTCCCACTGTGTGATCCTGGTCTTCACTGGAGTGAGAGGAGTCCACCTCCCACTGTGTGATCCTGGTCTTCAGTGGAGTGAGAGGAGTCCACCTCCCACTGTGTGATCCTGGTCTTCACTGGAGTGAGAGGAGTCCACCTCCCACTGTGTGATCCTGGTCTTCACTGGAGTGAGAGGAGTCCACCTCCCACTGTGTGATCCTGGTCTTCAGTGGAGTGAGAGGAGTCCACCTCCCACTGTGTGATCCTGGTCTTCACTGGAGTGAGAGGAGTCCACCTCCCACTGTGTGATCCTGGTCTTCACTGGAGTGAGAGGAGTCCACCTCCCACTGTGTGATCCTGGTCTTCAGTGGAGTGAGAGGAGTCCACCTCCCACTGTGTGATCCTGGTCTTCAGTGGAGTGAGAGGAGTCCACCTCCCACTGTGTGATCCTGGTCTTCACTGGAGTGAGAGGAGTCCATCTCCCACTGTGTGATCCTGGTCTTCACTGGAGTGAGAGGAGTCCACCTCCCACTGTGTGATCCTGGTCTTCACTGGAGTGAGAGGAGTCCACCTCCCACTGTGTGATCCTGGTCTTCACACAGAGTGAGAGGAGTCCACCTCCCACTGTGTGATCCTGGTCTTCACTGGAGTGAGAGGAGTCCACCTCCCACTGTGTGATCCTGGTCTTCACTGGAGTGAGAGGAGTCCACCTCCCACTGTGTGATCCTGGTCTTCACTGGAGTGAGAGGAGTCCACCTCCCACTGTGTGATCCTGGTCTTCACTGGAGTGAGAGGAGTCCACCTCCCACTGTGTGATCCTGGTCTTCACTGGAGTGAGAGAAGTCCACCTCCCACTGTGTGATCCTGGTCTTCGGAGAAGTAAACAGGGCAGAAACGGCGGATCTCAGCTAACGAACCGGACTGCACTCAATCACTCACCAGTCCCTCGCACAGAAGTGGGAGCTGCTGCAGTCTAAACACCCTCTAGGTCTTCCTCTGTGAAACGCTCTGACTTGGCCCTCGCGGATCTTCCTCCTTCGGCTCATCACTGCTGTGCGACGGCGCCTGCCTGGGTCCGTGGGGGGGCAGTTCTTCTGTCGATGAGCCTGTGAGCTGACCTCTGATTTCTGCGCGGAGATGGACGGTTTCTGTGCTGTAACTCTGGCTCTTTTCTCTGTCCCTCTCTCTCTCTGTCTCAGACTGGCGTGGCTCTCCTTCAGCTGCTGCATGGCGGCCGCGGTCCTGACGCTGAACTCCTACACCAAAACGGCCATCGAGCTCCGGCACCGGCAGAGGCTGCGCCTGGAGGAGGCTCGCAGCAGCCACGCCCCCTCTTACGACGAGGTCGTGCTGGGGGGCGTGGCCGAGGGCGGGGCCGGCGCGGGGGCGGGGCCCAGGGCCCTCTATTCAGTCAGCGCCCTGCTGGAGTGCGAGGCTCCGCCCCCCCTCCGCGTGATGGACAGACGGCCCGGGATCCCTCACCAGGTGTGGGCGGGCCGTCCAGGGGAGGAGCCGCCCACTTTCATGTTCGTAGGGGGCGGGGCCTGCAGGGAGGCGGGGTGTGAGGACTGCGAGAGAGAACTGGAGGAAGAGGAGGAGGAAGGCGGGGAAGAGGCCGTGAGGGAGGAGGAGATGGGAGAGAGGATGGAGAGGGACAGACCGACAGAAGGAGAAGACTCGGTGTGCTGAAAGGGTTTACTGTGCAGGTCAGCCGTGAGCTTCGCTGGTCATGTCCAAGATCATAGGTACCAGAACATTAGCTTCACTCTCTCGGCAGATGGAAAAAGGTGGTTTCAAAACCTTTACTACTTAAGAAGAACAGAATATAATTGTATATATTACTCCTCGATTGTCTCGTATAACACCGACAGACTAAGACACACAAAATCAGACAGACTAGCACACTGACACACTGACAGATTGATACAGACACTGACAGACTGACACACTGACACATTGATACAGACACTGACAGACTGACACACTGACAGATTGATACAGACACTGACAGACTGACACACTGACACATTGATACAGACACTGACAGACTGACACACTGACACATTGATACAGACACTGACAGACTGACACACTGACAGATTGATACAGACACTGACAGACTGACACACTGACAGATTGATACACACTGTCACTGACAGATTAATACAGACACTGACAGACTGACACACTGACAGATTGATACAGACACTGACAGACTGACACACTGACACACTGACAGATTGATACACACTGTCACTGACAGATTGATACACACTGTCACTGACAGATTAATACAGACACTGACAGAATGACAAACTGACAGATTGATACAGACACTGACAGACTGACACACTGACAGATTGATACACACTGTCACTGATAGATAAATACAGACACTGACAGACCAACACGCTGCTTACATCTTGTTGCCAGACTCTGGCATGTCTGTACTGAGTTTAATTAACTTAACGACTGACTGCTCCTCTGCACTTCAGCAGTGGGCATGTCAAGGAATCTGCAAATTCCTAAAACATGGATAATTATTAATAAATGCATCACAA
Organism: Lepisosteus platostomus; assembly: GCF_059453375.1. Lineage (NCBI taxonomy): Eukaryota > Metazoa > Chordata > Actinopteri > Semionotiformes > Lepisosteidae > Lepisosteus > Lepisosteus platostomus. Next base: position 2,533,792 of record NC_142635.1, on the reverse strand, counting down.
TAACTCCTCTGTTGCCTATTCTTATTTGTCCAGTAGTTTAACTTTTGCTTATGCTACAACGGATCGGTCCGGGTGAAGTATTGGACAAAAAAAACTACTTACTACTTACAAAAACTACAATACGCAACTGGTACTGTTTCTACTGTGTAATAAATAACACAGTTACTGCCACAACATCTACTCAATCTGTGACTACTGCCAATACTCTGGCTAATACTACTCATACTAGAGACAGGAAAGGATCACAGCAGAGAGGAGAGAGGAGTGTGTCAGAGCACAGGGACAGGAGAGAGAGGAGAGAGGAGTGTGTCAGAGCACAGGGACAGGAGAGAGAGGAGAGAGGAGTGTGTCAGAGCACAGGGACAGGAGAGAGAGGAGAGAGCAGTGTGTCAGAGCACAGGGACAGGAGAGAGAGGAGAGAGGAGTGTGTCAGAGCACAGGGACAGGAGAGAGAGGATGAGCAGCGTGTCAGAGCACAGGGACAGGAGAGAGAGGAGAGAGGAGCGTGTCAGAGCACAGGGACAGGAGAGAGAGGAGAGAGCAGCGTGTCAGAGCACAGGGACAGGAGAGAGAGGAGAGAGGAGTGTGTCATAGCACAGGGACAGGAGAGAGAGGAGAGAGGAGCGTGTCAGAGCACAGGGACAGGAGAGAGAGGAGAGAGCAGTGTGTCAGAGCACAGGGACAGGAGAGAGAGGAGAGAGGAGTGTGTCAGAGCACAGGGACAGGAGAGAGAGGATGAGCAGCGTGTCAGAGCACAGGGACAGGAGAGAGAGGATGAGCAGCGTGTCAGAGCACAGGGACAGGAGAGAGAGGAGAGAGGAGCGTGTCAGAGCACAGGGACAGGAGAGAGAGGAGAGAGCAGCGTGTCAGAGCACAGGGACAGGAGAGAGAGGAGAGAGGAGTGTGTCAGAGCACAGGGACAGGAGAGAGAGGATGAGCAGCGTGTCAGAGCACAGGGACAGGAGAGAGAGGAGAGAGCAGCGTGTCAGAGCACAGGGACAGGAGAGAGAGGAGAGAGGAGTGTGTCATAGCACAGGGACAGGAGAGAGAGGAGAGAGGAGTGTGTCAGAGCACAGGGACAGGAGAGAGAGGAGAGAGGAGTGTGTCAGAGCACAGGGACAGGAGAGAGAGGAGAGTGTCAGAGCACAGGGACAGGAGAGAGAGGAGAGAGGAGAGTGTCAGGGCACAGGGACAGGAGAGAGAGGAGAGAGAGATGGGAGGGAGAGAGAGGGATGGTGTAAGGTCAGAAGACACATCTGTTCAGTGATGTAGAACAGAAGATTACTCCAGTAATCCAGAGGGAGGGATTAGGCAGAGCTAGCTGCTGCACACCGGCCCTGCACGGAGAGATTATCCCAGATTAGGCAAAAATCTGACGGAAAGACCATTTGCTCCCTGTATTGTTATTCCATGAAGCACACACGGAATTGTCTGGCCTTAAACACCCCACCTGTCCCGGAACGTTATCAGTCAGGTCTGTCGCCTCAACCAGCTCCTTTCTCTGCTCTCTGCCGCAGCGCAAACACACCAAGGAAAACCGACGACAAAGACGGCGATTTTATTTTCATTCCAGTTTATTTACAGGGAGCAACATCCATAAATACAAAAAGTCCTGACAGTATTATTAGTTGTTAAAGTTACAGATACAGTTCGACTCCACTGGAGCGGGTGACCCTGGTGGCTCTGTCAGCGTCCAGGGCTGGTCAGCTGTCTGTGATCCTTCAACTCTCTCTCAGTCTGGGTCTGTCTCAGTCAGGGTCTGCGTCTGGCTCTGCCAGTAAGGTCAGTCTGCGCGCGCGGTCTCGGTGTCGGTCAGAGGAAGCGTCTGCCTCCCAGTCTGGGCAGGAACAGGAAGTGCTGTGCCACCAGGCAGGAAATCGGTCCGTCGCTCAAAGTCATCCCCACGCCTGCGATTTACAGTAGTGGAGAACAAGCTTCCCGTCGCTGCCAAAGCACTGAAAGAGACCGAGAGAGCTGGGGTGAGGACACAGGCAAGCTAACAGCCAGCGGCTTAGATCACCCTGCAGCGCCCAGCTGGCAGCCCATCGCAGCCCAGCAGGAGTGAGCCCGCCCAGTACCTGGAGGGGAGACTGCGGGGAAAAACTAAGGCTGCTGCTGGAAGAAGTGTTAGTGGGGCCAGCAGGGGGCGCTCACCCTGTGGTCCATGTGGGTCCTAATGCCCCAGTATAGTGACGGGGACACTATACTGCAAACAGGTGCCGTCCTTCGGATGAGACGTAAAACCGAGGTCCTGACTCTCTGTGGTCATTAACAATCTCAGGGTGTTTCTCGAGAGGAGTAGGGGTGTTACCCCAGTGTCCTGGCCAAATTTCCCCCTGGCCTTTACCCATCATGGCCTCCTAATAACCCCCCTCTCTGAACTGGCTTCATCCCTCTGCTCTCCTCCCCACTGAGAGCTGGTGTGTGGGGAGCGGACTGGCGCATCATCCAGGTGGGGGTACACACTGGTGGTGGAGAGGAGAGCAGTCCTTCAGGGCGACAACAGCTAGGTGCAGGAATTTCGTTTGGTGAGCTCATTCAATACAAATACTTGGCTTAGAGCAACGGACAATATCAACCCAACCCATTTTCACATTCCATCCCAGACACACAACTGAACACAGAACTAACGAAACACAAACCAGCAATAAAGCAAAACACAAAACTATATTGCACAAAAACTCAAACAAAACCTCCTCATTTCCACCTGCAGCACTGTCACGCGGGTCCTGTCTTGAAGATTCTGCCCCAGAGGTTTATTCTGATGGGGAGGGGAGTGTGGTCAACAGGGGGAACAGGCTCAGACTGAGCCATGAGCGATCCATTCAACGAAAAGACCCCAGAATCACGTCATCGATATGCAAAAGCAGACACTCCAGATTCAATTAGAAAACTGGAAGCACTTACTTCAAAAAGGACACCGACTTCCTGGTCAGGAGAAGGGGCGAAAGACTGGTTAACGTAGATGAACTGGACAGAGAGACAGAGAGAGAAATGAGCTCAAATTCACAGCGAAGCGCAGACTACCTGCTCCTCTGTCTCACAGTCAGGATGTATTTTATACGTATTGTAATTACTGAGGGGACTATAACACCCTGTGTCCTGTGGTCAGTCTGTCTGTCTGTCGGTCAGCTCTCACCAGCTGCTCGTCCGGCTGCAGTTTGAGGAATTTCTTGATGAACTGCCCGAGAGCCTGCACCGTGCGGCCTCGCTCCACTGACCACTTCTTCGTCTTCATGATGGGCGTGTCTCCTACCGCCTTCAGCAGCACGTCAACTGTAGAGAGACACACTGACCATCAGCACAGGACACTACAGCACAGAGACACTGACTGACTGACTGGACACTACAGCACAGTGACCCTGACTGACTGACTGGACACTACAGCACAGAGACACTGACTGACTGGACACTACAGCACAGTGACCCTGACTGACTGGACACTACAGCACAGAGACACTGACTGACTGGACACTACAGCACAGTGACCCTGACTGACTGACTGGACACTACAGCACAGAGACACTGACTGACTGAACACTACAGCACAGAGACACTGACTGACTGGACACTACAGCACAGAGACACTGACTGACTGGACACTACAGCACAGTGACCCTGACTGACTGACTGGACACTACAGCACAGAGACACTGACTGACTGACTGGACACTACAGCACAGAGACACTGACTGACTGACTGGACACTACAGCACAGAGACACTGACTGACTGACTGGACACTACAGCACAGAGACACTGACTGACTGACTGGACACTACAGCACAGAGACACTGACTGACTGGACACTACAGCACAGAGACCCTGACTGACTGACTGACTGGACACTACAGCACAGTGACCCTGACTGACTGACTGACTGGACACTACAGCACAGAGACACTGACTGACTGACTGGACACTACAGCACAGAGACACTGACTGACTGGACACTACAGCACAGTGACACTGACTGACTGACTGGACACTACAGCACAGAGACACTGACTGACTGACTGGACACTACAGCACAGTGACCCTGACTGACTGACTGGACACTACAGCACAGAGACACTGACTGACTGGACACTACAGCACAGAGACCCTGACTGACTGACTGACTGGACACTACAGCACAGTGACCCTGACTGACTGACTGACTGGACACTACAGCACAGAGACCCTGACTGACTGACTGGACACTACAGCACAGAGACACTGACTGACTGGACACTACAGCACAGTGACAATGACTGACTGACTGGACACTACAGCACAGTGACCCTGACTGACTGACTGGACACTACAGCACAGAGACACTGACTGACTGGACACTACAGCACAGAGACCCTGACTGACTGACTGACTGGACACTACAGCACAGTGACCCTGACTGACTGACTGACTGGACACTACAGCACAGAGACCCTGACTGACTGACTGGACACTACAGCACAGAGACACTGACTGACTGGACACTACAGCACAGTGACACTGACTGACTGACTGGACACTACAGCACAGTGACCCTGACTGACTGACTGGACACTACAGCACAGAGACACTGACTGACTGGACACTACAGCACAGTAACACACTGTGAGACAGAGGTAATACAAATATAGTGACCGGATACTGTACTTGACTTATAAAATAAAATTACTACTTTAATAAATAAATGGATGGTAATTCAAGCCAAATTCCAATCATTGTCACTAAAAGAAACACGCTTGGTATAAATTACCCCTTAATAGAATGAATAAAGAATACGTAACAATTGTAAATATTGAATATTTGCTTCCACGAGATCCCGCCCCACTCATCCGGCCGAGGCCTCTGATTGGTTCATTGATGCACCCTCTGCTTTCCCGTTGGCTAATGCTGCTGTCAGTCAATCTCATGAACGCGATATTTCCGGAAACGCACTTAGAGACTTCAGGAGCCTAAACACCAAACGTCCTTAACCATAAAAAACAACAAGAAACAGTCTGAAAATAAAGGAGCATTTACTTTTTTTCTTTTCGTCGCTGATCATCGTCTCTTCCGTCTGAAGCGGTGCGGAGGAAGAGTCCTCTTCAGGTTTCGGACTTTCCACAGCAGGCTCGGCGCTGTCCGCCATCTTGACTGTGGGCGGAACTGGAGGGCCGTCCCCTGGTGCAGAGCGAGAGTGACGCTGTTGGCCGGGAACTTCCGGTGCCTCTAAAGTCACATCCAGTACAACTCCTCATAGATT